>NC_041382.1:240670817-240748725 GCF_002162155.2 Triticum dicoccoides | reverse complement strand
GCGGTGGGAGGAGTAGGGAGGGGAGGAGGGAGGAGGAGGGATGGAGGGAGTACCTCGGTGGAGGAGGAGCAGCGCGGCGGCGGCGGACGATGGGGCGTGCGGGGAGAGTTAAGGGGTCGGCCGCGTGGGGACGAGAAGGTAGGGTTAGTAGTAGCGCGGGTTCGAGAAAAGCTCTACTCCTACGGAACATAGTAGGAGCGCTGGGTACGATAAGCGCTACTGCTAAGTGGGGCTAGCCATGTTCGTCTGTCGGCGTTTTGGGAACGGGGGTCCCCAGACTTGCCTGCCTGCGGCCTGCGGCGTGGCTCAAAGGGGGGGCCAGCACGGCCCATCTTCATCAACACAGACCCAAGACCCTCGCGAGGGGCCAAGCCTCGCGGGGCGGACGACACAGAGCTTCCTCAGCCACGGCCTCATCAGGCTGGCTCGCGAGGAGGCGGAGAGATCAAGGCGGGGTACCTCACGAGGTGCCCGTGACGCAAGCCATGATGACCAAGGGTGCCAGGCGGGCGCCAGCCCACGCAGTGTCCTCCTTTCCTCTTTGGTGCAAAGGGAGCAAGCGCAGGTGAGAGCATCAAGCAAAGGCATCCGTTTCGGTGCAACGAGACCAAGACCAGCCCAACGGTAGGGAGGAAGTCATTGTGGATCCCAAGCTAGCGTCACCACCAGAGCCTTTGGCAAGCGAGGACCAACTTTAGTCAGGATAAGTGTACCCGATGTTCCCCTTCAAAATGGCCAATTGTTGGCGCCCTTCCCGCTCAATATTTGGGAAGAGGCCCAGGGCCTTTGCCTATAAATAGGACTAGCCACCCCCAGGGTAGAGGAGAGGAAATGAGCTGAGAGAAGAGATCAGAGATGATAGAAGGAGACCAGATCGGCAAGAGAGAGACAGAGAGAGAAGGGTGACTAAACTCCTCCTAGCAGTTCATCCCCCCAGCTAAGAACAGACCCTCGCAAGGCTGTTCTTCCTTGTATTGTTCATCATCATCTGCCCAAGAGGCAATCCACCACGCCACACACTGGAGTAGGGAATTACACCACAATGGTGGACCGAACTAGTATAAACCCTGTGTCCCTTGTGTTGTTCTTTCCGTAGCTTAGATCTTAGCGAGGTGGTGGGGTGCAGGTAGGTAGAAGGCGAAATCTCCGCACGCACCCCAGTGTTCAAATCTCAAGGGTCTGCCGGGAACCGAAACCCGACAGCGTCCAGTGCCAGTTTAGCAGCAACACATTTTGCCAGTATGCGCTACTGCTAAAGTGATAGCAGTAGCACCATTTTCTTACACGCACTACTCTAAGTAGCAGTAGCGCCTCATTTTGTCCAGTGCTACTGCTAAGATGCTGTGTATAAGGCTTTCCCTAGTAGTGCGCTACAACACTCCGCATACGCGTTTCAGCGCACACGCACTTCGGCGCTCCATGCATCCTCAACGAGCCGGGTATTGATCTGCTGGTCGTGCCACAACGCTAACGCCACCCTCGGCACATTGAAGCCGATCGTGTCCAGCGACGATGTGCGTGTCGCCCCCGTTGTCACTGTGTCCAGAGGCAGTACGGGAGCTGCGCCATGTTGCTGACCCCCACGACCCACATGAACGGTTGCCAGTGGTGAGGAGGTCGTGGGCCAGCTCCTCCATGGACTAGTATTTGCCACGCCATCCCGACAGGTGTGCCCCACATGTTGGTTTCCCTGTTTTCCTGGCCAAATTCGAGCGTCATTGCTCCGTGTTGCACATTACACACATAACAGGTTGTTTTGTGCCCTGGTTCAAATGTGGTCCAATACCAAGTTGTTACCCTAGCCCCAAGTGTGGTGGTTTTGGGTACGGTACCACCCTTTTCCTTTTCAACTAGTGAAGTGTAAGACATGATTTTGTAGTCGGATGGTGTGCTAATGTAGGTGTCCAACTATTTGAAGGAATAATTGAGGTGTGCCCGGTCCGTGCCCACATTTAGGGGTCCAACTTACCATGTTCCGGTAGTAGTAACTATACTAGTCGCTGGTACTCCCTCTGTTTTTATTTACTCCACATTTTATCTTTGCTCAAAGTCAAACTTTGTAAACTGTGACAAAGTTTATAAACATGAATAATAACATATACAGTAACAAATCAATACCATTAGATTCATTATTGAATATACTTTCACATCATATTGATTTGCTATTGTAAATGTTCATATTTTTTCTATAAATTTGGTCAAATTTTATGAAGTTTGACTTCAGTCAAACCTAATATACAGAGTAAATAAAAATGGAGGGAGTATCTGACTCCGTGACCAAGACGGAAGGGAAAATGAGACAACTTATTGTTTATTTGAGCCATTCAAGTATAATTATGTGGCATTGCTTATTTCTCATTCCTCTCCAACCCTCTTCTCCATCGATCATGCCGCCCTCCGGTCGAGTCCATCCTCCCGCAAGCATCATTTGAACATTCCGCCGAGTATCATTCGCATGTGGGCCTAGACCATGCTTGTATTTCCAATGTTGTAATTTGTCCGACATGCATACAGACAAACGGTTCGTTTAAAGTCTCACTTTGCCTCCACTACGTGTCACTATTCATAGACCAACTTTGTTTTTTATAAGAGTAGAGTAGATACATGCCGACAGGTAGGCCCAATGGTAGTGAGATAATGTGGTGCAACACTAGAGGTGCCATGTGGAGCGTTTATCTGGTCAACTAGTCCTGACTTGAGCAAATACAAAGTTGTATGGTGAGCCCGTGATTGTATAATAACCACAAAATGTAAATGGTGACCGTAATGAGTGGATTCTGAAGTCCAATTTACATATCATGCTTTCGCTTCAAATACAATGATTATCATTGTATATATCGCGAGAGAAAGATGAAACATGCGTGAATGTGCTGGGGGCGTACTTTTAGAGGACATGGAGATAGTTTGTGCGTGTACGTAAAAGGGGCGTAGAGGGGGTGTATGTGATGGAGAGAGGGATGCTCTTTGTTTCTCTTTATTATTACTAACTTTATATATAGTATAAAAATATAAAAAATCACAGTGCGGAATAAATATCATTGTGGGCACCATGCAATGCAAATTAATGTTCATACTCCTCCATATAACTTTATAATGTTGTATATATGTAGAAATTATAAAATAATTTTTTGCCACACTTTTTGTGGTTTTATTCAAAAGGAATGTTGTATGCGAAATAAATGTGAAGAGAGGGCTTTTTAGATCAACGGGGTACGTGATGTAACATATGTGAATGTGTAGTTGATGTATTTGGCAGGGCCTAGAGAGGTATGTGTGTGTATTGCGTATTCGAGAGAGGCATGCATAGAGGGGCCGGTAGGGAGGGGGCGTGGTAGAGATAGCCTGAGAAATGAGAGAAGTCTAGAGAGAGAGACGATTATGATGTCACGGCGAGAGATGCCCTTGAGTGTGTGTATGCAAGGGAGGAGGGGATAGAGGCATGAGGAGAAATTTTTGTGTGGTGTCTGTGTTGCTATGTGTGGGTGTGAGAAGATAACGAGACCTGGGTGCAGAGGGTGTGTCACCGCATGAGGTCCCGTGGGCCGAGGTGAGGCCCTTGGTTCGGTTCTGTCCTGCGCCACATTGGTCGGCCCTTGACGCATTTAGGGAGACCCATGGAGGACTAGTCGTACAAGACAAGGATAGCAGAGTTGTGAAGGACTCTGTGTCCACTGACAAAGTCGGCTAGGATTAGTAACCCTACGTTCTCGGACTAAGGTAACCCCTTATCTCTGAAATTACTATTCATCCAACCTAACTTGAAGGGGCATCCTACAAAATGCTCTACTAGAATCATACTCGTCAATTAGGAAGAGAGGTGGAGACAATGGGTGAGAGATCGGCCTAAAGATAATGTGTATGTGGGAGACACATAGGCAGGTCTATGTGTATAGAAAGGGTCGATGGGGATTGTGTGTGTGTATGCTTGTAAGAGGAAGAGTGTTTGTGAGAAAGGTTAGTGAAAACAGTCGTAAATGGGTACGAGAGGGAGGGAGGGAGGGTTATATCAAGAGCATGTCTGCGAGAAAGACACCTCAAGAGAGAGTGTGAGCATGTGTGAGACACCACTGATTGAGAGTTAAACTACACGTAAAATACTGATGTACACGTTGATTAAAAATATAAATTGTATCCAAATATTAGGATGTGATCATGCTATTTGCAATTCGCGTAAGGAACGGTCATTGATCCATCAGACATCTATATTCCATCGAATTTGAGCATATCTATGTTATTATTCGACATAATTGATCCACATAGTTAGTATTTTGAACTCTAGAAAATGCATCGCGTTAGCAATCGAATATAAACATGAGTATAGTTCATGTTGTGTGTAAAGCACATTATACACACAAAAGTTACGCTATGAACATTCTAAATAGCTAGCTATGAACTAGCATACATTTGAATTAAACTTAAGGTGGTTTAAAAAATTCGAATTCAACATGAAGTCCATTCAATTATTTGAATTCAATATCAAGGCATTTGTAAATCATACCTAAATTATGGGGGCACCAGTCTTTGCTCTGCTTTTGTACATACTAGCATATATAGTCGTGTACAAAATAGATTCAAATTTACCTCCTCCAATCGAAAATAATCATAATTATAGGATTTTCAAGTGTCAAAATTTCAAAAAGAAGCGCATATTTAATGAGATTTTCAAACATACAAGCTCAAATTTAACGTTGTCTATTTAGGTCAATCCTAAAAGGTCAAGAGTACTCTAAATGTGAATGCTTCTATTTCTTAATTTTGAATGAAGTGCCAAAAGAGCCTCTACTCGCTCAAAACCGCATGAGACCAATGTTTGGTAGAAGGAAATTACTTTTCTAACTCTGACCCGCGAAACCTACCAGCCCACCGTCCAAATGTCTAAACCGGGGTAGGTTTGTAGCTTCATACAGATGCCACGCAACCGCCTCCAAAAACATGCATACACAATGGCTGCCTAAGCACACATGCTCGTGGTGGAAATCGCTCCTGCCCACTACTTGGAACACCCGGGATTACCACCCTACCCCGACCTGCAGTAGGTCCAAAATTTAAGAGGGGGTAAAGTTTGTACTTTCCCCAAATTTCAAACAAGCGCGTTCCATCTGTTCAAAAAAAAAACAAAAACAAGCGCGTCCCAGACCAAAACATGGTTCTCCCATAGCTCCCCCCCGTCCGATTCCCCATTCGTACTCCGTGGGCGCCAAAATAACCTCTCCACCAGTCGCGCAACCCCGGTGTCCTCCGTCTGCCACCCCATCCCACCCATCAACCGCCGCCCTCCTCCATCACACAGGAGCTGATACCCCGACGTCATCGTCCACCTCAACCGCAACGGCCTCCACGGCTAGTAGTTAAAGTCGAGGCCGAGCTGTCCATACCCGAGCCAGTTCAACCATGCCGTCCTACACCTCACCGCTGCCACTCCAACTTCGGCACCTTCCACCGCACCGGAGTTGTTCCCGCTACACCGTCCTTCGCCGCCTCGAATATAATTCCCCTCCGCCGCCAGACGGCCACCGCAACACAGTCAACAATTTGGCCATGGATTCGTCCAAGGCTCCACCCTCCTCCAAAACATCGGTTCCTCTGGTAAAAATAAGAAAATCGCCACAACATCTGGAGGACACACCACTAGCAACCAGAAATGGTACTCCTCTTCCCTTATTCATGCAACTCTGATGTGTCTGCTTGCACAGTATTTATCCCACAGAAGACAATAGTCAACCGCTTCTTCCTGATACTAGATGTTCCTAGTAACTCACAATGCACAAGGTTTCTCCTCATATACCATTTCACCTTAGCTATAGGTCCGTCGTCCCTGGATTTCAATTCCTGGTCAGTTGATTCCTAATTAAAGGAAGCATTCCCCGGCGTAACAGGCGCTAGTCCGCCTATTACGTCGGGGAAGCAGCGCCTTGATGTTTATCTTAGGGGTGTGTGGGGCCTAGGAGCTGCTGGTGCCCGATCTGGAGGTCGGCCGGGATTAAAGGGATGGCCGGGGGCTGCTACCAAGCACGGCGGTGGTGTGAGGTCAAGGGGAGGATGGGGCGGCGGAGGTAGGGGTCTGGGCCGGTGGTCGCCGGCGATTCGAGAAAGATCGTCAACAGAGACTGGCGGGAGGTAAATGAAGGCCATCTGCCTGTTGCTTATAGATTGGACGGTTCTTATAAAATGACTAACCTATTTATTTTCAGTCGACTATTATTTTGATATGACCATGTCGCGGGAAACCACAGCCACCTATGGGACCAGGAGGACCCTTGCTGGTTCGGCAGGGGGGCGACGCGTTGCACAAAGAGCAGACGAGCGTGGGGCAGCGCGGCAGAGATCACACGAGCAATTTACCTAGGTTCGGGCGGCCACGAGGCGTAAAACCCTACTCATGCTTTGGTGGATTGATGGTGTAAAAGGTGGTGGTGTGTAACGCCCCGGACACACCCGCCGGTGGTCGTTACTCCTGACAGGATCTGGACTGGCCCAAAGATCAATACTAGTCTTTTCTGCGCACTTTGTCCTCACTCGTGCGCACCCGGGAGCAACTTCCCGGTCGGTCACCCATCCGGGCACTACTCCAAGCTGAGCACACTTAACTTTGAAGTTCTGTCCGAATGGGCTCCCGGAAAAGAAGGAATTCCTTATTGATATGAGTACTCTATCATCCCTAATAAGCCAGGCCATCACATACACCCCCACTCAGAGGAACCGACGTCCTCTTCGGGCCACAGGAACGCTCCCTCTTGGTACATACGTCTGTGCATCCAGTCCGGCACATGTGCCATGTCGTGTCCCACGACGGGTCACAAACGTCATGAACAACATGACCACGCACCTATCCGCAACCATCTGTGTAACCGCAAGGGTCGGCTCTGATACCAACTTGTAATGCCCCGGACACACCCGCCGGTGGTCGTTACTCCTGACAGGATCTGGACTGGCCCCACAGATCAATACTAGTCTTTTCTGCGCACTTTGTCCTCACTCGTGCGCACCCGGGAGCAACTTCCCGGTCGGTCACCCATCCTGACACTACTCCAAGCTGAGCATGCTTAACTTTGAAGTTCTGTCCGAATGGGCTCCCGGAAAAGAAGGAATTCCTTATTGATATGAGTAGTCTATCATCCCTAATAAGCCAGGCCATCACATACACCCCCACTCAGAGGAACCGATGTCCACGTCGGGCCACAGGAACGCTCCCTCTTGGTACATACGTCTATGCATCTAGTCCGGCACATGTGCCATGTCGTGTGCCACGACGGGTCACAAACGTCATGAACAACATGACCACGCACCTATCCGCAACCATCCGTGTAACCGCAAGGGTTGGCTCTGATACCAACTTGTAACGCCCCGCACACACCCGCCGGTGGTCGTTACTCCTGACAGGATCTAGACTGGCCCCACAGATCAATACTAGTCTTTTCTGCGCACTTTGTCCTCACTCGTGCGCACCCAGGAGCAAGTTCCCGGTCGGTCACCCATCCTGACACTACTCCAAGCTGAGCATGCTTAACTTTGAAGTTCTGTCCGAATGGGCTCCCGGAAAAGAAGGAATTCCTTATTGATATGAGTAGTCTATCATCCCTAATAAGCCAGGCCATCACATACACCCCCACTCAGAGGAACCGATGTCCACGTCGGGCCACAGGAACGCTCCCTCTTGGTACATACGTCTATGCATCTAGTCCGGCACATGTGCCATGTCGTGTGCCACGACGGGTCACAAACGTCATGAACAACATGACCACGCACCTATCCGCAACCATCCGTGTAACCGCAAGGGTTGGCTCTGATACCAACTTGTAACGCCCCGGACACACCCGCCGGTGGTCGTTACTCCTGACAGGATCTGGACTGGCCCCACAGATCAATACTAGTCTTTTCTGTGCACTTTGTCCTCACTCGTGCGCACCCGGGAGCAACTTCCCGGTCGGTCACCCATCCTGACACTACTCCAAGCTGAGCATGCTTAACTTTGAAGTTCTGTCTGAATGGGCTCCCGGAAAAGAAGGAATTCCTTATTGATATGAGTAGTCTATCATCCCTAATAAGCCAGGCCATCACATACACCCCCACTCAGAGGAACCGACATCCTCGTCGGGCCACAGGAACGCTCCCTCTTGGTACATACGTCTATGCATCCAGTCCGGCACATGTGCCATGTCGTGTGCCACGACGGGTCACAAACGTCATGAACAACATGACCACGCACCTATCCGCAACCATCCGTGTAACTGCAAGGGTTGGCTTTGATACCAACTTGTAACGCCCCGGAGACACCCGCCGGTGGTCGTTACTCCTGACAGGATCTGGACTGGCCCCACAGATCAATACTAGTCTTTTATGTGCACTTTGTCCTCACTCGTGCGCACCCGGGAGCAACTTCCTGGTCGGTCACCCATCCTGACACTACTCCAAGCTGAGCACGCTTAACTTTGAAGTTCTGTCTGAATGGGCTCCCGGAAAAGAAGGAATTCCTTATTGATATGAGTAGTCTATCATCCCTAATAAGCCAGGCCATCACATGGTGGTGCGCAGTACACTTGCCCGGCAGGGGTTGCCTCAGGCAGCAGCAACTACGCGCGTATGGGGGTGTGAGTTATCCAACCCTCTAACCCTTTCTATGGTTGCCATGAGCCTCCTTTTTTAGATCAAGGGGAAACCACAGTGGCAAAGTAGTCATTACACACTGATAAGGTAGCAAATAGTGCTATCATACCTAACTCTGTGGGCTGACAGGGTGCATTAAATGCATCGCTTAACGTCACATTGTTGGTTGGCTGGCAAGGCTTGTCGGGCTATCGTGCCAGCACCGCGCCTGTTCTCTTGACACATCGTGGGATGGTTGTCATCTCTGGGTTTCTTATGTAGGAAATGGCTGCCATGTGGCGAATGGCTGCCACTTAATCACTTTGTGGCCTGACACCGCACTAATCGACGACATGGGTCGTGGTGGAGTGGTTGGTGTGGTGGTTCTGCCTCCGTGAGCCCCCGGCAGGCCCTGCTGGGCTGTCTTGGTTGTCTGCTTCTGGTGGTGGCCTCGCCCATTGCCGAGCTCGCCTGCCCGGCAAGGAAGGCTTCTCTCTTGACGATATCTTGCTTCCTTGGCTCGTTCTTGGTACCTCTAATCTTCATGTTGGTCCGTCGAATTTCTTGGTTTCTTGTACATTTTGGCTCGAGCTGGCGCTTCATTCTAGCTCGCATGCATGTGCACAGTCTGGGCAATAGACCCAGGGTTTGTTGCACCGACAGAAGCCCTCGGGCCTGCCCCGAACGTGCTACCGAGCATTGTCGGGGTAGGGCCTAATAAGTGCATAGGCGAGGGTTGCTGACGAGGTTGGTCTCTTGAGGTCTCCTTCAGCATTAGCCTTGATTCCAGGCCAGTTTTCGGTTTCTCCGCATGTCGTGCGCAACTTTGTGGAGGAACTTTCATAGTGGCCTCCGGATTCTTCTCGCCCCACAATCACGGGGCGGAAACTGCCATCCCATTTGCCTCCTGTTTCGCACATACCTGCCACGTGGTCCACATGTATTGGGCGCGGTAGGTGGTGGATGCGGAGGGCACGGGGAGGAGTGCCATGGCTGAAAAATGAGCGCTGATGGTTGGAGCTGAGGTCAGCCTCGACTCTCAGAGTCCTAGAGGGTGTAGAGAGGCCATATTGGATAAGCGGGGCGGCCATTTCCCGTATGAGGAGCCACCCCCTACCCTGTTTCCCTATAAAAATGGACAGGATTGGCGCTTCTCTGTACAACTTCTTCTTCTTCTCGAAAACTCTTTCCTTCTAGCCACGGTGAGAGGTCGAGGGCGCGGTAGTGTCTTGGTGGCGGCGACGAGGGCTTCTGCTCGACAGCGCGTCCCTCCTGTCCCGAATCCTGGGGCGGCAGAACCGGCCGCTAGGGGAGGAGGAAGGGGACAAGCTCGTGGTCGACGCGACACTCGGTGAGGAGGTGGACGGGGCGGTGCCTTGCTGGCGCCCCCATCGCGGCTCCTCCCCCGATGGAATGCCACGTCGGTGACCAACCTCGGGAGTTCATCTTCAGGCCATATAAGCCCTTGTGTGGTCATCTTCGCCTCCCAACTCCCTTCGCGCAGGAGATGGAACTCGAGCAACCACGCGCTCTACGGCTGCACATGAGGGTTTGTGGGAATGGAGGTATGAGGGTTGACGCTGACTTCCATTCCCCTCATGTGATGTACCTTCACCGTGGTTGGAAGACCTTTGCTCGTGTCCATGGCTTCTCGGAGGGGCACCTTCTCTAGTTCCAATTAATGGAGAACGACCTGCTCTCCATCAAGATCTTTGGGTGCTTGGGAGGTCGCTTAGGGTGCTGCGTGGAGAGCTCGACCAACGACAAAAGCTCCTCCTCGAGTGAAAGCGGCGAGGAGGACAATGACGGTGATGACGACGGCAGTGGGCGGGGAAGTGATGACTCTAACTCCGGTTGATCATCGTCCGCACCATCTTCATCAGGCGGAAACACCTTTATCTGCATCTACATCTCCTCCCCGACAATGTGTTTTGTCGAGGAGTTGGATGCAGAGGTGCGTATGGTGCTCCCGGGCTGCTCTAGCAGTCTTCCAGCTGGACCCCAATAGGCTTCCTCTCGGGCTGCGGCTCCATTAGCCCTGCCGAGTCCTGCTGGCCCTGGTGATAGTAGTTGATGGGTCCGCCTTCCATCGTGCTCTCAATCGAGGTGTTCCCTCGCGCTCCCATTCCCGCCAAGCTACCTCTCTTGGAGCCCGATGGGAGCGGGCTGGGCTCCTGCCCAGGTGCTCCTTTTGCCCTCTTCGTCTTTGACGGCCATTCCTAGGAGGAGAGGGATAAGAAAGGGAATTACAGAGCACTTATCTTTTTTCAATCTTAAATCTGTAGGTAGTTGCCAAATTTTAATTCAAATAATGTAATCTTTCTAGTGCATGTTTGTGTTTTGTAATACTTGTACTTGTATTAGCATATCAATCAAAAAGATGAACCTTGCCGGTAACCCGTGCATGTGTATGTCCAAGAAGAGGTGGGATGCCTCTTTAATATAAATAAACGACTTTTTCCTCGGCATGCTATCTTGCCGGTATAGTTCTTGCCGGTACACTGCGACCATCCTGACCAAAGCAACGTTCGAGTCATGGGTGGGAGCACCAAAGTCTCAAAAGAGAGGAGATGTTTTCTCATGCAAATTTATAGCTTTATAGAACACTAATGGACATGATGTGGAACTTATCTGCTTGGCTCGCTTGGGGACCGCAATGCCGGGAAATCTTCTCACTCCTTGTCGAAGCCAAGTTCGCGGCAGGAACCTGCAACTTCATGTAGATGAGAATGAATGTAGTATGTGATCCCTATCTATATGCATATGCAAATGCTCATGAAATTCTTATGCAACGATCTTGGAATGCTTATCCATGCATGCAATCTCGGTCGAGGGCCCCCACAACACTTCTTCATTTCTCTTGCATGGGGTCATCGCCCCGGCTTTGTACAATGGGTTACATGTAGCTGAGGCAAGGTCTATACAAGAGGGTGGCTGCCGGGCCGCGCCTTATGGGTAGAACTTGTGGAGATGCTCAATATTCCATGAGTTTTGCAACTAAGTGCCATCTCCGGTCTCCAGATGGACTGCTAGGTCTGGTGACTCGTACTACCCGGTAAGGGCCCTCCCACTTCGGTGACAACTTGTGTGTACCCTTGGCTGACTGAATGCTCCTAAGGGAAAGGTCACCTTCCTCAAAACACTGGGCTTGAACCCTGCGGCTATGATAGCGACGCAGGCCTTGATGGTAGCATGCAACATGCGTAGCAGCCGGGATATGGTTCTCCTCGAGTAGCACAATGTCGTCACACCGGTGCTGGTCTTGCGCTACATCATTGTAGGCAAGTACTCAAGGTTGCCCGTAAATGAGTTCCATGGGGATAACTACTTCTACCTCGTAGACCAGGTAGAAGCGAGTCTGCACGGTAGCTCGGTTTGGTGTCATTCTGAGGGACCGGAGAACTATCGGCAGCTCATTGATCCACCGCCTGCCGTGCTTTTGCAGCGTATCAAAAGTTCTCGTCTTGAGTCCTCGTAGCACTTCAGCGTTCGTCCTCTCAGCTTGTCCGTTGCTCCGGGGGTGCGCCATAGATGCAAATGAGATCTTCCTTCCGATGGCATGAACGTACTGTATGAAGATGTGGCTCGTGAACTGCGTGCCATTGTCAGTGATGATCCTTGCCAGAACTCCAAAACGACACACCAATTCTTTCAAGAACTTGATAGCTGACTAAGCAGTCACCTTTCTCACGGAAGTCACTTTCGGCCACTTTGTAAACTTGTCGATGGCAACGAACAAGAATTCAAAGCCACCGATTACTCATGGGAAGGGGCCGAGGATATCGAGCCCCCAGACCAAAAATGGCCATGATAAAGGGATTGTTTGAAGAGCTTGGGAAGGTGTGTTTTCTTGGAATGGAACTGACAGGTTCACATGTCATGACTAGCTCAACCGCATCTTGGAGGGACGTGGGCCAATAAAATTATTGTCGGAATGCTTTCCCAACTAATGCCCTTGATCCAATGTGGGAGTCGCACATTCCTCTATGAATCTTAGCCAGCAGTTCCTTTCCTTCTTCCCGATAGACACACTTTAACTTCAAACCGTTGGGCCTCCTTCTGTATAGAGTGTCATCGGCAAAATGGTACATACTGGCCCTCCGGGCTACTCTCTTAGTTTCATCTTGGTTGCTGGGAAGTTTTCCAGTTTGGAGAAGTGGACAATGTGCGTTGCCCAAGTTGGAGCATGGGGCTCGTCAACGAGGACTAGCGGCACCTCCTTTGCTGCGGGAGCACCAGGCTCGTTCGTGGGGTTTGTGGACCCGGCTGGAGGGGGTGGTCCGGCAGGCTGTAAGATGTTGTTTCTAGCAGGGTCTCTGCTGGGAGCAGAAGGCTCTCCGGGAGAGGCTTACCGTAGTCCAACTTTCTCCTCTTCTGGGCCAATGTTGCTGGGGATACAGAGGGTTGAGTGAGATGGAGAACAAAAGTTCCTGATTCCATAGGAAGCTTCTGCGCAGCACACTTTGACAGATGATCTGCTATGCTATTTTCCGCACAAGTTACGTTCTCTGTTTGCAATCCATCAAAGTGCACCTCCAGAATTTGATAATCCATGTAGACTTGTCTAAACAGAAGCTATGAATCTCCTCGAATGGTTAGCTTCTTAATTCCCTATTCGGCTGCAATCCTAAGCCTGGCAAGCAACCCTTCATTCTCAGATGTATTGTTTGTTGCTTCTTCCCCGGCAAAATGCATTTGGATGACGTACTTCAAGTGCTCCCCAGAGGGGGCAACAAGAAGAACGCTAGCTCATGCACCTTGTAGGTAAAAAGCACCATCAAAATACATAACCCATTCTTTGTGTGATTCGTTGCCGGGGATAACTATCTCCGTTACCTCCTCAACAGGGGTTGGCGTCCATTCTACAATAAACTCTTCCAATTCCCTTCTCTAAATAGTTGATGTGCTCTCAAACTTCAAACCAAATCTGGATAACTCCAAAGCCCACTCCACTATTCTGCCAGTAGCCTTAGGGTTTCGGAGTATCCTTTGCAACGGGAAGCGAGTAACAACCGTGATCTGATGGGCTTGGAAGTAGTGGTGAAGTTTCCTCGAGGCCGTAACGAGACCAAAGATCAACTTCTGCATGCCAGAGTACCTCGTTCTACCGCCCTGTAACAAAGAGCTAACGAAGTACACTGGCGCTGCACCACTTTCTTTCTTGCCATGTCCTTGGTGTTTTTCTTGTTGTCGTGCTCATTGCTATCTTGATCCTTTTCTGATTCCACCAATCTCTACTCATTTTCTGCCTCATCCACTTCTTTCTGTGCTACCAAGGCCGCACTGACCATTTGGCTGGTTGCTGCCAAGTATAGCAACAACTTCTCCTGGGGTTTGGGAGCAACCAACGTAGGCACAGATGAAAAATAAGCTCTCAACTCTTGCAAAGCTGCATCTGCTTCTAAGGTCCACTTCAAAGGGCCGCCCTTCTTCAAGTTTTTGAAGAACGGCAGGGCGCGCTCGGCAAACTTGCAGAGGAATCTGCTTAGCATGGCAACACATCCCGTCAGGCTCCTCACATCCTTGACTATCCTTGGTGCCTGGATTTACTCGATGGCCCTGATCTTGTCGGGGTTGGCTTCGATCCCGCTGTGGGATACAAAGAAACCGAGCAGCTTGCCAGAGGGAACACCAAACACACACTTCTCTGGTGTAACGCCCACGATGCGGTTATATCTCCCACATGTCGAGGCACGACTTAGAGGCCTAACCGCATGGTTGTTTTGTCGCAAGAGGGGTAATCTTCACACAATCCCATGTACTAAATAAGAGAGAGATAAAGAGTTGGCTTACAATCGGCTCTTCACACAAATAACAAGTTAAACATACATCATACAGAGTACAATCAAGGTCCGACTAGGGAACCAAAATAAAAGAAGACAACCCCAAATGATAGATCCCCCGATCATCCCAACTGGGCTCCACTGCTGATCAACAGGAAATGAAACATAGTAACGTCCAAGGTCCTTGTTGAACTCCCACTTGAGTTTGGTAGCAACACCTGCACTAGTATCCTCAACACCTCCAACTGTTTTGTAAGTATCCGTGAGTCACGAGGACTCAGCAATCTCACACCCGCGAGATCAAAACTATTTAAGCTTATGGGTAGGATGGGGTAATGAGGTGGAGCTGCAGCAAGCGCTAAGCAAATATGGTGGCTAACATAAGCAAATAAAAGCGAGAAGACAAGAAACGCAATGGTCGTAAAGCTATAAGTGATCAAGAAGTGATACTGAAACTACTTATGTTCAAGCATAACACAAGACCGTGTTCACTTCCCGGACTCCACCGAAAAGAGACCATCACGGCTACACATGCGGTTGATGCATTTTAATTAAGTCAAGTGTCAAGTTCTCTACAACCGGACATTAGCAAATTCCCATCTGCCACATAACTGCGGGCACGGCTCTCGAAAGTTTATACCTTGCAGGGGTGTCCCAAATTTTCCATCACAAGCTCTCACGCTCAACGAAGGATATTCCTTCTCACGGAAAGACCCGATCAGTCTCGGAATCCCGGTTACAAGACATTTTGACAATGGTAAAACAAGACCTGCAAAACCTCCCGAATGTGCCGACAAATCCCGATAGAAGCTGCACATATCTCGTTCTCAGGGCACACTGGATGAGACATCATACGAGTAAAACCAGCCCTCAAGTTGCCTTGAGGTGGCCCCGTAGTCTACTCAGTTCGGACCAACAATTAGAGGAGCACTAGCCTGCGGGTATTGAAATAAGGATGACCCTCGGGCTCCAGAAACCCAAGGGAAAAAGTCTTAGGTTGGAAAATGCAAAACCAAGGTTGGGCCTTGCTGGAGGAGTTCTATTCAGATCAAACTATCAAGGGGCCCCCATAACCCCAACCGTGTAAGGAACGCAAAATCAAGGAACATTACAACGGTATGACAGAAACTAGGGCGGCAAGAGTGGAACGAAACAGCAGGCAAAAGGCTGAGCCTTCCACCCTTTACCAAGTATATAGATGCATTAATTAAAATAAGAGATATTGTGATATCCCAACATATCCATGTTCCAACATGGAATAAACTTCTACTTCACCTGCAACTAGCAGCGCTATAAGAAGGATGGTTGAAAATGGTTAAAGGATATCATGGCAGTTTGGGAGGCTTGATAAACAAGTGGTAGGTAGCGCGACATAGCGGTACAGTGAACAACTAGAAAGCAAAGATAGAAGTGATATCGAGGGTATGGTTATCTTGCCTGATGATGTAGGGTAGAATCCTAATCGCCCGATCTTTCACGAAAGGAGCGGATCCCGCGAAGAACACGAGGAACACAAAGAGGGAAATGAGGGAAAACGGGGGAAAACACAAGGGGAAACACAAGAGGAACACTCAAACTAACAAGAACAAGTCACACATGTGCTAGATCCTCAGATACATAGAACGATACACGAATCCACGGACAACTAAGGATGACACAAGGGAAGCCGGTCTTCTCCGTGAGGAGGTCTTGAAGTTCTTCTCCGAAAGGAGGTCTTGAATCCAAAGGGATCTTCTCCGAAGAGGCCGCGGTCTCTCACAAGGAGTAGATCCGATGTGGATGAGCGAAGCTCAATCTCTAAGTATGAGCTAAACCAACGCTAACCCTAGAAAGTTGTACGGGATAGAGTATATATAGTCTAGGGGAGAAGGGGATACACGGGCCTCGGCCCTTTACTGTGCGTAGACAGGGAGGCCGGACGTCCGGGCTGTGGGGGGCGGATGTCCGGGTTGGTGAAGCTGGCCATGTTGCTCTCGGATTCGGGGGAGTCCGGATTTCCGGGCAGGGGGGCGGATATCAGGGGCTCGGGAATGGCCGGATGTCTGGGCTTGCGGGCTGGACGTCCGGGGCCTGTAGGCACTTGGAGGCTGAGCAGCTGAAGAGGAAGGCGCTCCAGGGGCCGGATGTCCGGGGCCTTGGCCGGATGTCCGAGGCCTGGGAGATGCTCTTGGCTCCTTCCGTTGGTTCTCCTCATCCGTGGACTTGGGGACTTGTCCGTCTTCATGCGCATCTTCGGGAGGACCCTCTTGGTACCTAATCATGCACAACATCTCAGACTTAGGTAGTAGCCATGTCTCATGCATAGAAAGTGGAAGTTCGGAGAGGAGTGAGTTCACCTTATCGTCGATAGCCTTGGCTCGGGCTCGTGTCATTGGTCCAAGTGGTATCATTGGAGGTGTAGGTGCGTCCATGGGGATGATCTTAGGATGCTCCGCATCATCTCCCCTCCCTTGGAGAAGATCCGTCCTCGGATCGAAATTCTCATCACCATGGTAGGGCGAGAGATCTTTGATGTTGAAGATGTCGCTCACGGAGTACTTGTCACGAGGAATGCCCGTCTTGTAAGCATTGTTGTTGTAGCGTGCAAGCACCTTGAATGGTCCATCCGCGCGTGGTGAAGTTTGGACCTGCGTTCTTGGGGAAAACGGTCCTTGCAAAGGTGTAGCCACACGAGGTCTCCAATGTTGAATATCATAGGGTGCTTGTTGACGTTGAGCTTGGTCGGAAGGCATTGTACTTGGCGCTCGATGGTGTTTATAGTATCTTCATGCACCTTCTTGATATGGGTCGCTCTTGCACTTGCGTCCAAATTGACTCGCTCTTGGAGTGGTAGAGGTAGAATATCCAATGGTGACAAAGGATTGAATCCGTAGACGACCTCGAAAGGGGAATTGCCGGTTGTTGAGTGTCTTGCTCGGTTGTAGGCGAACTCGGCGATGGGTAGACACTCCTCCCACTCCTTAATGTTCTTCTTGATGAGTACTCGAAGTAGAGCGGAGAGTGTGCGGTTTGTCATGTAACGCCCTCGATGCGGCTATATCTCCCACATGTCGAAGCACGACTTAGAGGCATAACCGCATTAAAAGCAATGTCGCAAGTGAGGTAATCTTCACACAACCCATGTAATACATAAGGGAAAGAGATACATAGTTGGCTTACAATTTCCACTTCACACAATTACATGAATAAATCATTACATCATCCAGATACAATCAAGGTCCGACTACGGAACCAAAATAAAAGAAGAACCCCAAATGCGACAAAGGTCCCCGATCGACCCCAACTGGGCTCCACTACTGATCAACTAGAACAAAACAACACAAAGGGCAAGATCTTCAACGAGCTCCTCCTGAGCTTGGTTGTGTCATCTGCACGGACTCATCGGCACCTGCAAGCTGGTTTTTGGAAATATCTGTGAGCCACGGGGACTCAGCAATCTCGCACCCTCGCGATCAAGACTATGTACGCTTATGGGTAAGGTAAAAGGTATGAGGTGGAGCTACAGCAAGCAACTAGCATATAAGGTGGCTAACATACGCAAAAGAGAGCGAGAAGAGAAGGCAAAGCACGATCGATAAACTATGATCAAGAAGTGATCCTAGAACAACCTACGTCAAACATAACTCCAACACCGTGTTCGCTTCCCGGACTCCGCCGGAAAGAGACCATCATGATTACACACGCAGTTGACTCATTTTAATTAAGTTAAGGTTCAAGTTATCTACAACCGGACATTAACAAATTCCCATCTGCCCATAACCGCGGGCACGACTTTCAAAAGTTCAAATCCCTGCAGGGGTGTCCCAACTTAGCCCATCACAAGCTCTCACGGTCAACGAAGGAATAGACCTCCTCCCAAGACATTCCGATCAGACTCGGTATCCCGGTACAACAAGACATCCTCAACAATGGTAAAACAAGACCAGCAAGACCGCCCGATGCGCTGACATCCTGATAGGAGCTGCACATATCTCGTTCTAAGGGCAACACCGGATGAGCGCTCCGTACAACTAAAACCAGCCCTCAAGTTTCCCCGAGGTGACGCTGCAAAGGACTCTAGTTCGGACCAACACTTAGACAAGCACTGGCCCGGGGGGGGGGGGTTAAAATGAAGATGACCCTCGGGATGCGCGACTCCCAAGGGAAAAAGGCTAGGTGGCAAATGGTAAAACCAAGGTTGGGCCTTGCTGGAGGAGTTTTATTCAAAGCGAACTATCAAGGGGTTCCCATTATAACCCAACCGCGTAAGGAACGCAAAATCCGGGAACATAACACCGATATGACAGAAACTAGGGCGGCAAGAGTGGAACAAAACACCAGGCATAAGGCCGAGCCTTCCACCCTTTACCAAGTATATAGATGCATTAATTAAATAAGATATAATGTGATATCCCGACAAGTAAACATGTTCCAACAAGGAACAACATCTCCATGTTCCAACAAGGAACAAACTTCAATCTTCACCTGCAACTAACAACGCTATAAGAGGGGCTGAACAAAGCAGTAACATAGCCAAACAACGGTTTTCGAGGACAAGGTGGGTTAGAGGCTTGGTTCAACAATATGGGAGGCATGAAAAGCAAGTGGTAGGTATCGCAGCATAGGCATAGCAAAAGAGCGAGAAACTAATCAAGTAAAGATGGAAGTGATTTCGAGGGTATGGTCATCTTGCCTGAAATCCCGCAAGGAAGAAGAACGAGTCCATGAAGAAGACAAATGGAACGTAGACGAACGGGTCCTCACAACGCGACGTTATCGGAACCAACCCAAAGAAGCAAACACCGGAAAAGAAGCACACAACATAGTAAACAACCAACACATGAACATGGTACGATATGCGGGATGCGGTATGTGATGGATATGCATGATGTTACAAGGAATGCATGAACCTGGCCTCAACTTGGAAATACAAGTGTGCCACTGGAAAGATGAGATGAAATCGCTTGAAAATGATATAAAGAATGCCGGAATCGGAGTTACGGGTTGGAAATGGCAAGCAATTCAAATATGACCACGTTCTGCGATATACAACAAGTAGCCAACTAAATGCAACAAGATAAACATGCTACAACACTCAAACATGGCAACAAAATACATGGCAGGGATCCATTCAAGATGCTTAACAAAAGTCTAGCACTGAGCTATGGCCAATTCATCCATTAACAGGTTCAAACAAGCATGGCAAAAATGCATATGGTAAACATATTTCAGACTTAGTGAAATTAACACTTGTCTGGAATTTCAGATCAGATAGCACTCTTTGGAGCATGAAAACTATATGCTACAGGACCTTAACATGGCAAAGTAAAGCATGGCATGGAGCTACTCAAAGAGCTTAACAAAAGTCCCTTAGTGACCTTGAGCCAAAAGGGATCAGAAAATACATTTGCAAGCATGTGAACATGGCAAAACATAATCAGTTCTCAGACTTAGTGAAAACTGGAGCATGCTGAAACAGATATCAAGTAGGCATGTTAACGAGCTCGATGCACTCACTACAAAGTAAGGCATGACAATCTAAGCATACACCCAACGACAATACACATTACACAAGCTAGACATGGCAAGAACAATAACATGGCATGCACGGATCAACTACAACATCCTCGGCAAAATCACTAACAAGTAGACAATCTGCCAGATTCATGAAATAGCAAAAGTAGAGCTTGATTGACTCAATCTAGGGTGCTCCATAATTGCAAAAAAGACATGGATGGATAGATCACTACAAGATTAACAAAACATCCTTACTGATCATCCTCAAAAGAGGCACGGATCACTAGGAAACAACATGAACATATGGCATAATGAGATAAACAGCTCAAGGACTTAGTGGAATTGCTAAGTCCCTGAAATCAGCATTACCAAGTGCCTCACTTTGCAAGCTCGTGCTAGTCACCACACACATCACAAAAATACATGGGTTGCACCTCTGGAAAGATGGCAAAACCCTTAACAAAACATATGTAGAGCACCAGGGCATATCATGCACACAATAATCATGACAAAAATGACAAATATCTAAATGGAGCAGCAGATCTGACAATTAACTCGAGTAGCACTCTTCTAACAGCATTTCGGGCATCAAGATGAATTCAAAAGAAAATGATGCAATGAGATGAAATGATATGCTCTCTGAGACGAACATTTTGATATGCTATCTGCTCAAAACGGAGCTAAGGATGATGAGATACGACATGACGAACATGGGTATATGGATCTGGGAATTTCGGGGACTTAGTGGCATTATACCTCCGCGAAAAATCAACGAGCCGGATCTGGAGCTGGGCCTACTCTGGTGCGCTGCGTTGGGCCAGGGAGCTGGGTCGGCCCATGCGGTAGGTCAACGGAGCCGGGGAGCGAACGGCTGGATCGGGCTCCTCCCAATCCATGGTGGCGGCGGCGCTGGAAGACTCCGGCGGGGAGAGCGAGGTCCGGCGAGGTGGCAGGCCTCCAGTCGGAGGTGAGGGCGTGGCGGAGGAAGATGGCCGCGGGCGCGGTCTGCTCTGGTGGGTGAGCTCCAGCAGCGCGGGGCGGATCCCGGGTAGGGGCCGCGGTGGCGCGCGGGCTCGGCGGTGATGGTCGGCACCGGCGATGAGGCTCGGAGGCAGTGGGGCGACGACTCCAAGGCCGCGGGATCGCGGGATCTCATCTGCAGGTGGCGGCGGCGGCCGTTTGGGCTCTGCGGGCCCGATCCGGGCCCGACGGGCCTGGCGCGGTGGAGGAGAGAGAGGACGGCGGTGCTGATGTGGCACGCCGTGGTTGGCCGTGGCGGGCGGCGCGGACATGTCCGTCAGTGGAGAAGAAATGTCCGGTGGCGCGCGGAGGAGGGGGTTAGGGTTTGTACCGCGAAAATTTCGGAGGGGATCACATATATATAGGTAGAGAGAGCTAGGAGAGTCCAAATGAGGTGCGGTTTGCGGCCACGCGATCGTGATCGAACGCTCTAGATGATGGAGGAGGTTTTTGTGGGTTTTGGGACAAATTGGAAGGGTGTTGGGATGCAACACACACGAGGCCTTTTCGGTCCCTCGGTTAATTGTTGGAGCATGAAACGAAGTCCAAATGGAACGAAACTTGACAGGCGGTCTACCGGTAGTGAACCAAGGCCGCATGAGAAGTCTCGGTCCAATCCGGAAATGTTTAATCCTCACACACAAGAAGAAGGTAGAAATGACCATCGGAGGAGAACAGAGCGGCGGATTGCAAAACGGACAACGGGGAAAATGCCCGGATGCATGAGACGAACACGTATGCAAATGAAATGCTCATGATGACATGATATGCAATGCATGACACGCAAGCAATGACAAGCCAACAATAGCGAATAACTGGACGACACCTGGCACATCGGTCTAGGGGCGTTACATGTCACCTCCGTTTGGCCGTCAGTTTGAGGATGGTATGCCGTGGAGAAGAGTAGCTTGATTCCGAGCTTGGCACATAGGGTCTTCCAAAAGTAGCTAAGGAACTTGACATCGCAGTCCGAGACGATGGTTTTTAGCACACCATGGAGACGCAAAATTTCCCTACAAAAGAGATTAGCAACATGTGAAGCATCGTCTATCTTGTGGCAAGGAATAAAATGTGCCATTTTTGAGAAACGGTCCACAACGACAAATATAGAATCTTTCCCATTTCGAGTTCAGGCAAACCAAGTACAAAGTCCATGCTAATGTCTTCCCATGGTTGGTATGGAATTGGTAAAGGCATATAGAGACCATGAGATTGAGCTTCAGACTTAGCTTTGCGACATGTAGAACACCGGTTGGTGAAGCTATTGACGTCCGAAAACATCTTTGGCCAAAAGTAGCTCTTCGAGAGCGTGGCGAATGTCTTGTCGCGTCCGATGTGTCCCATTAAGCCTCCTCCATGTGATTCCTGCAAAAGCAACAAACGAAGAGACGACTCAGGGATGCAAAGTTTGTTAGCTCTCATAAGATAGCCATCTTTTATGCAATAGCGTTCCCAAGATGTATTCGAGAAACACTTGGCATAAGGAGTAGAAAAAGTTGCATCATGCTCATACAAGTCAATGACATCTAACTCAAGTTGCGTGACAAGCATGCATATGCGTGAAAGAGCATCCGCTACTATGTTTTCTTTACCCTTGATGTACTTGATGACATAGGGAAAAGACTCAATAAATTCACTCCATTTAGCATGAAGCTTGTTCAACTTAGTTTGTCCCTTAAGATACTTGAGAGTCTCATAGATGGGATAATTGAGTTGCGCTCCGGAAAGTTTCTCACTAAAGTAAGCTATGGGGCGCTTCTTGCATTAACACACCTCCTATGCCATTACCACTAGCATCGCAATGAATTTCAAAAGGCTTGTCGAAGTTTGATAAAGCAAGCACGGGAGCATGAGTAAGCAAATTCTTAAGCTCATTGAATGCGGTATCTTGGGATGGTCCCCGAACAAAAGGCGCATTCTTCTTGCTCAAAGCATGCAAAGGGGAAGCAATGGTGCTAAAATCCTTCACAAAGCGACGATAGAAACCTGCAAGGCCAAGAAAACTACGCACTTGATGCAAGTTGGTTGGTTGTGGCCAAATCTTAATAGCATTGATCTTGGACTCATCAACATGAACACCCTTAGAAGAAACAACAAAACCCAAGAAAACGAGATTATCAACACCAAAAAGGCATTTCTCCATATTAGCATAGAGGCGCTCTTTTCTAAGAGTTTGCAAAACGGTGCGGACATGGGTGGCATGCTCTTTGATAGATTTGCTAAACACAAGAATGTCATCAAAGTAGACGATAACAAATATACCAATGTAAGCGTGAATGACATGATTCATAAGGCGCATAAAAGTGCCCGGTGCTTCCGAAAGACCCATAGGCATGACTAACCACTCATACAAACCAAACTTGGTTTTGAAGGCGATTTTCCATTCATCACCCTCTTGTATGCGGATTTGATAGTAACCACTCTTAAGATCAATTTTGGAAAATATAGTGGCACCGCTAAGCTCATCAAGCATATCATCTAGGTGTGGAATGGGATACCTATAACGAACGGTGATAGCATTGATAGGTCTACAATCGGAGCACATGTGAAAACTACCATCACGTTTTGGCACAAGGATGACCGGAACGGCACAAGGGCTCAAACTTTCACGCACATGTCCATGGTCTATGAGATGCTTTACTTGACTTCGAATTTCTTTTCTTTCGTCGGGGTTGACACGGTATGGAGCTTTGTTCGGAAGAGGTGCTCCAGGGATGAGGTCGATTCAGTGCTCAATGCCTCGTAGAGCAGGTAGACCTGGAGGTAGCTCATCGGGAAAAACATCTTGAAATTCCTGCAAAAGAGAAGACAACACTAGAGGAAGAGTGTGAGAAGTGTTAGTTTGTGGTGCATTGTCCTTGCACATGAGGACGTAGTGTAGGACACTAGATGGGTTCTCACACACTTCTCTCATCTCACGTTTGGTGGCAAATAGAGCTTGGTTCTTGTTTTCGCTCATCGTGGAGGCACTCAATTTTGGCTTGTGGCGCTCACTCTCGTTTTGGTGGCTCGCTCTCTAACTATGATATCCATGATGGGTGGGTTGCTTGTCGGTGATCAATCGACTTGGCGACATTGGACGGAGGACGTACTCCTTGCCCTTCATATTGAAGATGTAGTAGTTCGTTCGGCCGTTGTGTACGACTCCTCTATCGAATTGCCATGGTCGTCCAAGGAGAAGATGACAAACGGTCATTGGAACGACGTCGCACTCCAAGGTGTCTTCATAGGCACCGATCTTGAAGGAGACTTGTACTCGGTGCTCGACTTGGATAGTGCCAGAGTCACTAAGCCATTGCACTTTGTATGGATGTGGATGCTTCGTCTTGGGCAATTGGAGCTTGGAGAAAAGTTCTTCACTTGAGAGATTATGACAACTCCCTCCATCGATGATGACCTTGACGGATCGGCCATTGATGCCGGCCTTGGTGTGGAATATGTGGCATCGTTGGTCTTCTTCTTGGTGATGTTGGAGAGTCAAGACTTTGGAGACAACAAGTGTGAGACTTGAGTCTTCCTCACAAATGACTTGTTCTTCTTCATTGTTCATTTGGCGGTGCATCGCGACTTGCTCGAGGGCTTCCATTTCGCCTTTGCTCATGGAGTCATAAGTGCCATCGTCGTTGAAGACCATGGTTCACTTGTTGGTGCACTCGTAGGACTTGTGGCCTCGGCCTCCGCAAGTGAAACACTTGAGGGAACTCGTCTTGACGGTCTCATCCATTGGGGTTGATGATGATGAAGTTGTCGGCTTGAAGTTGCTCGTAGGAGGATGGCTTGTAGTTGACGAAGCTTTCTTGGAAGTCGACTTGTCGATGTTGGAAGTAGAAGGTCTTGTAGTCGGTGTCGGAGTCGTTGAAGCTTGGTTATTGGAGAAGTCGTAGGACTTGGATGAGAACTTGGCATACTTGAAATCATCTTGCACTTGGCGTTCCGCTTTGGTAGCTTGGTGCACTAGCTCGATGAGATTTGAGTATGGTTGGAAGTCGGCGATCTTCTTGATAGGGTGATTGAGTCCGTTCAATAAACGTGACATTGTTTGCTCATCATCTTCTGTGACATTGTCTCTTATCATTGCAATCTCCATCTCCTTGTAGTATTCTTCAACGCTCTTTGTTCCTTGCTTGAGTTGTTGGAGTTTCTTGAAGAGGTCGCGGTTGTAGTAGGTAGGTACGAAGCGTGCTCTCATGACATCCTTCATTTGCGCCCAAGTAGTGAGGGGTGGTTCACCTCTTGCCTCTCGGCGCTCTACGATTTGTTCCCACCAAATGAGGACATAATCTTGGAACTCAAGGGATGCCATCGCGATCTTCTTCTCTTCTTCAAAATTTTGCAAACGCAAGATCTTGTCAACCTTCAATGCCCATGAAAGGTACTCTTCGGGATCGTTGCTTCTGTTGAACTTGGGCATGGTGAACTTGAGCTTGCTGTAGCGTTGCTCTTCATTGTGTTGGAGTCGGGGATGATGACGCCCTTGTTGTAGATGATTGTTCAACTCGTGGTGCTCTTGGCGCGGAGGGTTGTTATCCTCATGTTGCTCTTGTCGTGGAGGATTTCCATTGTTTTCATGCTCTCGATGAACTTGATGGTGTTGGCGAGCTTGTGGAGGATCTTCGCGAGCTCAAAGAGGAACTTGACGATGCACACGAGCGTGAAATCTTTGTTCTTGAATTTCTTCGCGATGTGCTTCCTCTTGTTCATGGGCTTGTCGGCTTCGGTCGGCAACGGCTTGACTTGAATCGCGTAGAGCTTGTTGCGCTGCAAGTGCTTGAGCGTCACGGGGTCATTGTTCTTGACGTTGTGCCTCGGCATCTTGGGCATTTTGGTGTAGACGCGCTCGCTCTTCCTCTTCATGTTGGCTTTGTCGTTGCCGTTCTCGTGCTAGCGGAAAGGCCTCATGAGTTTGACATTGTTGGCGCTCTTGAGAGTCGGTGTCTCGTAGGGGATTGAGGCTTGCTTGACGGTCGGTGCGCGCGGCTCGATGGAGAGTGTTCGATGTCGGTGTACTCGAGCCGAAGAGGGTGAAGTCAGAGTGGCGGCTTGAACGGCTCCTTCTTGAATTGGAAGACGAGCGGTTGAGCAACAAAGCACGAATTTCGTCCATCCTTGCGTCATTCTCTTGCTTGTGATCATCGAGCTTGTGGTCGAATTAGTCCCTTGTACGTTGCTCGGAAAGTCGCAAGTCGGCGGCAAGGTTGTCGATGCATTCACTCATAGCTTGTTGCTCTTGATGCAAAGCACGTTGTGCACCAAAGAGGTGACTCTTTGTGACGAAGAAGTTCATGTCGTCGTCTTGCTCCATGAAGAGTGGGTTGGTAGAAGTACTTGGCCTATCCATCATTCCAAGACAAATGTGAGTGGTAGAAAGAGAAGAACGAGTACCAAATGTACCTTGACCAAAGTTGAAAGTGGATCGAGGATCAGTCCAATGTAGGACAAGGAAATAGCACAATTGGTACGAGTTCTTGTCAGTTTCTCACACCTACACAAGTAAAAGCTTTTGGTGGAGCTTGGTTAGGATGGTGGCACAAAATTTGATGCAATTGTAAGTGAGCTTCAATAATGTTGGAAAAGATTCGGAAGATGCAATGTAACAAGTAGACCAAGCATATAAGGTACACGGAAACACACACACAAAAAGATAAGTGGGGTTGTGCAACCAAGGGTGAGCCAAAATGTGGAATCCACAAAAATGCTCGTGTTGCACAACACTAAAGAGACGCTAGCACGATTGCACAATAGGCAGATACAAGAACTTGTGCACAACCTACTTAGAAAAAATGCAACGACTTCTATCCCAAATATGTTCTATGCAAGGTGTTGCTATGATATGATCCAAGATGATCGAGTATGACAATCTTAATGTTGTAAGATGCTATGGTTCTTGCTTAAAAGCTCTTTGCTTATCTTTCTCTTTCTTAAAAGCTTGTTTGGCTCTTTGATGTTTGAGATCTTTTTCGCATGCAATGCTTGACGAACGAAGATAGCAAATGAGTATTCGATGACAACTTTGTGACACAAGAGATGATACCAAGATATGCAACAATGATGTATGTATGCTATGGGAAGTATGATCACTAATGTGCACAAGTCTCATTGCCGGCAATACTCAATGGCTAGTCTCGATGGGTAAGCAACGCAAAGGAGTAAGGCTATGATGGCTATCAATGTAATGGCAAGAGTGATATGTCCAATACTAAGATGAGGTTACCGGTCTTGCTTCCGGTATGGTGTCAAAATGGTGGCACGAATACCAAGATGTAGTCGAGGTGGTCGTTGTTGCTGATGCGTCCGTGGCGAAGATAAGCGGAGGTGATGTCGATGTCAAACCGTACCTAAATAGCTGAAACACAAAAGGATACGGTACCGCAACTCAAATTCTCATACCTCGAAGTAGCAATTGTGTCGGAGAGCGAAACGGTCTAAAATGGTTGGGTTATGCGGAAGTGGTGGAGGTATGCGGAAGTATATATGGTATATGGTGGGCACCGGAACAAAATTTGGTGGAAATTGGGCGGAAAACGGGGCGGTGGATGGAGATGTTGCTGTCAGGGGCCGGATGTCCGGGTGGAAGGCCGGATGTCTGGGTGGGGGCCGGATGTCCGGGCTCTGCTGGCCGGATGTCCGGGCTCTGGATTCGGGGATGAACGGGATGAACACCGCGTGCGAAGGTTTAATCCGGGCGAAATTCGGAGGAATTTGTGGATGGAAATTGGGGGGAAAAGGATTGGAAGCTAGATCCACTCAAAACAAAGCAAATCCATGGATCCAAACCAACAAAATCTCAACACACCAACAAATAAAAAAATTTGGGGGCTATTTTTGGTGGGGAATTTTCGAATTAGGACGAAAAACAACAAAACAAGGCTAGAAACACAACGAGGAGGCTCCGAAATTGTGATCAACGTGGCTCTAGATACCAAGATGATGAAGGGTAGAACCCTAATCGCCCGATCTTTCATGAAAGGAGCGGATCCTGCGAAGAACACAAGGAACAAAAAGATGGAAATGAGGGAAAATGGGGGAAAACACAAGGGGAAACACAAGAGGAACACTCAAACTAACAAGAACAAGTCACACATGTGCTAGATCCTCGGATACATAGAACGATACACAAATCCACGGACAACTAAGGACGATACAAGGGTAGCCGGTCTTCTCCGTGAGGAGGTCTTGAAGTTCTTCTCCAAAAGGAGGTCTTGAATCCAAAGGGATCTTCTCCGAAGAGGCCGCGGTCTGTCACAAGGAGTAGATCCGATGTGGATGAGCGAAGCTCTATCTCTAAGTATGAGCTAAACCAACGCTAACCCTAGAAAGTTGTACGGGATAGAGTATATATAGTCTAGGGGGAGAAGGGGGATACACGGGCCTCGGCCCTTTACTGTGCATAGACAGGGAGGCCGGACGTCCGGGCGTCGGGCCGGATGTCCGGGCGTTCGCGGAGGACTGGATGTCCGGGCTGTGGGGGCCGGATGTCCGGGCTGGTGAAGCTGGCCATGTTGCTCTCGGATTCGGGGTGGTCTGGATTTCCGGGCAGGGGGGCCGGATATCCGGGGCCTCGGGAATGGCTAGATGTCCGGGCTTGCGGGACCGATGTCCGGGGCCTGTAGGCACTTGGAGGCTGAGCAGCTGAAGAGGAAGGCGCTCCAGGGGCCGGATGTCCGGGGCCTGGGAGATGCTCTTGGCTCCTTCCGTTGATTCTCCTCATCCGTGGACTTGGGGACTTGTCCGTCTTCATGCTCATCTTCGGGAGGACCCTCTTGGTACCTAATCATGCACAACATCTCGGACTTAGGTAGTAGCCATGTCTCATGCATAGAAAGTGGAAGTTCGGAGAGGAGTGAGTTCACCTTATCTTCGATAGACCTGGCTCGGGCTCGTGTCATTGGTCCAAGTGGTGTCGTTGGAGGTGTAGGTGCATCCATGGGGATGATCTTAGGATGCTCTGCATCACCTGAGATCCCGCAAGGAAGGAGAACGACTCCATGAAGAATACAAACGGACGTAGTCGAACGGATCCTCACAAACGCGACGTTACCGGAACTAACAAGAAGAAGCAACACCGTAAAGGAGCAAACAACATGGTAAACAAACAAGCATAAACATGGCATGATGCACAATCAAGTATGATGCATGTCCGGTTTAACTATGCATGGCATGGCAAAGTGCACAAACAACACTACAAGTTAGGTGGAGCTCAATATGTACCAAGTTGCATATTGACTAAACACCACATTCCATCAGTTAGCTCTCTCCCGTTAATCTAATCAACAATAGTAAATTTTTTTAACCATGACAAGAGGTGAAGCATATGAAAACTACACATTTAAGCAAGTTTAAATGAGGCCAGAAACAACAACAATTCTGGAAAATCCTCATATGCATATTTTGAATTAGCTACTATTCTTTCCTAAACATAATTTTAGAGTTGTTAAACATGCAAAGTAAGTACATCATGTTAATATATGCATTTTTCTGCCACAATTACATATAAAGTTTATTCAATTTGGAGCTCCGGTTATTTAGTTATGAAATAAAGCATTTTAACATGTCATTATGCAAAATAAACACAAACAGCATTTTAAACATTTTAAATATGCATGAAAGTAGCATATTATGAAACTAGACAAAATTCTAAGCATTTTACATATATAAAACATTTTAATATGATGCACAGTTGATGAGTTATTAAATGCATGAACTCTAGGGACTTTTCTATAAAACGGCGTTCTCTGGATAAAAACTAAATTCGCGGAGCTGAAAAAAGGGAACTGGGCTGAATCTGGCTGGCCCAACATGCACATGAGAGGGCTGGGCGCGTCCTCAGCTCGTTGGGCCGGATCTGGCGGGCTTGGGGCGGAGGAGCTGAAGCAGGCTGGATCTGGCGAGCAGGCTGAAGTGGTGTGGCCCACGTGCGGGACGATGGGTCAACGGGCACCAGTGAGCGTCTCCCAGCCTGAAGCGGAGGACGAAGCGGCGTTGTACCTGGCCGCCGGCGACGTTGGGGCGAGGCGGCGCAAGGCTTCCCGGCGACCGAAACGAGGAGTAGGTGTGGAAAATGGGAGGATCGGGATCGGACACCTCGTATCCGTCGACGATGCAACAAACGGAGGCCCGATCCGACAGTGTCCATGGCTCCGGTGAGCTCCGGCAGCTGCGACGGCGACCCCAAGAGTCGTCGGAGAAGAGAGAGGGTTTGGGTGAGAGCAAGAGAGATGGGGAAGGGAAGGCAGGCGGCGACGGTGGGGACATGGTGGTCCGGTGACTCATCGGACATGGAGGTGCCGTCGCTCGCCGTTGGTGAAGGAGGCAAGGCGCGAGGCGGCACAGTCGGCACGGATCGGGGTCAAGAGGCATGTGGCTCGAGTAGGAGCGGGCAGCGGGGTCGGGCCCAGATCCGACCCGGGGCGGGCCTCCCGTGGGCTTCGCGGGCCGCGGCGGTGGGGGAGAAGTTGGGGCGACGTGGCGCAGCGTGGGTGGCCAGGAGCGGCGGCGCTGGCGACTGCTGCCCTAGGGATGGCGCCAAGTGGCAGAGAAGGGGCGGCCGGCGCTGAAAACGAGGTGGGGGTGGCGGCTGAGGGTAGGGGGAGGCTAGGTTGCCTGAAATGGACAAGGGGGTGTCCATATATAGCAAAACTGGCTAGGGTTAGGGGATTTAGGGTGCTTTTTGGATCCTCCGATAGCGATCCGATGGCTCCAGTCAGAGGAGGGTTTGATGGGCTGGTTTAGAGTGGGAGTGGGCTGAGATGAGAGAAAAGAAATGAGGCCCGACAACTATTTTCGAAGACCGAAAACGTCCGACGTTAGACCGACTATAATGCTGCTATTGTTATCCGTTGGGGCGTCAAACGGACTCCGAATGGTATGAAATTTGGCAGGCAGTCTACTGAGGACATACAACACTGCATTCCAACTTTCATCCCATTCCAAGAACATTTTCCGGCCACTTATAAAATAATATTTCGGACGTGCCGCGGGTGCGTGCAAGTGTGTCTGGTCTCAGAACGGACAACGGAAGGAACTGGGAGACCCGGACGAATGCAGGTTTCGAAAACATGCAGATGCAATGCGGACGATGACATGGAAAGATGCAACACGCAAGCAAATGACAAGGCAACAACAGCGAATAACTGGAAGACACCTGGCGCATCGGTCTCGAGGAGTTACATCCGGGTTGAGATTCAGATTTATCTTGCGCAGGTTATCAAATGTCTCTTCCAAATCCTGGATAAGGGTGGCGTTATTCTTGGTCTTGACCACAATATCGTCCATGCAGGCTTCTATGTTTCTGTGCAACTATCGCTGAAAACCAATATGGATTGCCCTTGCAAAAGTAGACCCGACATTCTTTAATACGAATTTCATGCGGACAAAGCAGTCCATACCACAAGGAGTGATAAATGATGTCTTTTGATCATCTTCCCTGGACATGAAGATTTGGTGATACCAAGAGTAGGCATCTAGAAAGGAGAGCAACTCACAACCTGAAGTGGAATCCATGATCTAGTCGATGCGCAGCAAGGGAAATGGGTCTTTCGGGCAAGCCTTGTTGAGATCTGTGAAATCTATGCAAAACCTCCACTTCCCGTTAGCCTTCTGGACTACCACTGGATATGCAAACCACGTGGCGTGCAACACTCCTCTGACCAAACCAGAGAGATCAAGACTATTTAAGCTTATAGGAAGGGTGTGGTTATGTGGTGGAGTTGCAGCAAACACTAAGCAAATATGGTGGCTAACATACGAGTACAAGAGTAAGATGAGAAACTACGCAACGGTCGTAAACTAGAAATGATCAACAAGTGATCCTGAACTACTTACATTCATACATAACCTAACCGTGTTCACTTCCCGGACTCCACTGAAAAGAGACCATCACGGTTACACACACGGTTGTTGTATTTTAATTAAGTCAAGTTTCAAGTTCTCTACAACTGGATATTAACAAATTCCCATCTGCCACATAACCACGGGCATGGCTCTCGAAAGTTTATACCCTGCAAGGGTGTCCCAACTTTGCCCATCACAAGCTCTCACGATCAACAAAGGATATTCCTTCTCCCGAAATAATCTGATCAGTCTAGGAATCCCGGTTACAAGACATTACGAAATGGTAAAACAAGACCAGCAAGACCGCCCGATGTGCCAACAAATCCCGATAGGAGTCGCACATATATCGTTCTCAGGGCACACCGGATGGGCAAGCCGTCGGGTTGGCTGAGACCCTGGTTGCCCAGGGGGCACTAGACATCGCCCAGGTTGGACCAGCACTCGGAGGAACACTGGCCCTGGGGTTGAATTAAGAAATCCTCGGTTTAATTACTCCCTAGGAAAATTTTAGTTGTTATTAGGCAAATGGTAAAAACCAAGGTTGGGCCTTGCTGGAGGAGTTTTATTCAAAGCGAACTCTCAAGGGGGTCGCATAACCCCAACCGCGTAAGGAACGCAAAAATCAAGGAACATAACACCGGTATGACGGAAACTAGGGCAGCAAGAGTGGAACAAAACACCAAGGAAAAGGCCAAGCCTTCCACCCTTCGCCAAGTATATAGATGCATTAATTAAATATGATATATTGTGATATCGCAACATATCCATGTTCCAACATGGAACAACCTGCAAGGCACCTACAACTAGTAATGCTATAAGAGGGGCTGAGCAAAAGTGGTAACATAGCCAAACAAAGGTTTGCTAGGAAGGTGGGTTAAAGGCTTGGCATGGAAATATGGGAGGCATGATAAACTAGTGGTAGGTAGCGTGACATAGCGATAGAACGAACAACTAGCAAGCAAAGATAGAAGTGATATCAGGGGTAATGGTCATCTTGCCTGCAAAGTTCTCAGGGTTGTCGAAACCTTGCTCCTCGTAAACGTACTCAACAAGATCCTTGTTCACGAACTCGTCTCCCGAATCTACCCAAAGAAAGAACACTAGCAACAGAACAACAATCAATCACAGTGCAATGCACAAGCAACATGATGCAAGACATGGCATGGAATGCAAGGTATGATGTGCAATGCATATGGGTACTCCGGAAGGGAAAGGATGATCATGGAATCAACTTGGCAAAGCAGGCTTGCCACTGGATAGGTTAGGAGATTTCAGTCGAAATCGATATAAAGATCACTGGAAACAGATGCACGGTTTGCAAATGACGAGCAAACCAAAAACGATGCAAGGTTGCGCTTAACAGCATCATAGCACTAAAGATGCATCATGAAACTATGCTACAACACTCTAACAAAGCAACAAAGCACATGGAAGTAAAGTACAAGTGAATCTCTAAAAATCCTGAACACTGAGCTCCTGCTAGAACTCAATAGAACAAGTCTAAAACCGCGTGGAAAAAATGCAAATGACAACAGTTTAACAGAGTTAGTGAAAATATTGAGCAAGACATAAACAACATGCTACATGAACATATCATGGGAAACAAAGGCATGGCATGCTATTACTAAAGGCAATGAACAAGACAACCTTACTGAACTTGAGCCAAAAATGCACAAAAAAGATGGTAGCATCAACGCAAACATGGCAAGTGATATGAACAGTTTCAGACTTGGTAGAAAAATATGGCATGACAGAAACAGATTCAGGATAGCAACTTTGCAAGCTCACTCAACACAAAGCATTTCATGGGATCACAAGGTAACCAACAGTAATAAGACATAATTATGAATCTAAACAATGGCAAGAGAATCTTCATAGGCTGCATGGATCACTAGCAAAACACATGGCAAAAGTGAACTTCCTGTTAACAAACTGGCAGCAACAATATTTAGCAAAAGTAGAGCATCGTAATGACAAGCTACACTACCCCATAACCAGAGGCATGAATGGGTAGAGCATAACCATATCTTCAAAACATCCTTACTGAACTTCATCAAAATATACATGGATCTACTTGTGCCAACAAGTCAACATAGCAACGTAATGTAACAGGAAAAGACTTAGCAGAAAAACTAAGTGTCTGAAATCAGCAACATCATGTGGCCTACTTTGCATGCTTATGCTAGTCACCAGAGGGCTCATAAAAATACAAGGCTTGCACCACTGCAAAGAGGGCAGGAAGGTGCTCCTAAAACTTGAAGACATGATGCTCAAAGGATGAACACACATAATGCTATGAAAAAGACAAATCATCAAGTTATGATGGATTCCAGTAGACAACATCATTTAGCACTTTTGCAACGAAGATTAGGGCATCAATATGGACATTAACATGCATGCAAGTGACACTAACATGAAGAGCATCACGAAATGAACATTTCGATCTAACATATGCGCAAATCGGAGCTACGGGCACGGAGATATGGCATGTCAAACATGTGGACATGAGGTAGATTTTTTGGGACTTGGAAGATTTTTCACCTCCGGATCTATGGTTGACCTGGCGCGGAAAATGAGGTGGCGGCGGATCTCGTCGGAGTTGAGGGAGGCGGTGGCCAGAGTAGCGGGGGAAGGTCGCTGGCGAGGCGGGGGACGCCGAATCTACGCTCCTCTTGTCGGATACGACCGGTCTCTGGCGAAGGCGGCGGGCGGCGGCGCAGGCGAGCTGGGCCGGGTGGGCACTGCGTGGGCTCGCCGGCCGGCGGCGGAGGGGCGTCGGCACGGGACACGTGTAGGCGGACGTGTCCGTTTGGAGCGGACATGTCCGGCGGCGCGGAGCAGATGGTGGCTAGGGTTTGATCCCCAAATTTCGGGGGAGAGGTTCTATTTATAGGTAGGGGGAGCGAGGAGAGTCCAAATGAGGTGCGGTTTTCGCCCACACAATTGTGATCCAACGACGGATAGCATGGAGGGAGTTTAGATGGGCTAGTGTTCTGTTGCGGAGGGGTGCTGGGCTTCAAAGAGAGGGGGGCTTTCAGCGGTTAGACGGTTAACCGTTGGGGCATCAAAAGACCTCCAAATGGAATGGAATTGGACAGGCGGCCTACCGGTGATGTACCAAGGCCACTCGACAAATCTAGGCCCATTCAGAGAACGTTTTTCTCCCGCTCACGAAACAAGATCTGAGAGGTGCAATGGGTGCATGTGTGAGTGTCGGATTCCGAAACGGACAACGGGGAAAAAGACCGGATGCATGAGACGAACACGAATGCAAATCAGATGCACATCATGACCCGAGATCTTGGACTGAAAGAACTCCGGATATTTGGAATGGAGGTGATCCTCGCGCTCCCAGGTGGCTTCTCGGTCGGAATGGTGAGATCATTTAACTTTTAGGAATTTGATCGACTTGTTGCGAGTTTTGCACTCGGTTTGTTCGAGAATGGCAACGGGATGCTCATGATAAGACATGTCTTCTTGGAGGTCAATCTCTTCGAAGTTGATAGTGCGCTTAGGCATCTTGAAGCACTTTCGAAGCTGTGACACGTGAAACACATCATGCACATTTGAGAAGTTGGATAGAAGCTCAAGTTGATAGGCGAGGTTGCCTCTTTTGCCAATGATCTTGAAAGGACCCACGTATATCGGGGCAAGCTTCCCTTTGATACCGAAGCATTGAGTACCTTCCATTGGAGATACGTGGAGATAGACATGGTCTCCGATCTTGAAAGCCAAGTCACGATGCTTGCTATCATAGTAATTCTTCTGGCGCGATTGCGCGACTTTGAGATTTTCACGGATGACTTTACACATTTCTTCAGCTTCTATGATCAATTCAATGGCAAGAAGTTGGCATTCACCAATCTCAAACCAAATGAGAGGAGTAAGGCACTTCCTTCCATATAGAATTTTGAATGGGGCCTTGCTGGAGCTTGCTTGGAAGCTGTTGTTGTAGGAGAACTCGGCATATGGGAGACAATCATCCCACTTCATACCGAAAGAGATGACACAAGCTCTGAGCATATCTTCGAGGATTTGATTGACTCACTTGACTTGGCCACTTGTTTGAGGATGGAAAGTCGTGCTGAAGCGAATGTTGGTGCACATGGCCATCTAGAAGGAGTCCCAGAACTTGGAAGTGAAAATGCTTCCGCAGTCTGAGGAGATCAATTGCGGAATTCCATGCAACGAGACAATTCTGGAGGTGTACAACTCTGCCAACTGAGCTGCCGTGATAGATTCTTTGATTGGAAGGAAATGAGCCACTTCTGTAAGCTTGTCAATGACAACGAAGATATCATCATTCCCACGTTTGGACTTGGGAAAGCTAGTGCCAAAGTCCATTTTGATATGATTAAACTTCCATTCTGTAATAGCAAGAGGTTGGAGGAGACCAGCTGGTCGTTGATGTTCTGCTTTCACCCTTCGACAGACATCACATTCATTCACGAATTGAGCGATCTCTCGCTTCATTCGAGTCCACCAATACGACTACTTGAGGTCATGGTACATTGTCGAACTGCCTGGATGAATGGAAATAAGAGAATTGTGTGCTTCATTCATTATGACCTTCCTTAGATCACCTTTAGGAACCACAATCCGGTCCTCGAAGAATAAGGTGTCCTTGTCATAAATGTGATATCACTTGTATGTGGGTAAGCCTTGGCAACACCAAGTTTTACCTTCTTCACCATGGTATCGAGGAGTTGTGCCTCACAAATTTGATCTTCCAAAGTTGGAGTGACTTGAAGGCTGGCAAGAAAACCTTGAGGAACAACTTGGAGGTTGAGCATGCGAAAAGCTTCATAGAGATCCTATTGGAATGGCTTGAGAATCAAGCTGTTGCATTAGGCCTTTCTTCTCAAGGCAGCTGTAATCAGATTTGCCTTGCCTAGAGTATATTCAATGCTTGGATTGTACTCTTGAATCATTTTGACCCAACGAGTTTGCCTGAGGTTGAGGTTGGGTTGAGTGAAGATATATATGAGGCTCTTGTGATCGGTGAAAATGTCCACTTGCCTTCCCAAAAAGAGATGTCTCCATGTTATTAATGCATGCACAACCGCCGCCAACTCAAGATCATGAGTGGGGTAGTTCCTTTCGTTTGGCTTCAGCTGACAAGAAGTATAGGCCACAACTTTCTTCTCTTGCATTAACAAGGCACCGAGACCTTGCGATGAGGCATCGCAGAAAACTTCGAATGGCTTGGAATCATCAGGAGGAGTTAAGACAGGAGCTGAGACGAGTTTTTCTTTGAGAGTGTTGAAAGCAACATCACACTCAGCAGTCCAGGAATACTTGACATGCTTCTGGAGGAGGTAGGAAATATGCTTAGATATCTTTGAGAAATTCTCAACAAATCTTCGGCAATAGCTTGCAAGCCCAAGGAAACTGCAGAGTTGCTTGACATTCTAAGGAGGCTCCCAATTCACAATTGCAGAAACCTTCTATGGATTAACAACAATGCCCTTGGCGGAGATGATGTGACCAAGGTAAAGAACTTCATCAAGCCAAAACTCACATATGGAGACCTTTGCATAGAATTGATAATTTCTAAGCTTGTCGAGCACCAATCACAAATGTTTGGCATGATCCTTCTTATTCTCGGAGAACACCAAGATATCATCGAGATACACCAGGACAAATTCATTTGTGTAGGGATTGAAGATGAAGTTCATCATATGAGAGAATGTTGGAGGGGCATTGAATAGGCCGAAAAGCATGATAGTATATTCATAGGAACCAAAGCTTGTTCTGAATGCTGTCTGTGGGATATCTTCTTCACGAATGTGAATCTGACGATAACCCATACAGATGTCAAGCTTGGAGAACACCTTTGCACCTTTGAGTTGCTCGAATAGCTCATTGATGTTGGGAAGTGGGTACTTGTTCTTGATTGTCTTCTTGTTCAATGGACGGTAATCGAAGCAAAGTCGGTCCGTGCCATCCTTCTTCTAGACAAAAAGAACACCACAACCCCACGGAGATGATCTCGGACTGATCAGACCCAGATGCTCTTGTTCATCGAGTTGTTTCTTCAATTCTTTCAGCTCCTTTGGCCCAAGCTTGTATGGACACACGCAAACGGGTTCAGTACCGGGCTCAAGATCAATAACGAACTCGACTGGCCGGTGAGGAGGCATACCCTATAGCTCTTCTGGAAGGACATCTAGATACTCACAAACAACTTGGATTTGAGAAATAGCTTCTAACTCTCCCTTCTCATTGAGAGAAAACAACCGAATGGTTTCATCACGTGCGGCATAGATGATCACATCCTCAGAAGAGTGTTAATTTAATCTCCCTGGCAGCACAATCACGAGAAGCCTTGTGTTTAGAGAGCCAATCCATGCCGACAATTAGATCAATATCCGAGTCGCCAAGAACCATTGGAGAAGCCAGAATTTTATAATTGCCCATCTTGATGCCAACATCCGGAACCATCATTTTGGTATTCATGAACAATCCTAGAGAGGAAACCGATATAGGCCTAGGCAGATCAATAGTATGCAAATTGTGCATGGATGCAAAAGGCCTTGATACGAACGAAATAGATGCACCTCTATCAAATACAACTTTAGCAGGAATATTATTCACTGGGAGATTACCCATGATCACTTCTGAAGAATCCTCTGCTTGAGTTGCATTTATCATGTTCACCATTGCAGACTTGGGATTATGCTTGACCACATCATTTCTTGAAGACCTCACAAGAGGAGGAGTTGGAAGGCGCCTTTGGTTGAAGCACTTGTTTGCATAGTGACCTTTCTGCTGACACTTGTTGCAAGTAACCTCTGAGAGCGGATGATGATAAGGAGGAGGAGAACCACCTGTCCTCGGAGCTTGAGTTTGAGACTTGTTCTGGTAGCCTGGGTTTGGTGGGTGGGAAGATCCATGTCCACCTTTGTTCTTCTGCTGGTAGGGCTGACGAAATGGAGGAGGCAGAGGAAGCAAGAACTTCTGTTGCTTAGCCGCCACTTGTGAGGAAGAAGACGATTGAACTGCATCCCTCATTCTCTTCTTTGAAGCCTCACACTTAAGCAGAGTAGCTTCTTGCTTGAGGGCCATGTTATAAAACTAATCAAACTGAGTAGGCTCAACAAGAACAAGCGCTAACTGCAGATCCTCTCTGAGGCCACCCATAAAGTGATAGATCATACTCTTTTCATCAGGAACGTCATGCCTTGTGAAGCGAGCAAGTTTCTGAAACTGGATGTTGTATTGATATATGGACATGCTTCCTTGCTAGAGATTGCGGAATTCCTCACGCTTGCTCTCGACAACACTTGTTGGAATGTGATGAGCTTTAAAATCCCAGCAGAAGTTAGTCCAGGTAATCTCTGTACCTCCTCTGGGATCTTTGTATTGCTGACGTAGTCCTCAGGCCTGACATTGCTACATTCAAAATGCTTGCTGATGTCCACGAGCCAATCATCGGCGTCCATGGCATCGACACAATTGCTGAAAGACTTTGGTTGATTTGCAATACACTGGTTGAGGGTAGCAAACTGAGCCTGATTGTTGAATTGCCCTTGACATTGATTCCCTTGGTTGCCTTGGCCTTGGTTGCACTATTGCAAGAGTTGCAAAAGCATCCGAGTATTGGCGTTGGTGGCTGCCATGACAGGTTGCCATGCCTCCGGAGGCGGAGGAGGTGGCAAAGGTGGAGGGTTCGCCTGATCCCCATCGTTGCGGTCTGGATTTAGACGCGTTGGAGGAGCCATCCCGAAGAGGGTGACATATGTTAGAACGATGATAGACAGATAGACAAGCTGAATCAACGAATAGAAATTGCAACATATAGTCTTCAAAACAAATATTCGAACAGATATTGAATGAATGAATTCCAAAGTTAACATTGCATGACCATTAGGGTGAGAAGCCACTTAGATAAAGGTTGATGAAAGAGACAACAAGGTACGACTGGAACAAATAAATGGTAAGGATTACCCAATCCCATACCACTTATCTGCCGGAAGAATAACTAAGAGCTACTTGAATTCACACCTATTAACTCCCAAAAATTTCTGGTTATGCAATCTGGTGTTGGGGATATAGGGAGGCACAATATATATCACACAACTAACAAGCCCTTTGCTCCAACTGTATCCATCCGTCAACACAAAACCTAGAGAACTCCAGAAATCATGTACCTCAACGTTAAAAAAGCATCCATTATACAAGATGTGGCAATACTCCCAAACTCCCTCCCTAGTACTGGGTGGCGTCGAGGTTATCTCACCATTAACTCGATAAAAGAGATTTTTGATGTCGAAGAACTCAGGTATTCCAGAACTGCAATGATAAAATTGTGACAAAAACACCTCGGAGCTCAACTCCCCGGGACACTGCCAGAACCCCTAAATGTCTGGAGGCACCAAGAACAATGTTCTCGTCACAAGAATACCGGAACGATCCCAAGATACCCGCGTGATACTAAAGTTTTTTTTAGTGAAAATGAGGATAGGAAAGTCAAAACATCTACATTAGGAGACCTCACTAGAGCGACAAGGGGGCTAATGAGTAAAAAGAATCCTACTCTCTGATATATGTAGTCCTAAGACTCAAAACAGTTTTGTTCTAGACTCAACAACCCCAGCGATTCGATCAAGCAGGTGGCTCCTAAGTCGGGGATGGCTCTGATTACCAACTTGTAACACCCAAGATGCGGCTATATCTCCCACGTGTCGAGGCAAGACTTAGAGGCATGACCGCATTTTGGTTTTGTCGCAAGAAGGGTCATCTTCACACAATCCCATGTAATGAACAAGGAAGTAAATAGTTGGCTCACAATCGCCATGTCACACAATGATCAAAATATTCATACATCATTCAAAGTACACACAAAGTCTGACTACAGACGAATCCAAATGAAAAGAAGACAACCTCAAATGCTAAAACCCGATCGTGCCAACTGGGCACCACTACTGATCATCCGGAAACAAAACATAGTAACGGCCAAGGTCTTTGTCGAACTCCCACTTGAGCTCGGTTGCATCACCTGCACTGGTATCATCGGCACCTACAACTATTTTGGTAGTATATGTGAGTCACGAGGACTCAGAAATATCAAAACCCGCGAGATCAAGACTATTTAAGCTTATAGGTAGGGTGTGGTTATGAGGTGGAGTTGCAGCATGCACTAAACAAATATGGTGGCTAACATACGAGTACAAGAGTAGGATGAGAAACTACACAACGGTCGCAAACTAGAAATGATCAGAAGTGATCTTGAACTACTTACGTTCATACATAACCCAATCGTGTTCACTTCCCGGACTCCGCCAAAAAGAGACCATCACGGTTACACACACAGATGTTGTATTTTAATTAAGTCAAGTGTCAAGTTCTCTAGAACCGTATATTAACAAATTCCCATCTACCACATAACCACGGGCACGGCTCTTGGAAGTTTATACCCTGCAGGGGTGTCGCAACTTAGCCCATCACAAGCTCTCACGATCAACGAAGGATATTCCTTCTCCCGGAATAACCTGGTCATTCTCAGAATTCTGGCTACAAGACATTTCGAAAATGGTAAAACAAGACCAGTAAGACCGCCCTATGTGCCGTATCTCGTTCTCAGGGCACACAGGATGGGCAAGACGTCGGGTTAGCCAAGACCATGGTTGCCCAGGGGGTGCCGGACATCGCCCAGGTTGGACCAGCACTCGGAGGAACACTGGCCCGGGGGTTGAATTAAGAAATCCCCGACTTAATTACTCCCTAGGAAAACTATAGTTGTTATTAGGCAAATGGTAAAACCAAGGTTGGTCCCTATTGGAGGAGTTTTATTCAAAGCAAATTGTCAAGGAGGTCCCATAACCCCAACCACGTTAGGAACGCAAAAATCAAGGAACATAAAACTGGTATGGCGGATACTAGGGCGGCAAGAGTGGAACAAAACACCAAGAAAAATGCCAAGCCTTCCACCCTTTGCCAAGTATATAGATGCATTAATTAAATAAGAGATATTGTGATATCCCAACATATCCATGTTCCAACATGGAACAACCTGCAAGGCACCTGCAACTAGCAACGCTATATGAGGGGCTAAGCAAAAGTGGTAACATAGCCAAACAACAGTTTCCTAAGAAGGTGGGTTAGAGGCTTGACATGGAAATATGGGAGGCATCATAAACAAGTGGTAGGTAGCGCGACATAGCGATAGAACAAACAACTAGGAAGCAAAGATAGAAGTGATATTGGGGGTAATGGTCATCTTGCCTACAAAGTTCTCAGGGTTGTCGAAAGCTTGCTCCTCGTAAATGTACTCAACAAGATCCTCATTCACAAACTCGTCTCCCAGCTCTACCCAAAGCAAGAACACCAGCAACAGAACAACAATCAATCACAGTGCAATGCACAAGCAACATGATGCAAGACATGGCATGGAATGCAAGGTATGATGTGCAATGCATATGGGTGCTCCAGAAGGGAAAGGATGATCATGGAATCAACTTGGCACTCCAGGCATGCCACTGTATAGGTTAGGAGATTTCAGTCGAAATCGATATAAAGATCACAAGAAACGGATGCACGGTTTGCAAATGACGAGCAAAACAAAAAAGATGCAAGGTTGCGCATAACAGGATCATAGCACTTAAGATGCATCATGAAACTATGCTAAAGCTCTCCAACAAAGCAACAAAGCACGTGGCAGTGAAGTACAAGTGAAGCTCTACAAATCGTGAACACTTAGCTCCTGCTATAACTCACTAGAACAAGTCTAAAACAGCATGGCAAAAATGCAAATGACAACAGTTTAACAGACTTTGTGAAAATACTGAGCAAGGCATAAACAGCATCAGGTAGCAATGTTTAGAACTAGCAAACAAAATGCTACATGAACATATCATGGAAAACAAAGGCATTACATGCTAGTACTAATGGCAATGAGCAAGACTCCCTTATTGAACTTGAGTCAAAGATGCACAGAAAAGATGGTAGCATCAATGCAAACATGGCAAGTGATATGAACAGTTTTAGACTTAGTAGAAAAACATGGCATGGCAGAAACAGATTCATGATAGCAACTTTTCAAGCTCATGCCACTAACCACAAAGCATTTCATGGAATCACAAGGTAACCAGCAGTAATAAGACACAATTATGAAGCTAAACATGGCAAGAGCAAGTTCATAGGGTGCATGGATCACTAGCAAAACACATGGCAAAAGTGAACTTCCTGTTAACAAACTGACAGCAACAATATTTAGCAAAAGTAGAGCACCATATCTTCAAAACATTCTTACTAAACTTCATCAAAATATGGATGGATCTACTTGTGGCAACAAGTCAACATAGCAACATACTGTAACAGGAAAAGACTTAGCAGAAAAAGTAAGTGTCTAGAATCAGCAACATCATGTGGCCTACTTTGCATGCTTGTGCTAGTCACCAGAGGGCTCATAAAAATACAAGGCTTGCACCACGACAAAGAGGGCATGAAGGTGCTCCTAAAATATGTAGACATGGTGCTCAAAGGATGAACACCAAAAATGCTATGAAAAAGACAAATCAGCAAGTTATGATGGATTCCAGCAGACAACATCATTTAGCACTTATGCAACGAAGATTAGCGCATCAATATGGATAGTAACATGCATGCAAAAATGACACTAACATGAAGAGCGTCACGAGACAAACATTTCGATATAACATATGCGCAAATTGGAGCTACGGGCATGGAGATATGGCATGTCAAACATGTACACATGACGTAGAATATTTCGGGACTTAGATGTGCCACCAATTATAAGAAAATATTAGTTAGAAGTAGCATCTTCATGAGAGATTCGTTGCTACTTTTAAAGTTAAATTGTGATCAGTTAGGCAGAATAAGTGGATTAAGAAGTAATCGAGGCAACAAGCAAGAACGAGATACAAAACTAACATGGATGAACAATTGGAACGACGTCGGGGTGGAAGATCGCAGTGAAGATGAGACCATGTTCTGCTATTTCCATCAACATTCGTGCGCCAACTTTCAGTCTGTAACACTTGAGAAAGTTCATCCAAGTTCGGCCATAAAAAAAGCAGCGAACTTCTTGGTTCATGAACCCAACTCAAAACTTATATCCATGGCTTGTCTTCGCTGTTACCATTAAACTGGTGTATTCAGTTATGGCAAGGCCGAGCATCTTGAGTACATGTGTTCTAGCAGAGCAAGGAATGCACTGCAGGAAAAATAATATGAGAACACAATGTATTCCCTATATCCAAATCTAGAAATATGTTCCTCCTTCACGTCAGTGTTGACCATGGTACTAGTACCTTTTATCCAAATATAGCAATCCAAATTTCCAAATTAGTCAACATCATGTTCGAAAAACCCCACCCTCCCGGATAGAAAAGAGGATTCTAGGAACATACTGTGTGCGTTTTAAAATCCTGTGTTAGGATGAGAAGGAACAACTGTGGCTTCTCGCCGGGGGCGCAGAAACCTGTAGGGTCCTTGCACTTTGGGCACTGCAAATGAAACACACTAGATTCAGTAGGAACAAAAATGCATCAACGGCGGAGGCTGCCATCCTAGGAGTACCCGCGACCAAGGGACTTGGATTTATCGGGGATGGATGAATAATTTGTACCAGGTTCTCCATGAGAAAACCCTATGAATCGCCGAGCGGGGGTTTTCTCTGAACAAGCAGACAAGGGAGAAGGGATTCAGGCCGAGTGAAATATTGTTGCTTCATCCGTCCAGCTTACTACTAAAGCTGGAAAGGTGGGGTTTTTTGTGATTTGACGGATCATTGGGCATTAATGTGGCGCTACGACCGGGGTGTGTCTACCGTGCAATTGTGCACTCTAATTTTGTGCATATGGCATGTGGACACCATTGCCAGATGCCCCACATATCAGCGCAAGGAAGTAGAAAGACAGGAGTAACTAGTTATTACACATAAATATATTTTTGACAGAGAGATATTCCCTTTGTAAAGAAATATAGATATCTTTTATATCACAACTTTATACATAAGAAAAATCAAGGGGAATATATATAACATGAATAATTATAAAAAACAGAGTTTTTTTAACACGGTATAGACAAGTTGGTGATGATGGTGTGCCTGTCATCCTGCAATATAGGCCGTCCGATTTATATCTGACGAATAGGAAGGAAACTATGGCAACTTTGCAAAAAGGTACCCACACACCTCTCCGCATTTGCAAATAAGGCCTTCCCTCGTTCATCATTTTCTCTCACAAGGTAAAATACTCATACAAATGCATCTTGATGTTACGTGCAACGCACGGGCATTATGGGGGTTCAGCTTAGAAATACTCAGACATGCTCACGGTTCTGGACTTTGGGCCACATGCCGATGGGCCTGCATGTTTGGGGGCCCATGTGTTCTACCTCAGCGCTTTTCATATTGCAAGCGGTCGGTACGGCGCTGGTTTTAGATGCTGTCGCAAGGCGAATACACAAAATTGAATAAAGCACAACAACTGTTGGAATGAAATCAAACGAAAGTTCCTAACCAGCAACTAGAGTTGCAATTCTATCAATGATACTGTCGTACTACTTATACACACAGGACACTTGTTTCACCGTGCCAGAGTATTACATCAAAATCACTCGGCGGATAGATCAGTTTGGCAGTACTGAAGAATTTCAAAGTTGACTTGGACCAACTCTCCATGCCGAGAAAGTTCGATTTTGACATCATCCCCTACCACAAGATATCATTTAGATTTGAACCTTGACCATCCTTTAGCATCAATCATCCTGCGACCATCCTTTTCACTTACGGTATATTGAGCAGGTTCATTCACACCAAGGCTGCGCATGGTAAGAGAAACTTTGCCACTGTCGCCCCGATTGTTGAACGACTCCCTCGTTGCTCTAGGAATTCTCTATTTGCAAACAAGAAGACATACCCAAACAGTTAGATCAACACAGTGAATCATGCGAAACAACATGGAAATAAAAAAGAACGAAACACTTGGGCGGCCAATGCTTACCAAGAAGGTGGACATGTCGGTTTTTGTAAGGACTTTGGTATATGAAGTGCAAATTGCAGCCCAGTCTATTGCCGGTGCAACTGCTCATTCGGTTGCCGCTACACGGGCCGGAGCAGATGCAAGTGCAAGTGTTGGTGCAGGTGCCGAAGCCGCTACTGCTGCCGGAGATGGTACTCCTTGTAGAGCTGGTGCCGGGTTCGAAGGAGGTGCCGGTGTCGATGCCTGATCCTCCTATAGATTAGACTGATCCGCTGATGTGGTCGATGCCCAATCCACAGCTGGGTCAGACTGAGCTGCTGCCGCTGTTAGTGCTAGAGCAATTGCCGTGCTCAATCCGTTGCTGAAGGTGGTACCGATATGCGAGACAGCGGTGATCATGCCTGGTCTGCTATGACCAGCTTTCTAACTTGACTAGGCTTCATGACCATGATCCAGTTTTTTTCTTCATTTCTTTTAAACGCGAGAAGGACTAATTGTGGCGTTTTTGTTAAACCAAATTGCAGTTCATCATAGGGATTCATCTTGTACTCAGACAACAGACTGATCCATTTTTTCCAGTAATATAAGTGATGGACAGTGCCTTCGTTACTTACACGGCATAAGAAGTAAAACCTGCAAAAATAGCCATCATAGAGCACACCAAATAGTTTATTCTGTGATGAATGTCACATGCCAAAACCTGCATTGTAAAATTGCGGGAAAAGAAAGGAAACATGACATTAAATCAATAAGATTTAGACAGTAAATCAATAAGATTTACTTGATGTGACACGAGTGAATCCTTACCAGGAAATCACTATGTTGAAGTACTAAACAGAAGATTGATCGTCCAACTATGGGTGGCATGCAGGGGCCCCGTCTACTCCCACAAGCAGGACAGTCTAAAGGTCATGACAAATCGTATGGACCGAACATCCATGGGACTGGAAATCCTGGTGGGTGCGAGAAACCCTGCAATGCATACAGATATTGGAGTGTAACCATAATTGATAAACCATCCTCACAAAAAAGATGATCTGGATACTTCAAAATATACATACTGAATTGAGTGGACAGACATTAACATAGACCATTCTCAGGACTGACCACACAACAAAAGCGGCAGTACTAATAAACAATACATGGTTCACAAACACAAATCAAGTACTAAACAATAGTACTTACTACAGACAAGCAAAGTTGCACTAATTAAACTCTGCAGACTATTTCTTGCCATCGACCAACGGGATGAACCCTGCATAACTGACTAGGCCATGGACTTCGTGAGAGATGTCTACATGCACCATCACCATCTTGTCAACCTTGGAGAACCTAACAGAGTGGACTTTCCACTCATAAACATGATCATGAAGATAGGCCGCATTAGATTTGTTGGGAAGCTTTATAGGAACCATACCCTTCGTAATCGAAGGAACAACCAGGAAATTGTTGTGGTCAAGTACAACCTCGAGAACACACCTAACAACAATGCTACAGGAAAACACTAGTTCAGGACACGTGGCGACAAGGACACAACAGCTGGATAGTTTAGCAGTAGAACTCATCCTCAGGTCTTCCAGTTCACACGACATGACTTTGAGAACTTCATCTCCACCGCGGACCTGGTTCTAATTCAAACAGAAACCATATTTCATTACTACCTCCGTTCAGAAATATAAGATGAATTTCGATATTATACTCCATATATGACTACATATATGCATAGAAATGAGTGAACAAAGACACTAGAACATATCTTCAAAGGCATGAGAGCAGAGGGATTACTTGCAATATCCATAACACAAGTTACCGAGGCAAATATACCCTCGTCAAAGGTAGCATTGATGTTCATAAAGTACTCCCTCCGTCCCAAATTTTTTGTCTTGAATTTGTCTAGATACGGATGTATGAAGTCAAACATCCATATCTAGACAAATCTAAGACAAGAAATTTGGGACAGAGGGAGTAGTTGAAAGTAATCTATAAGAAATTAGTGTCAACCTCTTGCATGTTTTGGTCAAAAGAGGAATTTAGAACCGTCATTTGGCCCACAAGAATCACATGGAAGATCACCCAGAAAGTTGTACTACTAGTACTAGTACTGCGTGTTAGATGAAAAAACACGATCAAGATCGAGAAAAAGATCATCAAGAAGAGATATTACCTAGACTTGCTTAATGAGGGATCCCGGAGAGGGGGGCTTAGATAGGGGGATGGCTTTGAGCTTGTCTGTGGTAGTCTCAGCGGGGTGATTGCGCTTCTTCATACCAAGAGCCTCGACGGTTTTGGCCAGAGCCATAGACATCTCTTCAGATGGTGCTCCAGCATCCATCAAGAAACTGTCAAATAGAAATAAAAGAAAAGAAACCATAATCACAAACCCAAAATAAGAAAAGAGAGGGAGTTATAGGATGAGTCTCGGGGTTGCAAGACTGGGCCTTGGCCAGAATCAACACCATTGATGCGCCCACCTTTCCTTCTTTGGGAGAGAAGAACAATGGCAGAAGCAAGTCGGGGTTTTCTTGAAGAAATGAGGAACAAGATGAGGGAGAAGCGAGCATTGGGTAGAGAGGAAGCTGAGAGAGAAGAGTGAAATTATGGTTGCTTCATCCATCCAACTTATTGCTGGAAAGGAGGGGGTTTTGTGATTTGACGGCTCATTGGGCATTACTGCGGTGCTTCGATCGGGGTAGTCTACCGTCACTCTACTACAGAGTAATTTAGTGCATGGATGGTGGACCCCGATGTTGGCTGTCCCACACATCGGCGAAAGTCAGTAATTTAGTGCATGGCTGGAGGAGGATCCGCATGGTAGAGCGTGTCCATTGTTTTTCTGAAGAAAAAAATGATTACAGCAAGCGTTTCCACTCTTACGATGGAGGACTGCGAAACATAGCACCCACTTGAACATACACGATGCTCCTACTACTAGGCATGTGCAGTGGTTCATACGTCAGTACTACATAATCTTGTTACTAGTGTAGTAAGATATGACGACAACAAATGATGTTGTGCGCATGTCAACTATATGAACAGTAATTTAGTAACATAGTATCCCTTTCTCGACTGTCTGGTCGAGAATGAACGGTGAGATCAATGTTAACAGAACTAGGTCTACAGTGCACAGAGAGTACGGTGCTACTGTACTCCATGAAACATGAACCATATGAAGCATGAATAGTGTTAGGCAGGGTGTATGAAAGGTGCACGGGATGGGAGCAAAAGTTCCCTTCTCGACCCACTTTTGGGTGTTTGGCAGACTGCATGAAGGGTGCATGTGTCCACACTAGTAGGTTAACACAAATACACGAAGAGGACACAACTACTCCGTCTAGGTGTGTAAGTCATCTTACGTTCTGCACTGCGACCAAGGCGGAGAGGAAAACGAGAAAACATAATGTCTTTTGCTAATTAATAGCATTGCATGCAATGAACTAACCACTGCATGTCATGTTTATTAGTCTCAAGTCATTGAAAGCATGCACAACCCACGTCTCTTATTGGTTGATATCTCACAAAACAAGAAACGGGGAGGGAGTTAATGTACCGTGCCTAAGTGTTTTGGGATTATTTGGTTTTCGTAAGGTGACTTACACACTATATTTAGATGAGAATGCAACCAAACACAACCACACGCTTTGTGCTACAGTGACTGATCTGCACCATCTGAGTTTGATCCAACAGTCATGTCGCACAGAGACATGGACATGCCCATGGAGAGGGCACCTAAACACCACATAAGTCCCTCTACTTCTCGAGGCGCACGATGTTGGTGATGTAGGGGGCGAAACGACTGAAAGGCAATGCAATCTACGGGAAGGTGGAGGGAGCCAGCTGAGGAGCGGGGAATCTTTTGGTTTTCACCATGGTAAAACACCAGTCGACGACTTCCCACATCAGGGAGCAGTGGGTTTTGCAGGCGGAGTCATCGTGATCAATTGCTGCTGTGTCTGCTCCCGCCAATCAAAAAATTAAAAATCCTGCCGCGCCTGCTCATGTCAGTCAAAAAATTAAAAATCCTGTCGCACTCAAACACAAGAGCAACACCGCTGTGGATGTTTAAATTTACCTGCCGGAAAGTAGATAAGAAAGGGGTGAAAAAACAAATGTGGCGGCGGCCTAGCTAATCAGTCGAACTAGCCCAACTAGCTAGCCACCATGCTTCACTGATGTACTCGGCGGGAAAAGTGGTCTTTCGTGATTTGACGACTCATTTATTTACTTGCTTTGGCGAAAACGCGCGGTAGTGCGTCCCACGTCAGGAAGAATATATGCGTGCACCATCCGGGAGGACCCCGAAACCACGCGGTAGGGTGTGCCTTGTCTCAGCATGGGGGGAAAATGTGCATGTAAAAATTTACTTTATCAGACGTAGTACCTATGGTTCGACCTCGGGACCCAGCCAGTCGGTCGAAAACACCCCACTAGCCACACAGCTTCATCATACTAACATGGCACGGAGGATAGGTGTGGTTAGCTCCATCTCAACCAGCCACAACGTCTCTTGTTCTAGGCGATTCTTCTATTTTCCAAGATTTTTTTAGTTGTAATAACACCACGGCAAGCTAGCGCCGCTCTTTGTGTGTGCCCGTGCAAAGGTTAGACGATGGAGAGAAGAGAGAGATCGCAGACCTAGGACCCACCAGTAAGTGAGTCAACGATCGTGCACGTGTAGACGAGGCACTCCCTCTACTCTACTCAACGTAATACTGTATAAAATCAAGTTATGGGACAAAGCCAACAACCGTTGTTGTTTCAGCTATCGACTTATGCTTTGTAGTCCAAGTTGCCAGTACGAATCTCATCTTTCAGATTTGTTAGTTTATCTCCAAATTTGATTAATGACAAGTGGGACACCCGTGTGATGTTCCGATATTTCAGAGTAGGATGGTTTTTTAAAAAAACACTTTGCGCGGTTAGACAAGTAACGGCTCAAGTTACACGTATTTTGCAAGTTTGCGAACAAAAATGACAGCGGCATAAAATATCATATCCACCCCGCAGCTTAGATGCTATGGTGATATGAGTTTTTACACCGTTGGAAGTGAGATCCAATGGCTTGGGAGTAGTCTTTGTAATTATGTGCAATTCCCAAACTCTCCAAATGTTTTTTGCAAATAAAACATTCAGGCCTCGTGTGTGCCGCTGCATCTTGGATCCAACGACTCGCCGTTCCTCATATTAGGTGCTCCCCGTAGCTTAATTACCCGCTACGGTGATATGAGCATCTAGGTCATATGATCAGTGATCAGATGGCACATGCGTAGTACTTGTACTTTCTTCGCAATTCCCAAACTCTCTCATCCATATATTGCCAAAACATTCAAACCTCCTACTGTGGGCTGTTAGATCTCCACGAACTCGTATCACCATAGAATTTACGGTGTAGGAGCACCTCATATTCTCCTGTGCGAGAAAACATAAGGTGCTCTCGCAACTTGGATGCTATGGTGATACAAGCTTCAAGGTCATTTTATCTGAGATCCAACGGCATCTGAGCAGTCTTTGTGCTTGTAAGCAGTGGCCGAACTCTTTGGGGGCTTTTCTACAAAAAACCATTCGAACCACCAAGGAGGCATTGGGTCACAAATCCAACGGCTCCAAAGAGCTTGTATCACCAAAGCATCTAAGGTGTGGTAGCACATGATATTCTTACATACAGGAGAATATGATGTCCTCCTTCATCTTAGATGCTACAGTGATTGGAGCTTCGAGGTCGTTGGATATGTGATCCAAGGGCATCTGACTAGTTTTTGTACAAATTGTGTGCAATTCTCAAACTCATCAAGGTTTCCTATAAAAATATTAAGACATTATGTGAATTGCTATATCTCAGATCTACAAGCTCCAAGCAACTCGTATCAGCATATAGCATCTAAGGTATGGGGGCACATGATCTTCTCCCGAGGAGGAGGGGTGGGGGTGCACAACCAATCGGTGGTTGGGAGGGTGGGGACAAATATAATATAAACAACCCTAAACAGAGCTTCACAATTTTATCTAAGGTCGAGGGGGTGACCCCCGACAATCATAGCTCCGCCTAATTAAACACAACATTTCCATGTACTTTAGTACTAGGCTTAATATTCATGTTTCAGTTTCATGTTCGTTTCAAATATTGAATAGAGGACCATGCATGTCTTACATTTTACTCCCTTCATTCCTAAATATTAGTCTTTTTTGAGATTTCAAGTGGACTGGCACATACGGATGTATATAGACATATTTTAGAGTGTAGATTCACTCATTTTGCTTCGTCTGTAGTCGCTTGTTGAAATCTCTAAAAGACTAATATTTAGGAATAGAAGGAGCATTTTTGAATTCGTGTCATCATGCATGGTTTGGAAAAATAGATGCACTATACTTATTGGATTGTTGTTGTGTTCGTGTGTGGGTGTCTTTGTGTTTGTGTGTGTGTGTGTGTGGTCATATGCTTGACACATACAATGTTTTCTCACCTCCATATTGTTCATCTTTTAAATTTGAATTTGCATTGAAAAATTTAGCAGGGATACCATGAAATGTGAAATCCACATTGAGATCACTATATCACAAACTCACTCTAATTCAACAACTCGTCATAAATCAATTACCATGTTGAGATTAGTATTTGCAAGGAAAATACGGGCATTGTAATACACATAGATTCATTCGGCAACTTAAAAAGTTCCTTTCGTATTCTCGAATGATAGGACCCAACGGCATACTAGCCAGACCTTGGCTTGTGTTGATCCTAAAAAAGCGGGCTCGTGTCCTCCTAGTGGCATGCGTGGTATGCACATTAGGAAACCCCAACCAGTCGAGCCTCCGCGTTTCGAGTCGAAATATCTGGCAGCCAGAATTCCATCCCTAGGAAACTCCCCTCATGTCCCCGGTCCATAATGACTACCGATGAACAATGGAGGGATGCTTCAGTAACTAGACAATGCTGTGTTAAAAAAAGGAACTAGACAACGTTACCTACCATGCCGAGCATGGTTCAATTCCCTCGGTCGCCGCTCGCCAAGGTCACCCGTCAACTACATTACCTAGTACTACTACTACTACTACTACTACTACTACTAATACTACTACTACTACTACTACTACTACTACTACTAATACTACTACTACTACTACTACTACTACTACTACTACTACTACACCAGGATGAGCAAAGAATTGAGCCTGTTTTTTCCCGTTTGTTCGTGCCTAGTACTTGAGTTAATATATCAGGCAATGCGCTGGTACGAAGGGATTATCCTTTTGCTCATATATAACTTGTCCGAAGTCTAACTAAGCAATATGTTTGACCAAATCCTTTCTTAAGAAATACAACAGGACAGATGTATGGCTTGAAAATTTATTGCATGATGCAGGTTATGATATTGTTTCGAATCCAGGATCTTAAATTTCAGAAAATCCAAAAGTGACCATAAATTCTCGAAACTGAGCATGGTCACGTGATATGGCACCAATATTACTTCGTAATTTTTTTCTTCAATTTGAGACAAGCTGCTTATGAGAAGTTGAAAAATTGAAGAGCCAAGGTATTTTGGAACAAAAACCTGTCACGTTAAGGCGAACGCTTTCACTATTGAAACCGTGGGTGTTTACCTGCCGCCATGTCAAGACCCCGATTCCATGTCACATCGATCTAGCTGGTAACACCACATATCACTTTGCGGCCTCACGCACGGTATTTCCACAGGTGTCGCCTTACCATGGCCTGGGACCGTTTGCGACTTTTGGCTCACATATATGATAGTGTCGCTAGCATCCATATGACAAAGAACCCGAGCCGACATGGCTAGTCGTGAACCCAAAGCGGCACTAACCTATGGGGACAGGCATACATGAATCAACCTCGAGCATGTCGGTCAGCAGCGTGTGAATCCGGGCTATAGCACTGGGCTAACAGGACTCCGGTGAACCGGGCTGTAGCAGGCTAGGTTGGACTCCGGATGTCACCTTGTGACATTTCCGCGAAGGGACACACACAGGAACGAAGTGAAACACATGCCGACCAGTCAAGTGTCCTGAGCAGTAGTGCTGGGCTAGCAGGACTCCGGTGAACCGGGCTGTAGCGGACTACTATGGCTCAAGGAGGCACTAGACTACATTTCCCCATAAGAGAGGCTGCAAGGATAAACAACTAGATTGTCAGATCCCACACATAGCAAGCATTTCAATCACACACACAATATGCTCGATATGTGTAAATACAACATGGCATCACAACATAACTCTACGACTCCAGTATTTATTCATCAGGCTCCGAGGAGCGAGATATTACAAACATGGGTCTCATGACCCAACAATCATGGCAAACAAATCAAAGCACATGCGGAAGCTTAACATGTCTGAGTACAGACATCTACAAATGAAAAAGGCGGAGAAGCCTGACTATCTACCAGATCCTGCCGAGGGCACAAGATCATAGCTGAGGTATCAAGCTAAACGTCGAAGTCCACGTGAAACTACTAGCGAGACTGAAGTCTCTTTGCAAAACATAAATTAAGCAAACGTGAGTACAAAAGTACTCAGCAAGACTTACATCAGAACTAGCTACATATGCATTGGTATCAACAAAAGGGGTGGTGGAGTTTAACTGCAACAAGCCAGCTTTGACTCGGTGGCTATCTTGAACTACGACAGCAAGTAACTCTTTTGAGGTGGCGCACATGAGTATTCACCATATCAATACACCACTATGGATCTGCTCCCGTATCCCTACGAGAACGCCATCCATAGCACTCACGATTATCTTGCGCATTTTAGAGTAACCACTTTCACTTGTCTATGAACTGTTATTGGCAACCCAGAAGTCCTTTACCGCAGACGCGGCTATTCGAATAGTTTTATACCCTGCAGGGGTGTACTTCGTCACACATGTTCCCACCACTTAGTGTCTGCACACGACATGTGCTCGGCAGACTTCTAGTGAAAACCGACGTGGGTGTAGACCACAACCTGACTAACCGCACAAGTCTCTAGTCCAGGTTTATCTCCTATTCAGGTTCCATCCGCGAGGAGATCCGGCCGGAGTTTCGCTCATAGCCCCAAACGATGTGTTCAGGGTTCCCGAGACACCATACGGGCGCCCGGTACAACGTACCACGGTGTATCTACCGCATCATAGCCCACCCCTAGGGTCAGCGCTACGCACGGCCGCCAACGCATATCCTATAAACACCAGAAACTAGTTGCAACTCCTGGACAAAGGACGAGAGGGGTCAGTAAGTTGAGCGGGGTCATATTTCAGGGCCCAATGTGGGGTAGTAGCTGTTTCATGGATCACAAACACAGAACTCAGTTCCTAAGGATGGCTTCAATGAAACAACCCACCATGTACTCCTACATGGCCTCTCATCGATACCTTTACCAAATCATGTTCACACACTTAGCTCTCAACAGTAGGACATGTTCACACACCTCCGATCCATCCCCAATGAATCAGACCTGACACAATTCTATGCAATAGAAGGCATGACATACAAGCATGGATGATTAGGCACATTAGGGCTCAAACAACTTCTACTCATGCTAGTGGGTTTCATCTATTTACTGTGGCAATGACAGGTCATGCAGAGGATAAGGAGTTCAACTACCGCAGCAAGTAACAGATGAATCATTGTTGTCCTAATGCAGTAAAAGAGAGCAGGAGCGAGAGAGTGGGATTGTATCGGAATGAGCAAGGGGGTTTTGCTTGCCTGGCACTTCTGAAGATGATAAAGCTCTTCATCGGTGTCATCGAACACATCGTCGAAACATACGTCTACCGAGGGGACAAATACCAGCAACAGAGAAGGAGAGCACAATCAATGCAATGCACATTATGATGCATGATCATGACATGTCAAGATGCTCTGTTTTGAGCTAATGCAACTAGCAACATGTTAAATGGAGTTGGTTTGAACCCTAGGTACAATTCAAACTCCATATGTGAGGGTTTAAATGCCATTTATATGATTTGGCCTAAACAGCAGCCATAAGTTGTTCTAACATGCATGATAATGGTACAAATGGATAGATTGGATTTTTCTGATCATTTTTCATATATAATTTATTTCATTTGGAGTTACGGTTGAATTTCTATGATTTTTAGAAGTTTTGAGTATTTTCTGAAAATAAATAAATCATTTTTGACTTATTTAAAATCCCAGAAGCATATACTGCGTCAGCAGGTCAAAGGCGTCGACCAGGTCAAATTTGACCAGTGGGACCCACTGGTCAGTGACCCAGTCAACTAACTAAGTTAGTTAGCCCTAACTAACTGGGCTGGGCCCAGTGGTCAGCGACTAACCTAACTAACCTAAATAGGATTAGCCCTAACTAACTTAGTTAGCCGGGTGGGGCCCGCATGTCAGTAGCTAAGCTAAATTAGCTAGGTTTAGTTAATCCTAATCTAGGTTAGTTAGCAGGGCAGGCCCACCTATCATTGAGCCAAGGGAGGTCAAACCCCTTGATCAACTAGGGCTAACGCACCGGCATTTAGCCGCCGACGGCAGCAGACACGGCGAAGGGCACGGGATTTGCACTCCGATGACCAGAATGACGGCGGAGGCCATCTACGTGAAGCTGGGGAGCTGCCGCATCCAGTGGTGCAAGTTGCTGGACACGAGGACACCGTAAATGACGCTGACGAGCTCGACAGCGGTGGCCAGAGTTCGGCTGTGCACGGGAAAGCGGCTGCAGCGAGCAAACACGCGAACTAAAGCGCGAGCAAGGCACTACGCGATGCGGCAGTGTCGTTTGGCACGTTGGTGCGACCAAATGGGCATCGGAGCGGCGCTGGCGACGAGCCCGAGCGGCGTTGAGCTCGGTCAGCAAGGAGTCGCCGGTTTGAGCTTGAAATAATGGCGGGGAGGAGGGGGATTCGGAGCAGGAGCTCACTGGGGTCACGTAGAGCAGCTCGGTGGGCTCGGGGATGGGTTGGTGATGGCGTGCGGTCACCGGCGATCTCGGCGGACCGACGTTGAAGGAGACGGCGTGGCTAGCATTTTAGGGCTTCCGGCATCACGCGGCTCGGTCAGGAGGAAGAGGGGGTCGGGGCAGAGCACGGGGACACGTCGGAGAGGTGCGGGGGAGGCGGTGGCTGCGTCTACGGCGAGCGGCGGCGACGGGCGTACTCGGGTGCGTGCGAGAGAGAGAACAGAGGAGGGGGGTGAGCTCGAGGGAGTGAGCGAGAGGGGCCAGGGGGTGCGTGGCGACGCCCTGGGCGTCGGGGCAGCGACGGGAAGCAGGACGTGGCCAGGCGCGTGGGCGGGCGCATCGGGCACACGCCCTCCTGCCTACTGGTAGGAGGTTGAAGACGGTGGCGGCTGTGGTGGTGGGCTGGGCTGACTTTGCCCAGCTGGGCTGCTACAGTGGTGGGCCGGCCTCTCTGGTGGGCTACACAGGTGAGGCCACGTCAGCTCTCTCCGTCTTTCTATTTCTCTTACTGTTTTCTATTTTTATTCCTCTGTTTTGATTTAGTTTCTAAACCAAATCATTTTTGTAGCTTCTGAAAATTATCATGTGGCCTGATACAACATATTCAGAGCCACTCACAAGATTTTAGAATTATTGGAGTTATAAAAGTATTTATAGGAATTTATATCTCCAATTCAAATAAGTATTGACTTAATTCAAAGACCCAAATAAATATTTCTGTGATTCCAAAAATATTGGTTTGAATTTTACCTCTTGCCAATATTTTCAGAAATGATCAGGAACATTTTCTTTGGTTTATTTGAAGCAATTTTTTTAATGTTGATCATTTTTAGAAATGATTTCTGAGGCTTTCCACTTTCCCCAATTCAACTTTCAAAATTTTAAACATGATGCAAGAAGATTGATGCAAGGACAAGCAGTGACTAACTAGGGATGTGACAACTCACCCCCACTATACAAGAATCTCGTCCCGAGATTCAAGACGTGAGGTAAGGTAAAAGGTGGTCACAAAACTATCACAATCCTCATGATCGATTTGCCCTTCTGGTAGCTGTTGATACATTGCATCATAATGATCTTGATGCCTTTGTTTTCGAGATCTCCATTCAACACGATGACGACGGAAGGAAACTCTACAGGATTGATCTTCTCGAAGATCGAGCTACTCCAGATCAACTCGCGGAATGAGACATTGAGCATCTCTTGAGCTGAGAGGCAAAACACACCTTAAAAAGGACGGAAGAAACAATTGACAAGGGTTTCAAAGTAGCGAGGAAAAATTCCCATGATTCCATAACGGGGCACCTCAGGGAAGGTTACTCGTAGAATTATTCCCTTAAGTGGCAAAAAGAATTACTTTTGAGTCGGAGATCATTGAAACTCTTTATAATAGCCTAAGGAAATTCACAACAATCGTTTGGCGGAGTAAGAAGGGATGGCATACCCAGACTAGAATGGATGATGTGGACTACTTGTTGAAGACAACGCAATGGATGATTTTGCTTATCATCAGAAATGAATGGGACCCATGGTAGTACCGCTGTTGAAGATGATCCTGACCAGGAATTACCGAGAAGGTAGTCCAAGATAGAATGGAACAACAGCGGTGCAAGGTGGGAACAAAATGCAAATGTTGTGTATGATTTTAGTAACTGGGGATAAACTCACAGTAGAGAGTGATTCCACTATTTGAATGGTTCTAGCATAATCGAGGAAACCGAGAGCACAATGACCCCCGAGGAACAACTTCTAGAATAAGTTGTACTAAATCCTCATGGAGAAGATGGTCAGATAGCTCAATCAAGATACTACAACGATAGATCTTCCGGCTAGATGTGTCGGCCAAAACATCAACTTTGTTGGGACCTACATCATAAATCTTGGAATAGCTCCAACCATCATATGTGCCTGAGATTCAGATCTGGTTGGTAAAGGGATATTTCAGACAACATGTCCAGAAAGAAAGTTTGCAACACAAACCGACGAGACGATGTTGCGAGATTCTCAGGATTTGAACTACGATAGCAACCTCCAAAATATGAGCTGGTTCTGCTACACACCTATGAACACACTGTCCTAGACAAGCATGTCCACATGGTAGTCTTATAATAAACTCTACCGAGTTCAGATGGGGAACCGTCATCGAGGATATCGAAGTCCTTTTATAAGTCTTGCTCTTAAGAAGGAACTTCTTCTCCTTGAACAAACCAATCAGTGGCTTGGTGTGCTAGGAACACATATGTAGTGGAGGTAATTAATCTACCAAACCATAGAATACTTCGCACATATGCATGACAGATTTGGGATGATTCCAAGGAAAACAAAACAAACCTTTCTCAAATTCATGGCGGCAACTTACACCAAATGCACGTGAACCGGAGAAGGTCACTTCTTTCATCCAACATATGCTTCATGAACGGGACACAAGGGCATGGCTTACAAGTTTTCAACACTAGGTTGATGTTCAACATGAATCATGAGGGAGACAAAATGCTGTTGATGGGCTCAACAGCAACTCATCGGAATTTCCATATCACTGGACTTCTACCATCATGTGAACACGGTGATAGCATTGGTCAGACCAAAGGATGTAATGGTGTATGCTCGAGGGATCAACCACGAGTAATACAACATTACGAACATCGTTGGTTTTGATTTGACTTGACGATAGCCCATACTCAAGTCAAAGTTTTGACAAGACAATAGATCCAACAACTGATCACAAGGACCAATTGGTGAAGATATCATCTTTCTTCAACACACACACAAACACAAAGATATCCCTTAACATGAACTAAGTCAGACAAGCTTTTATCTTCCAACTCTCCAAGTTGTTGTTTAGCTCAGCCAACTAGCTCAGGGATATCCAACATATATTTTTGGAGAATGGGTGGTTTGGAGAAAAACCAACATGATCACGAACTCAACATAGCGGTCAGATGACAACCTGGTAATACTTCTGAGAGGATATTCGGAACATCACGAACCACCGATATGTTACTAAGCTCTAGAACAATCTTGCTTTTCAGGGAAAGACGATATGATCAAATGAGCGAGGATTTGACAAAATCCAAATTCATCAATCGAAGAGTGCACCAGAAACAAGGACTAGGTAGCATAGTCTATCTTAGAACGATGATTCAATAACCAATATGCTAAGAATGAAATTATTGTCCTTTAACTACCACGCATCACGATTCACTTGTCGGATAACATGGGGACCAAGGAATGAACAATGATGGCAAGAAGTATCACTGTATCAAGAGTTCATAGGATGGTGTGCAATTTCCATGACATTCTTGACATAAAGATGGTAATACCCCAAGATAGAACAGAATCAAAAGCTGGATTGGCATTTGATTTGCGGATTACAGCTGCTTTGACCCAATCCTGGATATGGATGAGGTACTGGAGTTTGTTTCTTCTAGTCATTCTGGAATAGAATGGCTTGACAGACCACAAGAGTAAAAGGCATCGATGAACATGAATGCACAACTACTCCTGACTATCAATTGATAGACGAAGGTCAGAAGACAACTAAAGAGGGACAACTCAAAAGAACATCTGATTTTCTAAGTTGTGGATACATAGATTAGTGTGTCAAGCAAAGCTCAATATTTCTTCCGGATAACCCATGCAGAAAGGTAGAACTGGCAGATTCACAAGGTAGAATGGAGAACTCATTGAAAGCACTCCTGTTGTGATATTTTGGTTCAAGAGAACTCTTGCCGTATTGGTTCATGGTATTGGAAGAACGATGTACCATGGACCTCGAGGACTATCGCAAGGTTACAAATATCCTAAAGGAACTAGCAAACACTTTCAACACAAGGTAGGTAGTGTGAATCTTGGTTTTAAAAACCCAGGAGTAGAATGCCTACTACTAAGTGGCATCACGGAATGCTTTCGAGAATGGTGGCCAGATTCATCACACTGGGAACACAAAACATGGATAGATTACTAGATGGTTTCATAAGACACCTAGAGTCATAATAGTAGCTCCAACATATACGCCGACGCAACGGAGTACCTCACAGACCGTGTAGTGTGCTTAATCTGGCCCAAAGGAACATCGAGAACGGGAAGAAGGAATTTACAAATGCATCAGCCTATTTAGAAACCTGGGATGACTCGGACAGCATAACGGCTGTAAATGCTCAAAAATATTTGAGACATCCTGCAAAATAGTGGCATAACCACTTAACGTCACAATATCAAGGTTCTGAGGCCAGCTATGAACATACAGAAGTAATAGAAACTAAACTGAGACTTGAATCCAACAATCCTACAAGTCTACGGATTAGTAACACGTGATCTTGACAGAAGATGAGAAGCCTAGTTCTTAATCCCCGTAGAAAAGAAGAGGTTGACTCAGATCAGAAGGGCATAGGGTAAAGGAGTAAAAAGAGCCTTACGTTCCCTTGCACAATCAATTCCCTTACATAACTAAAGCATTTCTAGACTCAACTTTGACCAGTTTGTCTTGGTAATCCTACAGGCAGTCAGGCTCTGATACCAAAGCTGTCAGGACCCCGATTCCAAGTTACATCGATCTAGCCGGTAACACCTCATATCACTTTGCGGCCTCATGCACGGTATTTCCACGGGTGTCGCCTTACCATGGCCCGGGACCGTTTGCGCCTTTTGGCTCACGTATATGATAGTGTCACTAGCATCCATATGACAGAGAACCCGGGCCGACATGGCTAGTCGTGAACCCAAAGCGGCACTTACCTATGGGGACAGGCATACATGAATCATCCACGAGCATTGCGGTCAGCAGCATGTGAATCCAGGCTGTAGCACTGGGCTAACAAGACTCCGGTGAACCGGGCTGTAGCAGGCTAGGCAGGACTCCGGATGTCACCGCGTGACATTTCCCCGAAGGGAGAGACAAAGGAACGAAGTGAAACACATGCTGACCAATCAATTGTCGTGAGCAGTAGTGTTGGGCTAGCAGGACTCTGGTGAACCGGGCTGTAGCAGACTACTATGGCTCAAGGAGGCACTAGACTACATTTCCCCATAAGAGAGGCTGCCAAGGATAAACAACTAGATTGTCAGATCCCACACATAGCAAGCATTTCAATCATACACACAATATGCTCGATATGTGTAAATACAACATGGCATCACAACATAACTCTACAACTCCAGTATTTATTCATCAGGCTCCGAGGAGCGAGATATTACAAACATGGGTCTCATGACCCAACAATCATAGCAAACAAATCAAAGCACATGCAGAACTACTAGCGGGACTGAAGTCTCTCTGCAAAACATAAATTAAGCAAACGTGAGTACAAAAGTACTCAGCAAGACTTACATCAGAACTAGCTACATATGCATCGGTATCAACAAAAGGGGTGGTGGAGTTTAAGTGTAGAAAGCCAGCTTTGACTCGGTGGCTATCTTAAACTACAATATCAAGTAACTCTTTTGAGGTGGCACACACAAGTCCACATATTCACCATGTCAATACACCACTATGGATCCGCTCCCGTCTCCCTACGAGAACGCCATCCATAGCACTCACGCTTATCTTGCGCATTTTAGAGTAACCACTTTCACTTGTCTATGAACTGTTATAGGCAACCCAGAAGTCCTTTACCGCGGACGCGGCTATTCGAATAGTTTTATACCCTGTAGGGGTGTACTTCGTCACACATGTTTCCACCACTTAGCGTCTGCACACGACATGTGCTCGGCAGACTTCAAGCGAAAACCGACGTCGGTGTAGACTACGACCTGACTAACCGCACAAGTCTCTAGTCCAGGTTTATCACCTATTCGGGTTCCATCCACGACGAGATCCGGCTGGAGTTTCGCTCATAGCCAAAAACGATGTGTGCAGGGTTCCCAAGACACCAAACGGGTGCCCGGTACACCGTGCCACGGTGTATCTACCGCATCATAGCCCACCCCTAGGGTCAGCGCTACGCACGGCCGCCAACACATATCCTATAAACACCCGAAACTAGTTGCAACTCTTGGATAGAGGACGAGAGGGGTCAGTAAGTCGAGCGGGGTCATATTTCAGGGCCCAATGTGTGGTAGTAGCTGGTTCACGGATCACAAACACAGAACTCAGTTCCTAAGGATGGCTTCATTGAAACAACCCACCATGTACTCCTACATGGCCTCTCATCGATACCTTTACCAAATCATGTTCACACACTTAGCTCTCAATAGTAGGACATGTTCACACACCTCCGATTCATCCCCGATGAATCAGACCTAACACAATTCTATGTAATAGCAGGCGTGACAAACAAGCATGGATGAGTAGGCACATAAGGGCTCAAACAACTTCTACTCATGCTAGTGGGTTTCATTTATTTACTGTGGCAATGACAGGTCATGCAGAGGATAAGGAGTTCAACTATCGCAGTGACTAACAGATGAATTGTTGTTGTCCTAATGCAGTAAAAGAGAGCAGGAGCGAGAGAGTGGGATTGTATCAGAATGAGCAAGGGGGTTTTGCTTGCCTGGCACTTCTGAAGATGATAAAGCTGTTCATCGGTGTCATCGAACACATCATCGAAACATACGTCTACCGGGGGGGACAAATACCGGCAACAGAGAAGGAGAGCACAATCAATGCAATGCACAATATGATGCATGATCATGACATGTCAATATGCTGTGTTTTGAGCTAATGCAACTAGCAACATGTTAAATGGAGTTGGTTTGAACCCTAGGTTCAATTGAAACTCCATATGTGTGGGTTTAAATGCCATTTATATGATTTGGCCTAAACAGCAGCCATAAGTTGTTCTAACATGCATGAAAATGGTGCAAATGGATAGATTGGATTTTTCTGATCATTTTTCATATATAATTTATTTCATTTGGAGTTACGGTTGAATTTCTATGATTTTTAGAAGTTTTGCGTATTTTCTGAAAATAAATAAATCATTTCTGACTTATTTAAAATCCCAGAAGCATATACTGCGTCAGCATGATGTCGGGGTGACATCAGTAGGTCAAAGGCGTCGACCAGGTCAAACCTGACTAGTGGGACCCACTGGTCAGTGAGCCAGTCAACTAACTAAGTTAGTTAGCCATAACTAACTGGGCTAAGCCCACTGGTCAACGACTAACCTAACTAACGTAAATAGGATTAGCCCTAACTAACTTAGTTAGCTGGGCGGGGCCTGCATGTCAGTAGCTAAGCTAAATTAGCTAGGTTTAGTTAATCCTAATCTAGGTTAGTTAGCAGGGCAGGCCCACCTGTCATTGAGCCAAGGGAGGTCAAACCCCTTGGTCAACTGGGGCTAGCGTGCTGGCCTTTAGCCGCTGGTGGCAGAAGACGCGGCGGAGGGTGCGGGATTTGCACTCCGGCGACCAGAATGACGGCGGAGGCCATCTACGTGAAGCTAGGGAGCTGTCGCATCCAGTGGTGCAAGTTGCTGGACACGGGGACGCCGTAAACGACGCCGGCGAGCTCGACATCGGTGGCTGGAGTTCGGCTGTGCATGGGAAAGCGGCTGCCGCAAGCAAACACGCGAACTAAACCGTGGGCAAGGCACTACGCGATGCGGCGATGTCGTTTGGAACGTTGGCGTGACCAAATGGGCATCGGAGCGGTGCCGGCGACGAGCCCGAGCAGAGTTGAGCTCGGTCAGCAAGGAGTCGCCGGTTTGAGCTTGAAATAATGGCGGGGAGGAGGGGGATTCGGAGCAGGAGCTCACTGGGGTCACGTAGAGCAGCTCAGTGGGCTCGGGGACGTGTTGGTGACGGCGTGCGGTCGCCGGCGATCTCGGCGGACCGAGGTTGAAGGAGACGGCGTGGCTAGCATTTTAGGGCTTCCGGCATCACGTGGCTCGGTGAGGAGGAAGAGGGGGTCGGGGCGGAGAACGGGGACAGGTCGGAGAGGCACAGGGGAGGCGGTGGCTGCATCTACGGTGAGCGGAGGCGACGGGCGTACTCGGGTGCGTGCGAGAGAGAGAACAGAGGAGGGAGATGAGCTCGAGGGAGTGAGCGAGAGGGGCCAGGGGGTGCGTGGCGACGCCCTGGGCGTCGGGGCAGCGATGGGAAGCAGGACGTGGCCAGGCGCGTGGGCGGGCGCATCGGGAACACGCCCTCCTGCCTACTGGCAGGAGGTTGAAGATGGTGGCGGGTGTGGTGGTGGGCTGGGCTGACTTTGCCCAGCTGGGCTGCTACAGTGGTGGGCCGGCCTCTCTGGTGGGCTACACAGGTGAGGCCAGGTCAACTCTCTCTGTCTTTCTATTTCTCTTACTGTTTCTATTTTTATTCCTCTGTTTTGATTTAGTTTCTAAACCAAATCATTTTTGTAGCTTCTGAAAATTATCATGTGGCCTGATACAACATATTCAGAGCCACTCACAAGATTTCAGAATTATTGGAGTTATAAAAGTATTTATAGGAATTTATATCTCCAATTCAAATAAGTATTGACTTAATTCAAAGACCCAAATAAATATTTCTGTGATTCCAAAAATATTGGTTTGAATTTTACCTCTTGCCAATATTTTCAGAAATGATCAAGAACATTTTCTTGGGTTTATTTGAAGCAATTTTTTTAATGTTGATCATTTTTAGAAATGATTTCTGAGGCTTTCCACTTTCCCCAATTCAACTTTCAAAATTTTAAACATGATGCAAGAAGATTGATGCAAGGACAAGCAGTGACTAGCTAGGGATGTGACATGCCATGTGTCCCAATATCATCGGCAGGTGCCATCCGAGCAAGTGTGTGAGTCGAGGGGATGAGTGTGAGCAGACCGCTGCGCCGGCTGACAGGGAGGCGTGCGAGCAGACCGTTGTGAAGGCTCACCAGGAGGCGAGCCCTTTGACTAGGCTCCACCGCCCTCCTTCGTCCCAACTTCTCCCACTTTTAATGTCGTCGGCGCCACAGTTTAAAATCAATCCCGCCTACCCGATATCGCTACAATCTTCTCTCTTGCTCTCTGATTCTCGTGTCTTCTACCTCCAACCAGTCTGACCTAAATGTACACCATGCCACATCACGATGGTATGCCCTTAGTCTTCCAGTTTCCTGAGGAAGACACCCAGCCGGAGTCTCAAAAACATAAGGCGCTTTGGGACGAGCTTGAACTGGCCTTGCGGGAAGACGACGTGCCTGTCCCCGCTCCCGTTCCGGCTCCCGTCGCCCCGACTGCGCCAGCGCCCATCCCCGTGGCATTGATGGGCTGGGAGCCACACATTGTCGCCGAGCTTGATGCCACAGGGTACCACGACGTCTCGGCTGATTTTCATGCGCCCGTGCACCTACCAGCGCATGCGCCTACTCATGCACTAATGCGCACGCCCGTGACAGTGCCCGTGCACCTGCCAGCGCGTGCGCCTGCGCATGCACTGATGTCCGTGCCCATGCCGGTGCCCGTGCACGCGAATGTCTCCGCCACGCCGTTGACAGCGCCTGTCCCCGTGCGGGTGCCAGTGGCCCCCTCAGCGGCATGGATGGCCGCCGTCGGCCGCTTCCTTGCACCAACTCTAGTCGCCTCCTCCCGCCAGTTGACTCGCTCCTGGAGACCGAAGTCCAGAACATTGTGGCCTTCCTTGAAGCTAGGGCCAATGTCGAGGAGTACGCCAACAATGGCGCAAGACGCCACCTCCGCCGTCGGTCAGTGGACCGACGACACGCAGAGCACGGCAGAGGAACCGCTTCCCACCACAAGACGCCCCTGCCGCCGCCGCGTAATATAAATTTGCCATGAAAAACGCTCGGATTGCCATGCTTAAAATCCGAACGTTTATTATTTCCGGTTATTTTAGATCGATCGTCGTATAATTTAAAGTTCGAGTCAGACTGAACAAAATCTATGGTTTGATCGATTGAATGTTCTGCTAGAGCCATATCAAATTAAATATAAAGCGTCATCAAGCCACATGTATTCCTTGTCATCCAACGACCTAGACCGCTTCAATGTCGAGCGCTCAACACATTTAACGTGCAATTAATTTCATGCCAAAAATAGTGCTAATCAGATAATAACACGCAAATAATATCCAACTCAATATCCACATGCACTTAATATACTTCCAAATTAACGTGCATTGCACGTACACACTGACTAGTGCTGCTAGCACGTGAAACTGGTGCCGTAACTTATGAATGCATCCAGATATGGTCAACGACAACATTGCCTACGAGTTCTTCGTGTTTGCGCGTGCGTCTAAACGCAGAAGGGAAGGAGAGAGAGAGAGAGAGAGCATGTAACACCCACGATGCGGCTATATCTCCCACGTGTCGGAGCACGACTTAGAGGCATAGCCGCATAGTAGGCATGTCGCAAGTTGGTAATCAAAGTCTTCCCCGACATAGGAGCCCCCTGCTTGATCGAATCGCTGGCGTTGTTGAGTCTAGAAAAATGTTTTGACTCTTATAGGATTATATATATCGGAGTGTAGGATTCTTTTTACTCCTCAGTCCCTTCGTCGCTCTGGTGAGGCCTCCTGATGTAGAGTTTTGACTCTTCTCTTCTCAAATTTCACTAAAAAAATTTAGGATCACGCGGGTATCTTGGAATCGTTCCGATGGTTTTGTGACGAGAACATTGTTCTTGGTGCCTCCTGACATTTAGGTGTTGTGGCAGTGTCCCGGGGAGTTGAGCTCCGAGGTGTTGTCGTCCCAATTTTATCGTTGCAGTTCTGGAATACCTGAGTTTCACCGACATCGAAAATCTCCTTTATGCAGTTGATGGTGAGATAACCTCGAAGGCACCCAGTACTGGAGCAGGAGTTCGGGAGTATTCCCATAACTCGTATAATGGATGCTTTTCAAAGGTTGAGGTAAATGATTTCTGAAGGTTTCTTAGTTATGTGTTGAAGGATGGATACAACTGGATGTAGGATTTGCTAGTTTTAGGTGAGATATTATGCTTCCCCTGTATCCCCAACACCCGATTGCATAACCAGAAAGATTCGGGAGTTTCATAGGTGGGAATTCTTGTAGCTCTAGTATTTCTTTCCGCAGATAGTAGGTTTGTGATTGGGTAATCCTTACCAATTATTTGTTCATATCCGTACCTTGTTGTTTTATTCATCTATCTCTATCTAAGTGGCTTCTCAATTTATGGAAGTCTGATGATTTACTATGGAATTCATTCGTTCATTCTTGTTCGAATGTTAAGGCTATACATTGCAATTTCGATCCATTGATTCAGCTTGAATATATGTCTTTCAAGATGCTAACAGATGTCAACCTCTTCTGGATGGCTCCTCCAACGCGTCAGAATCCAGAACCTCCGCCACCACCTCCACCTCCAGAGGCATGGCAAGCTGTCATGGTCGCTACCAACGCCAACACACAGATTCTTTTGCAACTCTTGCAAGAGCGCAACCAAGGAAATCAAGTCCAAGGCAACAATCAAGCTCAGTTTGCTACCCTCAACCAGTTCCTCGCAAACAAGCCAAAGTCTTTCAGTAATTGTGTCGAGGCCACAGACGCTGATGATTGGCTCGAGGATATCTGCAAACATTTTGAGTCTAGCAACGTCAGGCCTGAGGACTTTGTCAAGTTTGCTTCGTTCCAACTCAAAGACCAAGCTGCTGAGTGGTATCAACAATACAAAGATTCCAAAGGAGGTCATGTGATTACCTGGGATGATTTCTGCCAAGACTTCAAAGCTCACCACATTCCTCAAAGTGTTCCGGAGAGTAAGCGCGAGGAGTTCCATAATCTGAAGTAAGGCAGCTTGTCTGTTTACCAATACAACATCTTGTTCCAGAGGCTCGCTCACTTCGCCAAACAAGATGTCCCTGACGAGAAGAGCATGATTTATCAATTCAGAGGTGGCCTCAGAGAAGTTCTGCAACTAGCTCTTGTGCTTTTTGAGCCGACCAAGTATGATGATTTCTACAACATGGCACTAAGGCAAGAAGCTGCTCAGATCAAGTGCGATGCTTCCAAGAAGAGAGTCAGGGATGCAACTCCTTCTTCTTATTTAACTCAAGTGGTAGCTAAGCAGCAAAAGTTCTGGTTGCCTCCTCCTCCTCCGTTCCGTCAGCCTTACCAGCAGAAGAGCAAAGGTTGCAATGGATCTTCGCACCCACCCAACCCAGGCTAGCAGAACAAAGCTTCGTCTCATGCTCCAAGGTCATGTGCTCCGTATCACCGCCCGCTCTCAGAGCTTACGTGCCACAAGTGTCAACAGAAAGGGCACTATGCGAACAAATGCTTCAACCAGAGGCATCTTCCGCCTCCTCCTCCTATGAGATCTGCCTAGAATGCAGTGGTCAATCATAATCCCAAGTTTGCAAAGGTCAACATGATGAACGCAGCTCAGGCAGAGGACTCTTCAGAACTGATCATGGGTAACCTTCCTGTTAATGATATTCCTGCAAAAGTTCTTTTCGACACTGGTGCATCACTTAGTTTCATCTCAAGACCATTCGCATCTAAGCATGAGTGGGTTTTCCAAGATTTGCCTAGTCCGTTAGCAGTTGTCTCACAGGGTAAATTCTTGTACGCAAACTCCATGGTTCCGGATGTGTCTAATGAGATGGGTGACTATAGATTTCTGTCTTCTCCAATGGTCCTTGGTGACTCGGATATTGATCTAATTCTTGACATGGACTGTCTTTCTAAGCACAAGGCTCAGCTGGATTGTGCTGCCAGGCAGATTCAATTGACACACTCGTCTGAGGATGTGATCATCTATGCCACTCGTGATGATACCATTCGACTGTTTTCTCTCGATGAGAAGGGCGAGTTTAATGCCATCTCTCAGATTCCAATCGTTTGTGAATATCAAGACGTCTTTCCAAAAGAGCTTCCGGGAATGCCTCCTCATCGGCCAGTTAAATTTGTCATCGATCTTGAGCCTAGCACGGAACCTATTTGCAAACGTCCTTACAAGCTTGGACCAGAAGAGTTGAAGGAGCTGAAGAAACAACTCGATGAACAAGAGCGTATGGGTCTGATCCGACCGAGTTCTTCTCCATGGGGTTGTGGTGTTCTTTTTGTCAAGAAGAAGGATGGCACGGACCGACTATGTGTTGACTACCATCCATTGAACAAGAAGACCATAAAGAACAAGTAACCACTTCCCAACATCAATGAGCTTTTCAAACAACTCAAAGGTGCTAAAGTATTCTCCAAGCTTGTCCTTCGTATGGGTTATCATCAAATTCTCATTCGTGAACAAGATATCCCCAAGACAGCGTTCAAAACAAGCTATGGTTCTTATGAATACACCGTCATGTCTTTCGACCTTGTCAATGCTCCTCCAACATTCTCTCGCATGATGAACTTCATCTTCAACCCTTACACAAATGACTTCGTCTTGGTATATCTCGATGATATTTTGGTCTTCTCCAAGAACAAAGAGGATCATGCCAAGCATTTGAGATTGGTGCTCGACAAACTCAGAGGACATCAGTTCTATGTGAAGTTTTCAAAGTGCGAGTTTTGGCTGGTGAGGTTCTCTACCTTGGGCATATCATCTCTGCCAAGGGCATAGCTGTTAATCCTGAGAACATGTCTGCAATTGTGAATTGGGAACCGCCTCAGAATGTGAAGCAGCTCCGCAGTTTCCTAGGGCTTTCAAGCTATTGTCGAAAATTCGTTGAGAATTTCTCTAAGATCGCGAAGCCTTTTTCCAACCTCCTCCAGAAGCATGTGAAGTATGTCTGGACGCCTGAATGTGAAGTCGCTTTCAACACCCTCAAAGACATGCTAGTCACAGCTCCAGTTCTGACTCCTCCGGATGAATCCAAACCATTTGAGGTTTTTTCTTTGATGCTTGCCTGCAAGGTCTCAGTGTTGTGTTAATGCAAGAGAAGAAAGTTGTGGCCTATACCTGTCGCCAGTTGAAGCCCAACGAAAAGAACTACCCCACTCATGACCTCGAGTTGGCGACAGTTGTCCATGCTCTTTTAACATGGAGACATCTCTTTTTGGGAAGGAAAGTGGACATCTTCATTGATCATAAGAGTCTCACTTACATTTTCACTCAACCCAACCTCAAACTCAGACAGAATCGTTGGGTCGAAATGATTCAAGAGTATAATCCGAGTATTGAATATACTCCAGGCAAGGCCAATGTCATTGCTGACGCTTTGAGCAGGAAAGCTTACTGCAACAGTTTAATTGTCAAGCCCTTACAAGCGGATCTTTGTGAAGCTTTCCGCAAACTTAATCTCCAAGTTGTTCCTCAAGGATTTCTTGCCAACCTCCAAGTCTCTCCTACTTTGGAAGATCAAATTCGTGAGGCACAACTTCTTGATTCCATGGTGAAGAAGGTGAAGAATGGGATTGCCAAGAGCCAACCCAAGTACAAGTGCTATCGCCTTGATGACAAAGATACTCTATTCTTCGAGGATCCAATTGTTGGTCCTAAAGGTGACCTTCGTAAAGTCATTACGAACGAGGATCACAATTCACAACTATATATTCATCCTGGAAGTACAAAGATGTACCATGACCTCAAGTAGTCATATTGGTGGACTCGAATGAAGCGAGAAATTGCTCAGTTCGTGAATGAATGTGATGTCTGCAGAAGAGTGAAAGAAGAACAACAACGGCCAGCTGGTCTCCTCCAACCTCTTGCTATTCCAGAATGGAAGTTTGACCATATTGAGATGGACTTCGTGACTGGATTTCCCAAGTCCAAGCATGGCAATGATGCTATCTTTGTTGTCATCGACAAGCTTACTAAAGTGGCTCATTTTCTTCCTATCAAAGAATCAATCACAGCAGCTTAGTTGGCAGAGCTATATACCTCCAGGATTGTCTCCTTGCATGGCATTCTGCAGTTGATATCTTCAGATTGTGGAAGCATCCTCACTTCTAAGTTTTGGGACTCCTTTCAGAAGGCCATGGGCACCAACATTTGGTTCAGCACAGCCTTCCATCCTAAAACTAGTGGACAAGTCAAGTGAGTAAATCAAATCCTTGACGATATGCTTAGGGCTTGTGTCATTTCCTTCGGTATGAAGTGGGAAGATTGTCTTCCATATGCCGAGTTCTCCTACAACAACAGCTTCCAAGCGAGTTCGGGCAAGGCCCCATTCGAGATTCTTTATGGCAGAAAGTGTCGTACTCCTCTTAATTGGTCAGAGACTGGTGAACGCCAACTTCTTGGCAATGGCTTGATCACAGAGGCTGAAGTAATGTGCAAAGTCATTCATGAAAATCTCAAAGCCGCGCAATCGCGCCATAAGAGTTACTATGATAGCAAGCATCGTGCCTTGGCTTTCGAGATAGGAGACCATGTCTACCTCTACATCTCTCCAATGAAAGGTACTCGTCTCTTCAGTATCAAAGGGAAGCTTGCCCCTAGATACGTGGGTCCTTTCAAGATCATTGGCAGAAGAGGCGACCTCGCCTATCAACTTGAGTTCCATCCAACTTTGCAAATGTGCACGATGTGTTTCACGTGTCACAGCTTCGCAAGTGTTTCAAGACTCCTGACCGCACAATCAACTTCGAAGAGATTGATCTCCAAGAAGACTTGTCATATCACGAACATCCCGCTACTATCCTTGAATAAACAGAGCGCAAGACTCGCCACAAGTATATCAAATTCCTGAAAGTGAATTCGTCACATCATTCCGACCGAGAACCCACCTGGGAATGCGAGGACCACCTCTGTTCCGAATATCCCGAGTTCTTTCAGTCCTAGATCTCGGGACGAGATCCTTTCGTAGTGGTGGAGTGTTGTAACACCCCGGATGTAACTTACCATATTTGTACTCCAACTCTTGCCATTTCTGGCCCTAAGTTGTGATATTCCCTTATGGTTGGGTTTTGTCTTCGTTTTACATTTTCTCCATGTCATGCATCTCATATCATGTCATCATGTGCATCGCATTTGCATACGTGTGCGTCTCATGCATCTGAGCATTTTCCCCGTTGTCTATTTTGCATTGCGGCACTCCTACGTCCTCCGGCGCCCCCTTTCTGCCACTTTTCATGTGCGGGTGTTAAACTTTCTCGGAATGGACCGAGATTTTCCAAGCGTCCTTGGTACACCACCGCTAGACCGCGTGTCAAGTTTCGTGCCATTTGGAGTTCGTTTGATACTCCAACGGTTAACCGGGGAACCGTAAAGGCCTCGTGTGTGTTGCAGCCAAACACCCCTCTAAATTGGCCCATAACCCATCCAACCCCCCCCCCATCCTCTCGGTCGTTCGATCACGATCGCGTGGCCGAAAACCACACCCCATTTGGACTCTCATTGCTCCCTCTACCTACAAAAAGGTGCTCCCCTCCGAAATCATCACGCAGATAAAACCCTAGCCTCGCTCCTCCTCGCCACCGAACGCTTCTCCCCACCGAAGGACATGTCCGCCATTGCCGGTCGCCCACTCCACCGCTGACTCGTGGCAGCGCCACCGCCTCCGCCCGCCTCCTAGCGCCTCCACGCCGCCCGCGCGGCCACCGCTTCGCCGCCACTGCGCCTCGCCACCGCCGGCCGCCGCCACCTCCCCACCGCCTCGGACGCCGCCGCCGCGCCGCCTCCGCCGCCCGCCTCCGCGTGCCGCGCATCCGGTCGGGCCGGACCGGATCCGGCCGCCTCGATCTCTCCGGCTGTCGTCCCCTCCATCTCCGGCGTCCTTCTCCAGCGAGCCGTCCATCCTCGTGGACTGCGCCACCCGATCCAGATCTGAAACCCCATGTTGACCCCGTTTTTCCCCAAGTCCCTAACATTTTCAGCTCATGTTCTTTGCATCGTAGCTCCGCATCCGTAGCTCCGTTTCGTGCATGTGGCATATCAAAACGTTCATCAGGATGGCCTCTTCATTTTGTTCCATTGCACCATGCTTGTTTGAGTCCATCTTCATGCCCAAATCATGGGTGCAAGAGTGCTATAAAATGTTAGTTGCTGTTACTTAGCAGATCTTGAGCATTTGTCTTTTTTGCCATGATTGATGTGTGCTGCATATGAGCATGAGCTCTACATGTGTTTTGGGGTATGCCATGCCATATTTACAGGGGTGTATGCCATGTATTTTTTGTGATCAATGTGGTGACTAGCACAAGCATGCAAAGTAGCTCTCGTGATATTGCTGATTTCAGGGACTTAGAGTTTCACCGCCATTTCCCTGTTGTTATTTTAATGCCATGTATTCATGTTGCTACAAAGAGATCCATGCTTCTTTTGAGCATGTTCAGTAAGGATGATTTTGTCAAATGGTTATGCTCTATCCATCCATGCCCCTGTTTGCATTTATAGAGTAAACTAGCATGACTCAATCTTGCTCTATTTTTGCTATAAAATGTTCCTAGCAGATTGTTTACGTGTTAAACAATTTTTCCAAGGTTGTTGTAGTTGATCCATGCATGCCATGAACTTGTTCTTGCTTTGCTTGGCTTCATGATCATGTCTTCTTGCTGGGAGTATGCTTAGTTTGTCATGCAATGCCTGTTGGTGAGTGAATTGAGCTCGCAAAGAGGCCTTCGTAACTCTGTTTTTGCCATGTCCAGTTTCCTGCTAAGTCTGAATCTGTTAACGAAACTTGCTATGTTCACATGGGTGCCAACATATTTTCTGTGCCCTCCTGGCTTATGGTTAGTGAGGGACTTTTGTTATATGATTTGACTAGATTCATTCCATGCCTTGTATTGCTATGATCTGATCATGTAGCATGCTGTTATCTTTCTCTAAACCTTGCTTCGTGATGTTAATTTCTGGCATTATAGTATTTTCACTAAGTCTGTGATGCTATTAACTTTTTCCCTTTTGCCATGCTTGTTTGAACCTGTTCTTGTGTGATTTAGCCATAGCTCAGTGTTCATCTTTTGTCAAGCATCTTGAGTAGATCACTGCCATGTGCTTTGTTGCTATGTTGGAGTGCAGTAGGTTACTATCTTGTTGCATTCTAGATGGCATCGTGTTGTTAATCGCAGAATTGTGCCATTATTGTTTTGCTTGCCATTTGCAAACCATGCATCCGTTTCTGGCGATCTTTATATCAATTTCGACCGAAATCAACTCATCTTTCCAGCGGCACACTTGGTTTGCCAAGCTGATGCATTGATCAATCTTTTCCTTCCGGAGCACGCATATGCATTGCATATCACATCCCGCATATCATGCCATGTTTTGCATCATGTTGCCTGCGCATTGCACCATGGTTGATTGTTGTTTCCTTTGCTTGTGTTCTTATCTTGGGTAGAGCTGAGAGACAAGTTCGTGATCGAGGAACCCGTTGAGTACGCTTACGAGGATCAAGCTTACGTCAACTCGGAGAACTTTGCAGGCAAGATGACCATACCCTTGAAATCACTTCTATCTTTGCTCGCTAGTTGCTCGCTCTTTTGCTATGCCGCGATACCTACCACTTGCTATATCATTCCTCCCATATTGTCATGTCAAGCCTCTAACCCACCTTGTCCTAGCAAACCGTTGTTTGGCTATGTTACCGCATTGCTCAGCCCCTCTTATAGCGTTGCTAGTTGCAGGTGAAGATGGAGTTTGTTCCTTGTTGGAACATGACTATTGTTGGGATATCATTATTATAGCTTGTTTACTTTAATGCACCTATATACTTGGTAAAGTGTGGAAGGCCCGGCCTTATGCCTGGTGTTTTGTTCCACTCTTGCCGCCCTAGTTTCCGTTATACCGGTGTTATGTTCCTTGATTTTGCGTTCCTTACGCGGTTGGGTTATAATGGGAACCCATTGACAGTTCGCCTTGAATAAAATTCCTCCAGCAAGGCCCAACCTTGGTTTTACCATTTGCCACCTAAGCCTTTTTCCCTTGGGTTCCGCAGACTCAAGGGTCATATTTATTTTAAACCCCCGGGCCAGTGCTCCTCTGAGTGTTGGTCCAACCTGTCAGCCGCCGGTGGCCACCAGGGGCAACTCTGGGTTGGCCTACCGGAAGTTTTGACAAGCCGGTGTGCCCTGAGAACGAGATATGTGCAGCTCCTATCAGGATTTTTTGGCACATCCAGGTGGCTTTGCTGGTCTTGTTTTACCATTGTCGAGATGTCTTGTAACCGGGATTCCAAGTCTGATCGGGTCATCTTGGGAGAAGGAATCTCCTTCATTGACCGTGAGAGCTTATGATGGGCTAATTTGGGACACCCGTGCAGGGTTTTGAACTTTCAAAAGTCATGCCCGCGGTTATGGTCAGATGGGAATTTGTTAATATCCGGTTGTAGAAAACCTGACACTTAACTTAACTTGAAATGAATCAACAACGTGGGTAGCCGTGATGGTCTCTTTTCAGCGGAGTCCGGGAAGATAACACGGTTTCGTGTTATGCTTGAACGTAAGTAGTTTTAGGATCACTTCTTGATCTTTATAGCTTCTCGACCGGGCTTTGCTTCTCTTCTCGCTCTCATTTGCGTAAGTTAGCCACCATATATGCTAGTGCTCGCTGCAGCTCCACCTCGCTACCTTTTCCTACCCGTAAGCTTAAATAGTCTTGATCGCGAGGGTGTGAGATTGCTAAGTCCCCGTGACTCACAGATTACTTCCAAAACCAGATGCAGGTGCCAATGATGCTAGTACAGGGGATGCGACCGAACTCAAGTGGGAGTTTGACAAGGATTGAGGATGTTACTATGTTTCCTTTCCAGACGATCTGTAGTGGAGCCCAGTTGGGGGGATCGGGGATCTATGCATTAGGGGTTGTCTTTCTTTATTTGGTCCCGTACTCGGACCTTGATTGTATTCTTGATGATGTAATGCTTTATTTATGTATTGTGTGAAGTGGTGATTCTAAGCCAACTCTCTATCCCTTTCTTATTCAGTACATGGGATGTGTAAAGATTACCCCTCTTGCGACATGCCTACAATGCGATTATGCCTCTAAGTCGTGCTCTGACACATGGGAGATATAGTCGCATCGTGGGTGTTACAGAGCACACATGGAACCCACCAGTAAGTCAAGGCGAATAGTACTAAAAATAATATTACATGTTATCAATTAAATAGGCTGTGGTAATATAAAAACATTATGTGAACAAAGGGAGGTACAACAAACATTGATGTTCTATGTATGTTGCCCATTGGCGTGCGGCTTGAAGGCCCTTGTCGCATGTTCGATCCTCGTCCTTTATTTTTTAATTTGTATATGGGTCCAGATTTGTTTCATGACACGTGGGCCCCTCGGTGTGTAGTTTGTAGCACTTTAATTTGTGGGTCCAAATTGGTTCCATTCCAAGTGGACTACTGGTGTATAGTTCTATAGCTTATTTATAATAATACCATGGTGCGCCGTTGAAGGCGAGATAGGATGTGCGAGAGAGCGATGACCGAGCCAGAGAGAAATCAACTAGGGAAGTTGCGGGGGTTGCAACGGTGTTTCAAGTAGTTGTGGGCCAAATGCTAGGAAAATATAATCTAAACCGGCCGGAATAAATGCCTACACAAATTAATCCAAGGTTGGAGTGCCCCTCGCAATGTAAATAGCTCTGGCTTTGCGAGGGTGGAGAGGTAGCTTCAATGTGGAAGATACAACGTGAGAAAGTGAGGTCAATTGAGAGATATATAGATAGAGAGACAAAGTGAGTGTGGTCCGACATTCATGGAACAAATATATATGCTCTGGAGAGATATTGTCCGATTGAGCTTCTGGCAAGGGTGAGGGCTGTAAGATAGAGTTTGAGAGATGATCCAGTCACAGATGTGTAGATATATTTTGTGCGTGGGAGGAAGCAAGGTCGATCGATCACATAGGGTCGTCGTGTGATCGAAAGAGTGAGACCGGTTGGAGAGAGTGACCTAGATAGACAATGTGCGTGAGAGAGTATACAATGTGAATAAGTCGAATTGGGCTCAAACATGGTGATATATTGGTCCGAGAAAGAGCGAGGTCAATCGAGACATACAAAGAGAGAGAGAAAGAGAGACGGAGAGAGAGAGCGAGTGTGGCCCGCCATTAGGTCGAAAGAGTGCGGGCGGCTTCGATGGACTGACCTAGATAGACAATCTGTGTGAGAGAGTATAGAGTGTGTCGATCGAGGCCCGAACAGGGAGATATATCATTTGTGTGTGAAAGAAAACAACGTTAAATGAGACTTAGATAAAGAGAGCGAGATTGAGCGAGTGTGGCCCGCCGTGCGGAAGAAAGAGTGAGACAGACTCGAGGGAGTGACCTAGATACACAACGTGCGTGCGCACGAGAGGTTGGGGGGCTAGATAGGCAATGCATGTATTTAGCACGAGAGGGTGAGAGGGAGAGGGAGAGAGAGAGCTTGGCATGGGGTGCAATGGCGGGTGTCTGAGTTAAATACATTTCGTAACAGAGTGGGAAAAGGGGGTTGTGTAGTTGAGAGAGTTAGAGATCAAAACATGGAGAGAAAGAATGGATGTGTGATGGAAACCAATAGCTTCCTAAGGTGTTAGGAGAGGAAGATTGACCGATACAGGAAGTATGTAGCGTGTGT
>NC_041382.1:240663220-240670616 GCF_002162155.2 Triticum dicoccoides | reverse complement strand
GGGGGGTAAAAACAACATTTGAATGTAGATAGTACGAGACTTAATATCGATGTTTCAATTTGGTGTACATTGTAAGATTTGAACTGAGGACCATGCACGTGGGTAATTATTTCAAATTCGTGCCATACTAGGTTTTGAAAAGTTGACATTGACTCGATTGTTGTGCTATTTTGTAGGTCATATGTTTGAATCCATCCAAAAGTTTTCTCACTACCATGGTGTTCATCATATACATATGAATTTGTATTAAAAAAGTATTAAAGTATGCCGTTCGCGGTACATAAAATACTTAGCCAGGGCTGCGCAACCCAAATTAATTCCTAATCCTTATTTTATGATACAGTGAAATGCGAAATCCACATTAGAATTGGAGATTGCTATGTGACACACACTCTAATTCAAATAACTAATTATGTGACACACACACTCTAATCCACGTTAGCGTGGATACCGTTTCGATTTTTTTACAAATAACTCCTCATTAATTAATTTATAGTATCTCATTTCGAATGACTAATTATTGCAAGGAAAACACGGGCATGGTAATACATACAGATTCGTTCGCAAATGAAAGAAGATTCGTTTGCATTTTCAAATGTAGGTGTACCAGGGTCGTGTCGTGGTGGTCGCGTCTGTTGGACGGACGCGTAGCACCCAGCCACCCACCCCCCAAAAAAGGACGATAACAAAATAAGTTCGCGCTTCCATGTTTCGGATTGAAATATCTGGCGGCCCTAATTCCACGCCTGCAAAATATCCCTTCTCCACGGTCCCCTTCCGCGCCCAGATTGCTCAAATCCCTAATTCGCCGCCAACCCAAGCCAAGTTCGAATCGCCCCTCGTCTCGTCTCTTTCCCCAACTTTGTGCCAGATGCCGACGACGAAGACGATGGTCGCGCTTCACCACCACACCGGAGCTACCTCATCTATGCCCTCGTCCACCGCACCGGGTGGTCCACCGACAACGTCGACCGCCGCAACCGACATGCCTCACAGATAATGACTTCCACCGCATTAGGTGCTCTTCACCGACGCTGTCTCCCAGCTCACCGGGGCTACTTCATCGAGCACATCGTCGCGCCTCCGCCCCTCGAGGCCGTTGTGGCTTCACAAACGGTCTCGTCCACCACATTGTAGCGCTCCGCTGCCTCTCAAGATCTGCATCCATGCGCGGCCAGCCAACGCCAGCTCATCACCCACAACGGATCTAAAGTGACCCACACTCTAGCTAGGAGAGCATACCCAAACGCCGGCCCGAACCAGGTATCCACACATCACTCCCATGTGCACTGTTCCGACGATGTTTGGATATCCTTTCACTTCTCTCTTAGCTTACACGCCTATCCAACTTTGACTTTAACTCTTATTTCTTCTAGAGATATCATCTGAAACATGCAAATCCATTTTTAGCGAAGCATGACAACGCTATGGGATCTGGTACACATCCTGCACACCCGTATAACCTTGTAAGTATCTGTCCTCCGGTACAACAACAAGGTCGATTCCTCTTATTTGATCAGCCATTCGCCGTGTCAAAATGCAAACGGGGATGCAAGGAGCACAAGGCATGCACATCCAAGCAAGTGGTAACATGGACTTGTACATGGAACATCACAAGCGCAGGTAGAGCTGCAGTGAGCCTGTACAACGAGCTAGCGGAAGTCCCTGCATTTCATTTAATTCGTACTGGCATTCGTGTATGATTTGTGTGCAGTGGCGGATCCACGAATTCAAGTTACCAGGGGCGAACATTTAACTTAAAAAATACGAAGGCACTTGCACTCCGAAAATCAACATAACATGAGAAATGTGAAGCTACATGCACTTTGAAAACAAGCTAATGATCCAAAGTAGTTCAGATTATAAACACTAAATGATGCAAGCACTGAAAAACACAAAATGCAACATGGTCTACAAGGACTACAAACATGGTCTGTAACTGCTTGAATTATTCGTTCTCTGGCTGAAAATATCAAAGTGTAATTGCACCTATAACTAGTGCGCAAACTGCATATAAATATATTTGTCCTGCACAAGTATGCCAATAGTTTCAAACAACATATTAGAAAAGTATTTACGCTACGTTGTCATGATACGAGAACTTTCTGGTAGATCGCCTCGACGTTTCCTAAAGCCATGAAAATGCACTATCATTTTCTTGTCATCAATGCCTGCAAATCTCTATGTCTCTCTCAACATAGCAGATCATCATTATACACTAGATCCTTCAATGGGAGCTTGCAAAATGATTGCGTTAGATGCCTCATTAGACACTATATTTTCATCACGACGAGCATGTAAAATGTTTGCATCAAATCCTTCATTAGCGGTCTATTCATTAGACACTTCAGGATCAAGAACAACATGACCTTAGATGTTTGCACCGGAAACTTGATTAGATACATCAGATTTAGTCAGTTCACTATTGATTGGGGGAGTTATATGTAACGCCTCTGTCAGGACCCCGACTCGATGTCACATCGATCTAGCTGGTAACACCTCATATCACTTTGCGGCCTCACGCACGGTATCCCCACGGGTGTCGTCTTACCTTTTCCCGGGACCGTTTGCGCCTTTTGGCTCACGTATATGATAGTGTCGCTAGCATCCATATGCTAAAGAGCCCGGGCTGACATGACTAGTCGTAAACCCAAAGTGGCACAGACTTACAGGGACAGGCATCCATGACCCAGCTTCGAACGTGTCGGTCATCAGCAAGTGGGTCCGGGCTGTAGCACTGGGCTAGCAGGACTCCGGTAAACCGGGCTGTAGCGGGCTAATAGGACTCCGGTACTCAAAGCGTGACATTTCCCCGAAGGGACAGACACAGGAACGAAGAAGGACACATGCCGGCCAGCCTAAGTGTTCCAGAGCAGTAGCAAGCTACCATGGCTCAGCGGTAACACTAGGAGACATTTCCCGGTAAGAGAGGCTACCAAAGATAAACAACTAGATAGTCAGATCCCACACATACCAAGCATTTCAATCATACACACAATATGCTCGATATGTGCAAATACAACGAAGCATCACAACATGACTCTATGACACAAGTACTTTATTTAAGGCTCAGTGAGCCATACATAACATACACAAAGGTACGGGTCTCACGACCCCACATACAAGTCATACAGTCATACAAACCAGCAGCGGAAGTAACTTGTCTGAGTACAGACAACTAATAAAATAAAAGAGGCTTGGAAAGCCTAGCTATACTACGTGGTCCATCGCAAGCTCAGGGTCACCACCTGGGTCTTTAGCCTACTCGTTGATGTCAACGTCTACATAGAACCCATCAGAAGGGGTTGCAGCGTCTTCTGTAAAAATGTAGATTATAGCAACATGAGTACAAAGGTATTCAGCAAGACTTACATCAGATCCTACATACATGCATAGTATCAAGAAGGGTTGGTGGAGTTATTGCAGCAAGCCAGCTTTGACTCTTGGCTAGGCTATCCTACGATACTCCAACTTGAAATAGTTTTGCGCACACGAGTCCACTACTCACCACTTCAATACACTACCGAGGATCCACCTCCGTCTTCCTACGGAAGAGCCATCCTCGGCACTCACACTTATCTTGAGGCTTTTAACAGTTTCCATTTACTTGTCTATGAACTGTATAGGCAACCAAGTAGTCCTTTACCGCGGACGCGGCTATTCGAATAGATCATGTTAACCCTGCAGGGGTGTACTTCTTCATACACGCTCTCACCACTTACCGTCGTTTACACGACATGTACTCGGCAACCTTCAAGCGGAAGCCCAACGTGGGTGTCGGCCACGACCTACCTAATCACCTAAGCCGCCAGTCCAGGTTTATCGCCTATCCAGGTTCCATCCGCAGGGAGTCTGGCCGAGGTTTCCCATACGGCCCCGAACGATGTGAACAGGGTTCCCGAGATACCTAACGGGTATTCGGTACACAGTGCCACGTACCTACCGCATCACAGCCCACCCCTACGGTCAGCGCTGTCCACGGCCTCCAGTAGGCTACAAACACCAGAAACTACTTGCAACTCCTGGACGGAGAACTAGGGTGAATAAGAAGCCGAGAGGGTCCATTGGTTTCGGGCCCAATGCATGGTAGTAGCTGATTCTTAAATCACACATACAGATCTCAGTGCTTAAGGTCGGCTTCAATGAAACAACCCACCATGTACTCCTACATGGCCTCTCATCGATACCTTTACCAAATCGTGTTCACCACACCACTCTCATTACCGACATAAACATTTCACTCTAGCCCATCACCCAGATGAACCAGACCTGACACGACTCTAAGCATAGCAGGCATAGCATGGTAGGAACAACACATACATATGGCTCAATCAACTCCTACACATGCTAGTGGGTTTCATCTAGTTACTGTGGCAATGACAGGTCATGCAGAGGAAATGGGTTCAACTACCGTAGCACACAGCAGTTTGAAACGCGTTGTCTTAATGCAGTAAAGGAGAGCAGGAGCGAGAACATGGGATTGTATCGATATGATCAAATGGTTGGTTGCTTGCCTGATGGTTCGATGCACTGATATGGTTCTTCGTTAGGGTAATCACGGTACTCCTCAGGGACAGAACCTGTCGCAAAGGACATCGATACACAAGCATCACCAAACAATGTGCAACAATATGATGCATGCATGAAACATGGCAATATGAGTGTGTTGGGCTAATGCAACTAGAACCAGAAGGGTTTGAACAAATTTGAATCAAAGATTCAAATTTCAAATTCAAACATGGCCTTTTAAAAGTGCTTTTCCTTGTTCTGCTTAAAACATCAATTTAACTTGTTTGATCATGCATGAAAATAGTACAGATGGGTAGATTGGATTTTTCTGATCATTTTTCATATATAATTTGTCCAATTTGGAGTTACAGAATAAAAGTTATGAATTTTTGAAGTTTAAATAATATTCTGGAATTTCCTGATTTAAATTAAATCCAGAAATATAATTATTGCGCCAGCATGACGTCAGCATGACGTCAGTGGTCAATTGCGGCTGGCTGAGGTCAAACCTGACGTGTGGGGCCCACACGTCAGTGACAGGGGGGTTAAACAGGATTAAATTAATCCTAATTAGGGATTAGTGGCGCTGGGGCCCACTGTCAGTGTCAGGGGGGGTTGACTAACAGTAGTTTAGCGCTAATCTAACCACCTGGCCGACAGGGCCCACGCGTCAGTGACCCTGGGAGGTCAAACCCCAGGTCGGACAAGTCAAACCCCACCGGCGACTTGACGCCGGCGAGGTCCGAGACGGCGGCGAAAGTGCTTTTTGCCATTCCGGCAACCAAATGGACGGCGGAAGGCATCTACGTGTTGCTGAGGTTGAGCCGCGACTATTGGTGGTGGTGGTTGGGCTCGGGGTGGCCGGAGTTGACGGCGGCGAGCTCGGCTGCGGCGGCCGGAGTTCGGGTGCGGTCGGAATCGGCGTTGCAGGGCGTTAGAAGAGGTGTTGGTGCGTGCTACGTGCTCCTGGTGAGGTGTGGAGCACGATGGTGTGCTCGGTTGGGCGCTACGGCGACCGTGGCCACGACGGCGACATCGCCGGCGGCGTGGAGCTCTCGGCCAAGGTGGGGCTAGGGCCTAGAGGTCGAAAGAGACCAGGGGAGAAGGGGGAAACGATTCGGGGGCTCACCGCGGTTGCAGTGGGCGTCGAAGCGGGCTCGGGGACGTGCCGGAGACGACGAATTCGACGGCGACGATGATCGGAGCCCGAAGAGGGGAACGGCGACGTGGCGGCGATGCAGGGCTTCCGGGGAGCTGTGGAGCGGTGGGGAGGAAGAGGGGGTCGTGGCGGAGCTTCTGAGCTAGTCGGGGGAGCGAGGGGTGGCCGGAGACGGCTGCTGTGGCGAACGGCGGCGACGGTGGTGTTCGGCCGTGTGAGAGAGAGAGCGAGGGAGAGGAGAGGAGAGCCGGGGGAGAGTGAGAGAGAGCAGGGGGAGAGGCGTGGCGTCGTCCAGGGTATCGAGCGAGGAGGGGAGGGCAGGCAAGCAGGCGAGCAGGTGGCGTGGCGCGGTGGCGCGCGAGCGCGCCGGCCACACTCCCCTCCCTCTGTCGGGACGAAGACGACAGAGGAGGGAGGTGGGCTGGGCCGGCTGCCGGCTGGGCCAGCCAGCTGGCTGGGCCGCACAGTGGAGGAGCCCAGGTAAGCTCCTCCTGTTATATATTTTTCTGTTTTTTAATTTCTGACATTTGTTTTGATTTAAATAATATATTAAATCATTTATTTAACTTATGCCAATTTTTGCAGGAGCTATTTATATTATTCCAGAGCTCTTTTATAATTGGCATAATATTTGGGCATATATTAATATATATAATTAATATATTTCCAATGCAAATATTTATGCATTAATTCCAAATGCCCAAAATAAATGTCCATGAGCCACTAAAAATATTGGTTTGATTTTTATCTCTGTCCAATATTTTCAGAGAGCAACATGAGCATTTTCTTGGACCCTTTTGGAGAAATTTTATTTGGGTCATTTTCAAAATGGTTCTGAGGGTTTCACAGATCCCCATTTCAAGTTTCTGATGAAAGAGTAAACATGATGCAACACTCTAATGCATGACTAGCTAGGGTGTGACAGCCTCGGATGTAATTTGCCATATTTGTACTCCGACTCTTGCCATTTTCGGCTCTAAGTTATGAGATTCATGGTTGGGTTCTTGTCTTTGTTTTTCATTTTGTACATATCATGCATTTCATATCATGTCATCATGTGCATCTCATTATCATACGTGTTCGTCTCCTGCATCCGAGTTTTTTCCCCGTTGTCCGTTTTGCAATCCGGCACTCCTACGTCCTCCGGCGCCCCCTTTTGCCTCTTTTCGTGTGCGGGTGTTAAACGTTCTTGGAATGGACCAAGATTTCCAAGCGGCCTTGGTACACCACCGGTAGACCTCCTATCAAGTTTCGTGCCATTTGGAGTATGTTTGATACTCCAACGGTTAACCGGGGAACCGTAAAGGCCTCCTGTGTGTTGCATCCCAACACCCCTCCAAAGTGGCCCAATAACCCATCTAAAACCCCTCCTTCCTCTCGGCCGTTCGATCACGATCGCGTGGCCAAAAACCGTAGCTCATTTGGACACTCCAACCTTCTTCTATGTATAAATAGGTGCCCCCTCCTCCATTTTCGTGGACAAAACCCTAAAAAAACCACCCCAACTGCCACCGGACGCGTCCGCGATGGCCGGACACATCCGTCACTGCCGCCCGGACCAACCGCCGCCTGCCACGTGGCAACGCCGCCGCCCCCGCGCCACCGGCCCGCCGCGGCCCACAGCAGGCCCCCGAAACCCGTTTGCCGCGTGCGCCTAGCGTCGCCGCCTCTACGCCCGCCGGCCGCCGCCTCCGCGCCAGCCCCGCCGCCGACAAGTCGGTCCTCCGC
>NC_041382.1:240660401-240662713 GCF_002162155.2 Triticum dicoccoides | reverse complement strand
GCCGCCCCGCCTCGCCACGCTCGGCGCCCGGCGCCGCCCCTCGGCATCCGAGCCTGGATCCGGCGAGATCGGGCCGGATCTGCCCCGGACTACCTCGCCGGCGACCTCCCCTCCTCATCTCCGGCCACCGCAGCTCAACTCCGGCAAGAGATCCCGACGAACCTCGTAAACCGCGCCGGCGAAACCTAGATCTATTTCGGAGTGGTCCATTTTCCACTAAGTCTTTTTCATCTGCTATATTTTCTAGCTTTGTTCTACATGCCATAACTCCTCATTCGTAGCTCCATCTCCGTTTTGCATGCATGATATATTAAAATGTCATCAGGGTGTGCTCGTCATTTAGTTCCATTGTGACATGCTTGTTTGAGTCCATCTTGATGCCCTAATGACTGATGCAAGAGTGGTATAAAATGTTAGTTCCTGTTACTTACCAAAGTATGAGCATTTGTCATTTTTGCTACATTTATTCTAGACTACATATGGGCATGAGCTCTACATGTGTTTTGGACTATGACATTCCATCTTTACACGGGTGTATGCCATGTATTTTTGTGATCAATGTGGTGACTAGCACAAGCATGCAAAGTAGCTCTCGTAATATTACTGTATTCAGGGCCTTAGAATTTCCCTGCTGTTATTTTTGTGCCATGTATTCATGTTGCTACAGTGATATCCATGCTTCTTTTGAGTATGTTAAGTAAGCATAATTTGTACATATGTTCATGCTCTAGCCATCCATGTCCCTGTTTGCATTTATGGAGTGCCCTAGCATCACTCAATCTTGCTCTACTTTTGCTATAAAATGTTCCTGGCAGATTGTTTACGTGTTAATCAATTTTGCCAAGGTTGTTGTACTTGATCCATGCATGCTATGAGCTTGTTCTTGCTTTGGTTAGCTTCATGAACATTTCTTCTTGCTATTGCTATGCTTATCTTGTCATGCAATGCCTTGTGTTGAGTGAATCAAGATCGCAAGAATACCTTCATAACTCTATTTTTGCCATGTCCAGTTTTCTGCTAAGTCTGAATCTGTTAACGAAACTTGCTATGTTTACATGGGTGCCATCATATTTTCTGTGCCCTTTTGGCTTATGGTCAGTAAGTGACTTTTGTTCTATTATTTTAGTAGAATAATTAAATGCCTTTTTTCTATGATATGATCCTGTAGCATGCTGTTATCTTTCTCTAAACATTGCTTCCTGATGTTAATTCCTGACATGTTAGTATTTTCACCAAGTCTGTGAAGCTGATATTTTTTGCTCTTTTGCCATGCTTGTTTGAACCTACTCTTATGTGATTTAGCTGTAGCTCAGTGTTCATCTTTTGTCAAGCATCTTGAGTAGATCAATGCCATGTGATTTGTTGTTATGTTGGAGTGCAGTAGCTTAGTTTCTTGGTGCATTCTATATGGCATCATGTTGTTAATCGCAGAATTGTGCCATTATTGTTTTGCTTGCCATTTGCAAACCGTGCATCCGTTTCCAGTGATCTTTATATCGATTTCGACCGAAATCAACTCATCTTTCCAGAGGTACACTTGGTTTGCCAAGTTGATGCCTGTTTCAATCTTTTCCTTCCGGAGCGTGCATATGCATTGCATATAACATCCCGCATATCATGCCATGTTTTGCATCATGTTGCTTGCGCATTGCACCGTGATTGATTGTTGGTCTTTTGCTTGTGTGCTTGCCTTGGGTAGATCCGGGAGACGAGTACGTGATCGAGGAACCCGTTGAGTACGCTTACGAGGATCAAGCTTACGTCAACTCAGAGAACTTTGCAGGCAAGATGACCATACCCTCGAAATCACTTCTATCTTTGCTTGCTAGTTGTTCGCTCTATTGCTATGCAGCATTACCTAACACTTTCTATATCATGCCTCCCATATTTCCATGTAGCCTCTAACCCATCTTTCCTAGCAAACCGTTGTTTGGCTATGTTACCGCTTTGCTCAGCCCCTCTTATAGCGTTGCTAGTTGCAGGTGAAGGTGGTGTTTGTTCCTTGTTGGAACATGATTATTGTTGGGATATCATTATTATATCTTGTTTACTTTAATGCACCTATATACTTGGTAAAGGGTGGAAGGCTCAGCCTTATGCCTGGTGTTTTGTTCCAATCTTGCCGCCCAAGTTTCCGTCATACCGGTGTTATGTTCCTTGATTTTGCGTTCCTTACGCGGTTGGGTGTTATGGGAACCCCTTGACAGTTCGCTTTGAATAAAAATCCACCAGCAAGGCCCAACCTTGGTTTTACCATTTGCCCACCTACTACCATTTACCTTCCCTTGGGTTCTGCAAACTCAAGGGTCATC
>NC_041382.1:240604221-240660057 GCF_002162155.2 Triticum dicoccoides | reverse complement strand
CCCATGCTCCTCTGAGTGTTGGTTCGAGACGGGCAACCTGCGGGGCCACCTCAAGGCAACTTGAGGGTTGGTTTTACTCATAGCTTGACCTATCTGGTGTGCCCTGAGAACAAGATACGTGCGACTCCTATCGTGATTTGTCGGCACATCGGGTGGCTTTGCTGGTCTTGGTTTACCATTATCGAAATGTCTTGTAACCGGGATTCCGAGACAGATCGGGTCTTCCCGATAGAAGGAATATCCTTCGTTGATCATGAGAGCTTGTGATGGGCTAAGTTGGACACCCCTGCAGGGTTTTGAACTTTTGGAAGCCGTGCCCGCGGTTATGGGCAGATTGGAATTTGTTAATATCCGTTTGTAGAAAACTTGACACTTAACTTAATTAAAATGAATCAACCGCGTGTGTGGCCGTGATGGTCTCTTTTCGGCGGAGTCCGGGAAGAGAACACGGTATCGTGTTATGCTTGAATGTAAGTAGTTTCAGGATCACTTCTTGATCATTATAGCTTCTCGACCATGTTTTGCTTCTTCTCTCGCTATCATTTGCGTAAGTTAGCCATCATAAATGCTAGTGCTTGCTGCAGATCCACCTCACTACCTTTTCCTACCCATAATCTTAAATAGTCTTGATCGCGAGGGTGTGAGATTGTTGAGTCCCCGTGACTCATAGATTACATCCAAAACCAGATGCAGGTGTCGACGATGCCAGTGGAGGCGACGCGACCGAACTCAAGTGGGAGTTCGATGAGGATTCAGGACGTTACTATGTTTCCTTTCCGGACGATCACTAGAGGAGCCCAGTTGGGGCGATCGGGGATCTATGCATATGGGGTTGTCTTTATTTATGTTGGTTCCGTAGTCGGACCTTGATTGTATTCTGGATGATGTAATGCTATATTTATGTATTATGTGAAGTGGCGATTATAAGCCAACTCTTTATCATTATCTTATTCAGTACATGGGATGTGTAAATATTACCCCTCTTGCGACATGCCTACTATGCGGTTATGCCTCTAAGTCGTGCTCCAACACGTGGGAGATATAGCCGCATCGTGGGTGTCACAAGTTGGTAATTAGACCCTTCCCGACTTAGGAGCCCCCTGCTTGATCGAATCGCTGACGTTGTTGAGTCTAGAAAAATGTTTTGAGTCTTATAGGATTATATATATCGGAGAGTAGGATTCTTTTTACTCCTAGTCCCTTCGTCGCTCTGGTGAGGCCTCCTGATATAATGTTTTGACTCTTCTCTCCTCAAATTTCACGAATTTTTTTAGGATCACGCAGGTATCTTGGAATCATTTCGATGGTTTTGTGACGAGAACATTGTTCTTGGTGCCTCCTGACATTTAGGGGTTGTGGCCGTGTCCCGGGGAGTTGAGCTCCGAGGTGTTGTCGTCACAATTTTATCGTTGCAGTTCTGGAATACGTGAGTTCGCCGACATCGAAAATCTCTTTTATGCAGTTGTTAGTGAGATAACCTCGTCGCCACCCAGTACTGGGGCGGGAGTTCGGGAGTATTGCCATAACTCGTATAACGGATGCTTTTCGAAGGTTGAGGTAAATGATTTCCGAAGGTTTCTTGGTTATGTGTTGAAGGATGGATACAGCTGGATGTAGGATTTGCTAGTTTTGGGTGAGATATTATGCTTCCCCTGTATCCCCAACACCCGATTGCATAACCGGAAAGTGTAGGGAGTTTCATAGGTGGGAATTCATGTAGCTTTAGTATTTCTTTCTGCAGATATTTGGTTTGTGATTGGGTAATCCTTACCAATTATTTGTTCATATCCGTACCTTGTTGTTTTATTCATCTATCTCTATCTAAGTTGCTTCTCAATTTATGGAAGTGTGATGATTTACTTTGGAATGCATTCGTTCATTCTTGTTCGAATGCCAAGGCTATATGTTGCAATTTCGATCCTTTGATTGAGCTTGAATATATGTCTTTCAAGATGCTAACGGATGTCAACCTCTTCAGGATGGCTCCTCCAACGCGTCAGAATCCGGAACCTCCGCCACCACCTCCACCTCCGGACGCATGGCAAGCTGTCATGGCCGCCACCAATGCCAACATGCAGATGCTTTTGCAACTCTTGCAAGAGCGCAACCAAGGAAATCAAGGCCAAGGCAACAATCAAGCTCAATTTGCTACCCTCAACCAGTTCCTCGCAAACCAACTGAAGTCCTTCAGTAACTGTGTCGAGGCCTCAGACGCTGACGATTGGCTCGTGGATATCGGCAAACATTTTGAGTGTAGCAGCGTCAGGCCCGAGGACTTTGTCAAGTTTGCTTCATTCCAAATCAAAGACCAAGCTGCTAAGTGGTATCAGCAATACAAAGATTCCAAACGAGGTCGTGTGATTACCTGGGATGATTTCTGCGGAGACTTCAAAGCTCACCACATTCCTCAATGTGTTGCTGAGTGTCAGGACCCCGACTCAATGCCACATCGATCTAGCATGTAACACCTCATATCATTTTGCGGCCTCACGCACGGTATTCCCACGGGTGTCGTCTTACCTTTGCCCGGGACCGTTTGCATCTTTTGGCACACGTATATGATAGTGTCGCTAGCATCCATATGATAAGGAGCCCGGGCTGACATGGCTAGTCGTAAACCCAAAGTGGCACAAACCTACAGGGACAGGCATCCATGACCCAGCATCGAACGTGTCGGTCATCAGTGAGTGAATCCAGGCTGTAGCACTGGGCTAGCAGGACTCCGGTGAACCGGGCTGTAGCGGGCTAACAGGACTCCGGTATTCATCGCGTGACATTTCCCTGAAGGGACAGACACAGGAACGACGAAGGACACATGCCGGCCAGCCTAAGTGTTCCGGAGCAGTAGCAAGCTACCATGGCTCAGTGGAAACACTAGGAGACATTTCCTGGTAAGAGAGGCTACTAAGGATAAACAACTAGATAGCCAGATCCCACACATACCAAGCATTTCAATAACATACACACAATATGCTCGATATGTGCAAATACAACATGGCATCACAACATGACTCTATGACTCAAGTATTTATTCCATAGGCTCCGAGGAGCGAGATATTACAAACAGGGGTCTCATGACCCAACATTCAGAGCATACAAGTCAAAGCACATGCGGAAGCTTAACATGTCTGAGTACAGACATCTATAAATGAAAAAGGCTGAGAAGCCTGACTATCTATCAGATCCTGCCGAGGGCACAAGATCGTAGCTGAGGTAACAAGCTAAACATCGAAGTCCACGTGGAACTACTAGCGAGACCGAAATCTCTCTGCAAAAACATAAAATAGGCAAACGTGAGTACAAATGTACCCAGCAAGACTTACATCAGAACTAACTACATATGCACCATTATCAACAAAGGGGATGGTGGGGTTTAACTGCAGCAAGCCAACTTTGACTCAGTGGCTAACCTAAACTATGATTGCAAGTAACTCTTCAGGTGGCGCACACGAGTCCACATATTCACCATATCAATACACCACTATGGATCCGCTCCCGTCTCCCTACGAGAACGCCATCCATAGCACTCACGCTTATCTTGCGTATTTTAGAGTATCCACTTTCACTTGTCTATGAACTGATATAAGCAACCCAGAAGTCCTTTTCCGCGGACACGGCTATTCGAATAGATGATGTTAACCCTGCAGGGGTGTACTTCTTCACACACGCTCTCACCACTTACCGCCGTTTACACGACATGTACTCGGCAACCTTCAAGCGGAAGCCCAACGTGGGTGTCGGCCACGGCCTGCCTAAACACTCGAGTCTCTAGTCCAGGTTTATCGCCTATTCGGGTTCCATCCATGAGGAGATCCGGCCGGAGTTTCGCTCACAGCCCCAAACAATGTGAACAGGGTTCCCGAGACACCAAACGGGCGCCCGGTACACCGTGCCACGTGCCTACCGCATCACAGCCCACCCCTACGGTCAGCGCTGTCCACGGCCTCCAGCATACTACAAACACCAGAAACTACTTGCAAATCCTGGACAGAGGACAAGGGTGATTAATAAGCCGAGAGGGTCCATTGGTTTCGGGCCCAATGCGTGGTAGTAGCTGAATCATGGATCACAAACACAGAACTCAGTTCCTGAGGACGGCTGCAATGAGACAACCCACCATGTACTCCTACATGGCCTCTCACCGCTACCTTTACCAAATCGTATTCACACACTTAGCTCACACACAGTAGGACATGTTCACACACCTCTGATTCATCCCCGATGAATCAGACCTGACTCAACTCCAAGCAGTAGCAGGCATGACAAACAAGCATGAATGAGTAGGCACAACAGGGCTCAAACAACTCCTACTCATGCTAGTGGGTTTCATCTATTTACTGTGGAATGACAGGTCATGCAGAGGATAAAGGGGTTCAGCTACCGCAGCAAGTAACAGATGAATCGTTGTTGTCCTAATGCATTAAAAGAGAGCAGGAGCGAGAGAGTGGGATTATATCGGAATGAACAAGGGTGTTTTGCTTGCCTGGCACTTCTGAAGATAATATAGCTCTTCATCGGTGTCATCGATCACATCATCGGTATCACGTCTATCGAGAGGGGACAAATACCGGCAAAACAGAAAGGAACACAATCAATGCAATGCACAATATGATGCATGATCATGACATGGCAAAATGAATGTGTTTTGGGCTAATGCATCTAGCAACAATTTAAATGGGGTTGGTTTGAATACAAGATTCAAATTCAAACTCCATATGTGATTATTCAAATGCCATTTAATTGATTTGTGCTAAACAGCAGCTATAAGTTGTTCTAACATGCATGAAAATGGTACAGATGGATTCCTTGAATTTTTCTGATAATTTTTCATATATAAATTATTTAATTTGGAGTTACGGTTGAATTTCTATGATTTATTGAAGTTTTAATCATTTTCTGAAATTCCTGAATAAAAATAAATCCAGAAAACATTACTGCGTCATCCTGACGTCATGATGACGTCAGCAGGTCAACGTGGCACAGTCCGGTCAAACCCTGACCTGTGGGTCCCGAGTGTCAGTGTCTAACTAAACTAACCTAGCTTAGTTAATACTAATCTAACTTAATTAGCCGGGCGGGGCCCGCATGTCAGTGAGAGAGAGGGGGGTCAAACCGGCCAGTGGGGTCAAACCCGGGTCAAACTCGCCGGAGTTGACCCGAGGCTCGTCGCTGGGGAGGCCAGGGACGGCGGAGAGCGTCGGGATTCGCCCTCCGATGACCAAAAGAGCGGCGGAGGGGCTCTACGGGATGCCCAGGCTCGCGCACATCTAACAGGGCAAACGGGAGAAGCTAGGGTGGCCGGAGGCGACGGCAATCATGACGACGGCGGCGGCCGGAGTTCGGGTGAGGCGCGAGCGCTGGCTACGGTACACAACAGGAGCAATAGACTAGGGTTTTGGGATCCTGGCGTGGTGCTGAGCACGATGGTGTGCTTGGACATGACGCGCGTGAGCTCTAGCCACGGCGACCTCGTGGCCGGCGGCAATGGCTCTCGGGCTCGGCGGAGGCGATGGATACGGCACAAAATCGAGCGAAAAGACGGAGGGGAAACGAAGAGGAGCTCACGTCGAGTCCGCAGGGGTGGTCAGTGGGCTCGGGGAGGCTGCGAGGTGAGCGCGGGGTCGCCGGCGATCTTGGGGCCGGAGCTCGAAGACGATGAAGAAGGCGGTGATGCAGTGCGTCCGGCGTAGCATGGCTCTGCGTAGGTGACGAGGACGACGCTGCGGTCCTTCTGGATTGGTCGGCGAGGCGAGTGGTGGTCGGTGGCCGTGGCTATGGCGAGCGGCGGCGACGGCGACTCTCGGGTGGCTCGGGGAAGAGAGTCAGGGGAGGGAGAGAGGGTGCAGCGAGTGAGGAAGAGGAGCGAGGGGACACGGGGCGTCGTCGTGGCGTCGCTAGGGAGGCCGGGGGAAGCAGGAGGTGGCGTGCGGTTGCCGTGCGCGCGTCGGCGCTCGCCACCGAGCTGCTTCGGTGCGAGGGGAGGAAGACGACACGGGGGTTAGCGGTGGCGGGCTGGGCCGCCAGCTGGAGTTGGGCCAGGTGGGCTGAGGTGAGCGCCAGGTAGTCCTCTGCTCTTTCTATTTCTGTTTTTATTTATCTATTTTGTTCTGTTTTGTTTTTCAATTTATTTTTCCACTGTTTTGAATTTAAAAATAATTCAAACAATGCCAAAAGCTCCTCTGAATATTTTTATTTTGCTAGATGGACTTTTCCAAAAGCTCATAAAATATTTCAGGGATATTTGAAATTATATTCTAATTATATGAATATAATTCAAATTCAAATAGCTAATGAATTAAATTCAAAGACCCAAAAATAAATCCTTAAAAATGTTCAATATTTTGGTTGGGACCAGAACCCTTGCCAAAAATTATCAAACATTTAAGAAGAGCATTTTGGAACAATGAATGAGATTTTTAGGGTTTTTGCCCTTCTTTTATTTAGGGTTTTGAGGCTTCCAATTTCCCTCAGTTCAAGTTTCAAAATTTAAACATGATGCAAACACCAGGCAGCACCAGAAGCTAGGGATGTGACAACTCACCCCCACTAAACAAGAATCTCGTCTCGAGATTCAAGCGTAGGGTAAGGTGAAGGGGGAGCGCAAACTAGCACAATCTTCACGATCCAGGTTGCACTTCATAGGAACGTTGTTTCGATCACCATCTTGTCTCGAAGTCTTGCTCTGAGAACTCCAACTATCATGACAACGAGAGGAAAGGAAAGACCCTAAAATAATCGTTCTTCTCGAAGGTCGAACAACTCAGGATTAACTCTCGGAATGAGACATAGCAACATCTCTCGAGCTGAGAGGCGAAGCACACATCCATGGGAATGGAGTGAAGCAGATGACGAGGGTTCACTAGGTAGACCACAATTCCACACCTAAGAGGGTGGTGAACGGTTGTCAACGTAGCGAGGAGTTGAGTTGCCATGATACCACAACGAGACACCTTAGGGATGATGACTCGTAGATATATCCCTTTAAGTGGCAAAAAGAATTACCTTTGATTCAGAAATCATTGAAACTCTTTAAACCATCCTAAGGCAATTTTCGAGCGATCGTTTGGAGGGGGTCGGTAGAATGGCATACTCGGACTTGGATGATGTGGATTACCTTGTTGAAGACAATGTAATGGATGAATTTGCTTATCACCGGAAATGGAAGAGACCCATGGTAGAATGGCACATTGGCGGTGCAAGCTGGGAACAAAATGCAAATGCTGGGAATGATTCTGGTAACTGGGGGAAGAACCCAACAATAGAGAGTGAATTCACTGTTTGAAAAGGTCATAGCGTTGCCGAGGAAACTGAGAGCACTATACAGTTAATGCCGACGATCAATCCTAGCACTTGCGCGTGCTCTCAAGAACTTGAGCATTTCCATAATCATCAAGATTTTACCAATATCCATGTCAAGGGTGCTGACAACACAACATACTACCATGATGAATAGCGATGGACGATGCAGATGCAAAGGAGGATAACACTTTCTCAGATTTCACCTTAGCGAGCCAAGGAACAAAATCTGGACGATCGACCGAGAGACATTTAGCACTACGCTTCTAATGTTCTCCTTGATGTGCTAGTGTATCTCATTCATAGATATGGTTTGATATCTAGAACATCAAGTAAAAGGTCGGACTTCGGGAGCACAAGAATCCATAAGGAATAACTACGAAGGTAAATCCCGCGAAATCCTTATGGGGAGGTGGCCAACTTCCTCAATCAAGATACTACAATAATGGGTCTTCCGGCTGGGTGTGTTGGCCACGACATCCATCTTAGCGATTATCGAGGGGCCAATATTATAGTTCTTGGGAAATGTTCCAACCATCATATCTGCCTGAGATTCAGATCTGGTTGGTGTCAGGATATTCCAGACTCATCGAGTCTGGGAAGAAAAACGAAAGTTTGCAACACAAATCGACGAGATGACGTTGCGAGATTCTCGGGGAATGAACTACGATAGTAAGCTCCAAAACATGAGCTGGTTCTGCTACAAACATGTGAACATGTTGTCCCAGACAAACATGACCACGTGGTAGTCTTATAATAAAACACTACCGAGTTCAGGTGGGGAACCATCAACGAGGATATCAAAATCCTTGCATAAGGCATGCTCTTAAGAAGGAACTTCTTCTCCTTGAACAAATCAATCAGTGGCTTGGTGTGCTCGGAACACATATAGAATGAAGGTTGCAAGTCTCCAGACCACAGAATACTTCGCACGTATGCATGACTGACTTGGGATGATTCCAGAGGAAGCAAAACTAACTTTCTCAAATCCACGGCGGCAACTTTCACCAAATGCACGTGTATAAGAGGAAGTCACTCCTTTCATCAAACAAATACTTCATGAGCTAGCATGAAGATAATGCTTTCAAAAGTTTCCAACACTAACTTATTGTCCAACAAGATCTTAGAGAAGATAAAATGATGTTGATGGGCTCAACAACAAATCATCGAGATTTCCATGAAGATGGAATTCCATGACTTGGTGAACAAGGTGATAGCATTGGTCAGACCAAAGATGTAGTGGTGTATGCTCGAGGGATCAACCACGAGTAAGACAACATTACGAATATCGTTGGTTCGGATTTGATTTGAGAATAGCCCATACTCAAATCAAAGTTTTGGCAAGACAATAGCTCCAGCAACTGGTCTCAAGGATCAATTGATGAAGACACCATCTTTCTTCAACACACACTACACAAGAATATCCCTTTGGAACGAACTAAGTCAGACAAGCTTTTATCTTCCAACTCTCCAAGTTGTTGTCTAGCTTAACCAACTAGCTCAAGGATATCTAACACCGGTTCTTGGAGAAAAAGTGGTTTATTGGAAAACCAACTTGATCACGAGCTCAACATACAGTCAGGTGACAACCTGGTGATACTTTCGAGAAGATATTCGGAAAATCACGAACCACCGATATGTTACTAAGCTCGAGAACAATCTTGCTTTTCAGGGCAAGACGATATGGTCAAATGAGCGAGGACTTGACAAAATCCTAACTCATCAATCGAAATGTGCACCAGGAAGATGGACAAGGTAGCACGATCAATCTTAGAATGACGATTCAAGAACCAACACGTTAAGAATGAGGTTATTGTCCATTTAACTACCAAGAAACAAGGTTGCTAGGAGTATTGATTTCACACATCACAATTCATTTGTCGGTATTCCGGTTGCATCAACACGAGGACCGAGGAATGACAATGATGGCAAGAAGTATCACTGTACCAAGAGTTCATAGGATGGTGTGCAATTCCTACAATAATCCCGATATAAAAGATGGTAATACTCCAAGGTAGAACAGGGCAAAAGCTGGATTGGCATTTTGATCTGCGGAGTACAATTGTTTTGACCCAATCCTAGATATGGAAGAGGTACTGGAGTTTGTTTCTCCTAGTCATTCTGGAATAGAATGGCTTGACGGACCACAAGAGTAATAGGCATGCACGCATACTCTTGACTATCAAATGATAGACCAGGGTTAGAGGACAACTAAAAGGGACAACTCAAAAGAACATATAACTTTCTGAGTTGTGGATGCATAGATTAGTATGTCGAGCCAAGTTCAACATAATTCTTCCGGATAACCCATGCAGAAAGGTTGAGCTGGCAGAGTCACAATATAGCATGGAAAACTCATCAAGAGCACTCTGGTTGTGATCGTTCAGTTCAACGAGGAACTTCTGCCATAAGTAGTTCATGGTATTTGGAAGAAGAAGATACCACGGACTTCAAGGACTATCGCAAAGGTTACTAATAACCTAAGGGAGCTAGCAATTACTATCAACATGAAGTAAGTAGGGTGAATCTCGGGTTCAAAACCCAAGGAGTAGAATACCTACTACTAAGTGGCATCACGGGATGCTTTCGAGAATAAAAGCCAGAATCATCACACAGGGACACAAAACATGGCTAGACTACTAGATGATCCCCTGAGACACCTAGGGTCATAATAATAACTCCAACATAAAGGTCGAGGCAGTAGAGTACCTCAACTCAACAATTTGTGTGATTAACCTGGCCTAAAAGACATTGAAACCAGAGGAAAAGGATTTTGCAAATGCATCAGACTCTTTGGAAACCTGGGATGACTCGGACAGCATAACGGCTGTAAATGCTCAGAAAAGATTTGAGACATTCACAAAAATGGTGGCATAACCACTCAGAAGCACAATATCAAGGTCTCGAGATCAATAATTAACATACAGAGGTAGAAACTGAACTGAGGCTTAATCCAACAATCTTATAAGTCTACGGATTAGTAACACGTGATCCTGATGGAAAGAAGAGATAGCCTAGTTCTTAATCCCCGTAGAAGAGAAGATGATGACTCAGATCAGAAGGCCATGAGGTATAAGGAGTAAAAAGAGCCTTACGTTCCATCCCACAATCAATTCCCTTATATAACTAAGAATTTCTAGACTCAACTTCGACCAGTTTGGCTTGGTAATCCTACAGGCAGTCAAGCTCTGATACCAACGCTGTCAGGACCCCGACTCAATGCCACATCGATCTAGCATGTAACACCTCATATCATTTTGCGGCCTCACGCACGGTATTCCCACGGGTGTCATCTTACCTTTGCCCGGGACCGTTTGCGTCTTTTGGCACACGTACATGATAGTGTCGCTAGCATCCATATGATAAGGAGCCCGGGCTGACATGGCTAGTCGTAAACCCAAAGTGGCACAAACCAACAGGGACAGGCATCCATGACCCAGCATCGAACGTGTCGGTCATCAGCGAGTGAATCCAGGCTGTAGCACTGGGCTAGCAGGACTCCGGTGAACCGGGCTGTAGCGGGCTAACAGGACTCCGGTATTCATCGCGTGACATTTCCCTGAAGGGACAGACACAGGAACGACGAAGGACACATGCCGGCCAGCCTAAGTGTTCCGGAGCAGTAGCAAGCTACCATGGCTCAGTGGAAACACTAGGAGACATTTCCCGGTAAGAGAGGCTACTAAGGATAAACAACTAGATAGCCAGATCCCACACATACCAAGCATTTCAATAACATACACACAATATGCTCGATATGTGCAAATACAACATGGCATCACAACATGACTCTACGACTCAAGTATTTATTCCATAGGCTCCGAGGAGCGAGATATTACAAACAGGGGTCTCATGACCCAACATTCAGAGCATACAAGTCAAAGCACATGCGGAAGCTTAACATGTCTGAGTACAGACATCTATAAATGAAAAAGGCTGAGAAGCCTGACTATCTATCAGATCCTGCCGAGGGCACAAGATCGTAGCTGAGGTAACAAGCTAAACATCGAAGTCCACATGGAACTACTAGCGAGACCGAAGTCTCTCTGCAAAAACATAAAATAGGCAAACGTGAGTACAAATGTACCCAGCAAGACTTACATCAGAACTAACTACATATGCACCATTATCAACAAAGGGGATGGTGGGGTTTAACTGCAGCAAGCCAGCTTTGACTCAGTGGCTAACCTAAACTATGATTGCAAGTAACTCTTCAGGTGGCGCACATGAGTCCACATATTCACCATATCAATACACCACTATGGATCCGCTCCCGTCTCCCTACGAGAACGCCATCCATAGCACTCACGCTTATCTTGCATATTTTAGAGTATCCACTTTCACTTGTCTATGAACTGATATAAGCAACCCAGAAGTCCTTTTCCGCGGACACGGCTATTCGAATAGATGATGTTAACCCTGCAGGGGTGTACTTCTTCACACACGCTCTCACCACTTACCGCCGTTTACACGACATGTACTCGGCAACCTTCAAGCGGAAGCCCAACGTGGGTGTCGGCCACGGCCTGCCTAAACACTCGAGTCTCTAGTCCAGGTTTATCGCCTATTCGGGTTCCATCCATGAGGAGATCCGGCCGGAGTTTCGCTCACAGCCCCAAACGATGTGAACAGGGTTCCCGAGACACCAAACGGGCGCTCGGTACACCGTGCCACGTGCCTACCGCATCACAGCCCACCCCTACGGTCAGCGCTGTCCACGGCCTCCAGCATACTACAAACACCAGAAACTACTTGCAACTCCTGGACAGAGGACAAGGGTGATTAAGAAGCCGAGAGGGTCCATTGGTTTCGGGCCCAATGCGTGGTAGTAGCTGAATCATGGATCACAAACACAGAACTCAGTTCCTGAGGACGGCTGCAATGAGACAACCCACCATGTACTCCTACATGGTCTCTCACCGCTACCTTTACCAAATCGTATTCACACACTTAGCTCACACACAGTAGGACATGTTCACACACCTCTGATTCATCCCCGATGAATCAGACCTGACTCAACTCTAAGCAGTAGCTGGCATGACAAACAAGCATGAATGAGTAGGCACAACAGGTCTCAAACAACTCCTACTCATGCTAGTGGGTTTCATCTATTTACTGTGGAATGACAGGTCATGCAGAGGATAAAGGGGTTCAGCTACCGCAGCAAGTAACAGATGAATCGTTGTTGTCCTAATGCAGTAAAAGAGAGCAGGAGCGAGAGAGTGGGATAATATCGGAATGAACAAGGGTGTTTTGCTTGCCTGGCACTTCTGAAGATAATATAGCTCTTCATCGGTGTCATCGATCACATCATCGGTATCACGTCTATCGAGAGGGGACAAATACCGGCAAAACAGAAAGGAACACAATCAATGCAATGCACAATATGATGCATGATCATGACATGGCAAAATGAATGTGTTTTGGGCTAATGCATCTAGCTACAAGTTAAATGTGGTTGGTTTGAATACAAGATTCAAATTCAAACTCCATATGTGATTATTCAAATGCCATTTAATTGATTTGTGCTAAACAGCAGCAATAAGTTGTTCTAACATGCATGAAAATGGTACAGATGGATTCCTTGAATTTTTTTGATAATTTTTCATATATAAATTATTTAATTTGGAGTTACGGTTGAATGTCTATGATTTATTGAAGTTTTAATCATTTTCTGAAATTCCTGAATAAAAATAAATCCAGAAAACATTACTGCGTCATCCTGACGTCATGATGACGTCAGCAGGTCAACGTGGCACAGTCCGGTCAAACCCTGACCTGTGGGTCCCGAGTGTCAGTGTCTAACTAAACTAACCTAGCTTAGTTAATACTAACCTAACTTAATTAGCCGGGCGGGGCCCGCATGTCAATGAGAGAGAGGGGGGTCAAACCGGCCAGTGGGGTCAAACCCGGGTCAAACTCGCCAGAGTTGACCCGAGGCTCGTCGCCGGCGAGGCCAGGGACGGCGGAGCGCGTCGGGATTCGCCCTCCGATGACCAAAAGAGCGGCGGAGGGGCTCTACGGGATGCCCAGGCTCGCGCGCATCTAACAGGGCAAACGGGAGAAGCTAGGGTGGCCGGAGGCGACGGCAATCATGACGACGGCGGCGGCCGGAGTTCGGGTGAGGCGCGAGCGGTGGCTACGGTACACAACAGGAGCAATAGACTAGGGTTTTGGGATCCTGGCGTGGTGCTGAGCACGGTGGTGTGCTTGGACGTGACGCGCGTGAGCTCTAGCCACGGCGACCTCGTGGCCGGCGGCAATGGCTCTCGGGCTCGGCGGAGACGATGGATACGGCACGAAATCGAGCGAAAAGACGGAGGGGAAACGAAGAGGAGCTCAGGTCGAGTCCGCAGGGGTGGTCAGTGGGCTCGGGGAGGCTGCGAGGTGAGCACGGGGTCGCCGGCGATCTCGGGGCCGGAGCTTGAAGACGAGGAAGAAGGCGGTGATGCAGTGCGTCCGGCGTAGCTTGGCTCTGCGTAGGTGATGAGGACGACGTTGCGGTCCTTCTGGATTGGTCGGCGAGGCGAGTGGTGGTCGGTGGCCGTGGCTATGGCGAGCGGCGGCGAGGGCGACTCTCGGGTGGCTCGGGGAAGAGAGTCAGGGGAGGGAGAGAGGGTGCAGCGAGTGAGGAAGAGGAGCGAGGGGACACAGGGCGTCGTCGTGGCGTCGCTAGGGAGGCCGGGGGAAGCAGGAGGTGGCGTGCGGTGGCCGTGCGCGCGTCGGCGCTCGCCACTGAGCTGCTTCGGTGCGAGGGGAGGAAGACGACAGGGGGGTTAGCGGTGGCGGGCTGGGCCGCCAGCTGGAGTTGGGCCAGGTGGGCTGAGGTGAGCGCCAGGTAGTCCTCTGCTCTTTCTATTTCTGTTTTTATTTATCTATTTTGTCCTGTTTTGTTTTTCAATTTATTTTGCCTCTGTTTTGAATTTAAAAATAATTCAAACAATGCCAAAAGCTCCTCTGAATATTTTTATTTTGCTAGATGGACTTTTCCAAAAGCTCATAAAATATTTCAGGGATATTTGAAATTATATTCTAATTATATGAATATAATTCAAATTCAAATAGCTAATGAATTAAATTCAAAGTCCCAAAAATAAATCCTTAAAAATGTTCAATATTTTGGTTGGGACCAGAACCCTTGCCAAAAATTATCAAACATTTAAGAAGAGCATTTTGGAACAATGAATGAGATTTTTAGGGTTTTTGCCCTTCTTTTATTTAGGGTTTTGAGGCTTCCAATTTCCCTCAGTTCAAGTTTCAAAATTTAAACATGATGCAAACACCAGGCAGCACCAGAAGCTAGGGATGTGACACTGAGAGTAAGCGCGAGGAGTTCCGCAATATGAAGCAAGGCAGCATGTCTGTTTACCAATACAACATCCTGTTTCAGAGGCTCGCTCGCTTCGCTAAACAAGACGTCCCTGATGAGAAGAGCATGATTTATCAACTCAGAGGTGGACTCAGAGAAGATCTGCAACTAGCTCTCGTGCTTTTTGAGCCGACCGAGTATGATGAATTCTACAACATGGCACTAAAGCAAGAAGCTACTCAGCTCAAGTGCGATGCTTCTAAGAAGAGAGTCAGGGATGCAACTCCAGCTTCTTCTTCAACTCAAGTGGCATCTAAGCAGCAAAAGTTCTGGTTGCCACCTCCTCCTCCGTTCCGTCAGTCTTATCATTAGAAGAGTAAAGGTGGCAATGGATCTTCCCACCCACCCAACCCAGGCTATCAGAACAAAGCTCCGTCTCATGCTCCAAGGTCAAGTGCTTCGTATCACCGTCCGCTCTTAGAGGTTACTTGCAACAAGTGTCAGCAGAAAGGGCACTATGCAAACAAATGCTTCAACCAAAGGTGCCTTCCACCTCCTCCTCCCGTGAGATCTTCCAGCAATGCAGTGGTCAAGCATAATCCCAAGCATGCCAAGGTCAACATGATGAACGCAGCTCAGGAAGAGGACTCTTCAGAAGTGATCATGGGTAACCTTCCAGTTAACTCCATTCCTGCTAAAGTTCTTTTTGATACTAGTGCATCGCATTGTTTCATGTCAAGACCATTTTTTGCCAAACATGACTTCAAAACTTGACTTTTGGTTAAACCCATGGCTGTCATTTCTCCGGGTAAACGTTTGAGCTCTAGCATGATAGCTCCTGATGTGTCAATCAAGATGGGCGACTACAAATTTCTGGCTTCTCCAATTGTTCTTGGTGACTCGGATATTGATCTAATTCTCGGCATGGCTTGGCTTTCTAAGCACAAGGCTCAGCTTGATTGTGCTCCCAGGCAGATTCAATTGACACACTCGTCTGAGGATGTGATCATCTTTGCTGCTCGTGATGATACAATTCGACTGTTTTCTCTCAATGAGAAGGGCGAGTTGAATGCCATCTCTCAGATTCCAGTCGTTTGTGAGTATCAAGACGTCTTTCTAGAAGAGCTTCCAGGAATGCCTCCTCGCTGGCCAGTTGGATTCGTCATTGATCTTTAGCCTGGCACAGAACCTATTTGCAAACGTCCTTACAAGCTTGGACTAGAAGAGTTGAAGGAGCTGAAGAAACAACTCGATGAACAAGAGCGCATGGGTCTGATCCGACTGAGTTCTTCTCCATGGGGTTGTGGTGTTCTTTTTGTGAAGAAGAAGGACGGAACGGAACGACTCTGCATCGACTACCGTCCATTGAACAAGAAGACAATAAAGAACAAGTACCCACTTCCCAACATCAATGAGGTTTTCGAGCAACTCAAAGGTGCTCAAGTTTTCTCCAAGCTTGACCTCCGTATGGGCTATCATCAGATTCGCATTCGTGAACAAGATATCCCCAAGATAACATTCAGAACAAGCTATGGTTCTTATGAATATAATGTCATGTCTTTCAGCCTTGTCAATGCTCCTCCAACATTCTCTCTCATGATGAACTTCATATTCAACCCTTACACAAATGATTTCGTCTTGGTTTATCTCGATGATATTTTGGTCTTTTCCAATAACAAGGAGGATCATGACAAGCATTTGAGAGTGGTGCTGGACAAACTTAGAGAACATCAATTCTATGCAAAGTTTTCAAAGCGTGAGTTTTGGCTCGATGAGGTTCTCTACCTTGGCCATATAATCTCCGCCAAGGGCATAGCTATTAATCCTGAGAAGGTGTCTGCAATAGTGAATTGGGAACCGCCTCAGAATGTCAAGCAGCTCCGCAGTTTCCTTGGGCTTGCAAGCTATTGTCAAAGATTCGTTGAGAATTTCTATAAGATTGCAAAGCCTCTTTCCAACGTCCTCCAGAAGCATGTGAAGTATGTCTGGACGCCTGAATGTGACATCGCTTTCAACACCCTCAAAGAGAAGTTAGTCACAGCTCTAGTTCTGACTCCTCGTGATGAATCCAAACCATTCGAAATTTTCTGTGATGCTTCCCTGCAAGGTCTCGATGTTGTGTTAATGCAAGAGAAGAAAGTTGTAGCCTATACCTCTCGGCAGTTGAAGCCCAACGAAAAGAACTACCCCACTCATGACCTCGAGTTGCCGGCAGTTGTCCATGCTCTTTTAACATGGAGACATCTCTTGTTGGGAAGGAAAGTGGACATCTTCACTGATCATAAGAGCATGAAGTACATCTTCACTCAACCCAACCTCAACCTCAGGCAAACTCGTTGGGTCGAAATGATTCAAGAGTATAATCTGAGTATTGAATATACTCCAGGCAAGGCCAATGTCATTGCAGACGCTTTGAGCAGGAAGGCTTACTGCAACAGTTTGATTCACAAGCCCTTCCAACCGGATCTTTGTGAAGCTTTCCGCAAACTTAATCTCCAAGTTGTTCCTCAACGATTTCTTGCCAACCTCCAAGTCTCTCCTACTTTGGAAGATCAAATTCGTGAGGAACAACTTCTTGATGCCATGGTAAAGAAGGTGAAGAATGGGATAGCCAAGAGCCAAACCAAGTACAAGTGCTATCGCCTTGATGACAAAGACACTCTATTCTTCGAGGATCGAATAGTGGTTCCTAAGGGTGATCTACGTAAAGACATTATGAACGAGGCTCACAATTCACTCCTATCTATTCATCCTATAAGTACAAAGATGTAACATGACCTCAAGCAGTCGTATTGGTGGACTCGGATGAAGCGAGAAATTGATCAGTTCATGAATGAATGTGATGTCTGTAGAAGAGTGAAAGCAGAACACCAACGGCCAGCTGGTCTCCTCCAACCTCTTGCCATTCCAGAATGGAAGTTTGACCATATTGAGATGGACTTCGTGATTGGATTTCCCAAGTCCAAGCATGGCAATGATGCTATCTTTGTTGTCATCAACAAGCTTACTAAAGTGGCTCATTTTCTTCCTATCAAATAATCTATCACAGCAGCTCAGTTGGCAGAGCTATATACCTCCAGGATTGTCTCCTTGCACGACATTCCAAAGTTGATATCTTCAGATCATGGAAGCATATTTAGTTCTAAGTTCTGGGATTCCTTTTAGAAGGCCATGGGCACCAACATTCCCTTCAGCATAGCCTTCCATCCTCAAACTAGTGGAAAAGTCGAGCGAGTCAATCAAATTCTTGAAGATATGCTCAGGGCTTGTGTCATTTCCTTCGTTAGGAAGTGGGAAGATTGTCTTCCATATGCCGAGTTCTCCTACAACAACATCTTCCAAGTAAGTTCGGGCAAGGCCCCATTCGAGATTCTCTATGGCAGAAAGTGTCGTACCCCTCTTAATTGGTCAGAGACTGGTGAACGTCAACTTCTTGGCAATGACTTAATCACAGAAGCTGAAGAAATGTGCAAAGTCATCCGTGAAAATCTCAAAGCCGCACAATCGCGCCAGAAGAGTTACTATGATAGCAAGCATCGTGACTTGGCTTTCGAGATAGGAGACCATGTCTACCTCCGCATCTCTCCAATGAAAGGTACTCCTCGCTTCGGTATCAAAGGGAAGCTTGCCCCTAGATACGTGGGTCCTTTCAAGATCATTGGCAAAAGAGGCGATCTCGCCTATCAACTTGAGATTCCATCCAACTTTGCAAACGTGCACGACGTGTTTCACGTGTCACAGCTTCGCAAGTGTTTCAAGACTCCTGACCGCAGCATCAACTTCGAAGAGATTGATCTCCAAGAAGACATGTCTTATCATGAGCATTCCGTTGCTATTCTTGAAGAAACTGAGTGCAAGACTCGCAACAAGTCTATCAAGTTCCTGAAAGTGAAGTGGTCACATCATTCCGACCGAGAAGCCACCTGGGAACGCGAGGACCATCTCCGTTCCGAATATCCGGAGTTCTTTCAGTCCTAGATCTCGGTATGACATCCTTTTGTAGTGGTGGTGTGTTGTAACGCCCCGGATGTGATTTGCCATATTTGTACACCGACTCTTGCAATTTTCGGCTCTAAGTTATGAGATTCGTGGTTAGGTTCTTGTGTTTGTTTTGCATTTTGTTCATGTCATGCATTTCATATCATGTCATCATGTGCATCTAATTTGCATACGTGTTCGTCTCATGAATCCGAGCTTTTTCCACGTTGTCTGTTTTGCAATCCGGCACTCCTATGTCCTCCGGCGCCCCTTTTGCCTCCTTTCGTGTGTGGGTGTTAAACATTCTCGAAATGGACCGAGATTTGCCAAGCGGCCTTGTTACACCACCGGTAGACCTCCTGTCAAGTTTCGTGCCATTTGGAGTCCGTTTGATACTCCAACAGTTAACCGGGGAACCGTAAAGGCCTCGTATGTGTTGCAGCCCAGCACCCCACCAAAGTGGCCTAATAACCCATCCAAAACCCCTCCTTCCTCTCGGCCATTCGATCACGATCGCATGCCCGAAAACCGCACCTCATTTGGACACTCCCACCTCCTTCTATGTATAAATAGGTGCCCCCTCCTCCATTTTCGCGGACGAAACCCTAAAAAAACCTCCCCGCCGCCACTAGACGTGTCCGCGATGGTCGGACACGTCCGCCGCCGCCGCTGCCCGGAGCAACCGCCGCCTACCACATGGCAACGCCGCCGCCCCCGCGCCGCCGGCCCGCCGCGGCCCGCAGCGGGCCCCCGAAGCCCGTTCGCCGCCCGCGCCTAGCGCCGCCGCCTCCTCGCCAGCCTCGCCGCCGACCAGCCGCTCCTCCGCACGCCGCCTCGTCGACTGGCTCCGGCGCCGCCACGCTCGCCGCCCGGTGCCGCCCCTCGGCATCCGCGCCCGGATCCGGCGAGATCCGGCCAGATCATACCCGGACTACCTCGCCAGTGACCTCCCCTCCTCATCTCCGGCCACCGCAGCTCAACTCCGGCGAGAGATCCCGATGAACCTCGTAAACAGCACCAGCGAAACCTAGATCTATTTCGGAGAGGTCCATTTGCCACTAAGTCTTTTTCATCTGCTATATTTTCTAGCTCTGTTCTACATGCCATAACTCATCATCCGTAGTTCCGTTTTGCACGCATGATATATCATACTGTTCAACAGGATGTTCTCTTCATTTTTTTCCATTGTGACATGCTTGTTTGAGTCCATATTCATGCCCTAATGACTAATGCAAGAGTGCTATAAAATGTTAGTTCATGTTACTTAGCAGAGTATGAGCATTTGTCATTTTTGTTACATTTATTGTGTGCTGCATATGGTCATGAGCTCTATATGTGTTTTGGACTATGTCATGCCATCTTTACAGGGGTTTATGCCATGTATTTTTGTGATCAATGTAGTGACTAGCACAAGCATGGAAAGTAGCTCTCGCAATATTACTGTTTTCAGGGACTTTGTATTTCACTGTCTTTTCCCTGTTGTTATTTTTATGCCATGTATTCATGTTGCTACAGTGAGATCCATGCTTCTTTTGAGTATGTTCAATAAGGATGATTTGGACATATGGTTATGCTCTAGCCATCCATGTCCCTGTTTGCATTTATGGAGTGCCCTAGCATCACTCAATCTTGCTCTACTTTTGCTATAAAATGTTCTTGGCAGATTGTTTACGTGTTAATCAATTTTGCCAAGGTTGCTGTAGTTGATCCATGCATGCTATGAGCTTGTTCTTGCTTTGGTTAGCTTCATGAACATATGTTCTTGCTATTTCTATGCTTATCCTGTCATGCAATGCCTTGTGTTGAGTGAATCGAGCTCGCAAGGATGCCTTCGTAACACTGTTTTTGCCATGTCCAGTTTTATGCTAAATTTGAATCTTTAACGAAACTTGCTATGTTTACATGGGTGCCATCATATTTTCTGTGCCCTTTTGGCTTATGGGAAGTAAGGGACTTTTGTTCTATGCTTTGAGTAGAATCATGCCATTCCTTTTCTTGTTATGATATGATCTTGTAGCATGTCTTTATATTTCTCTAAACATTGCTTCCTGATGTTAATTCCTGACATGTTAGTATTTTCACTAAGTCTGTGAAGCTGATATCTTTTTTCTCTTTTGCCATGCTTGTTTGAACCTGCTCTTCTGTGATTTAGCCGTAGCTCAGCGTTCATATTTTGTAAAGTATCTTGAGTAGATCACTAACCTGTGCTTTGTTGTTATGTTGGAGTGCAGTAGCTTAGTTTCTTGGTGCATTCTAGATGGCATCGTGCTGTTAATCGCAGAATTGTGCCATTATTGTTTTGCTTGCCATTTGCAAACCGTGCATCCGTTTCTGGTGATCTTTATATCGATTTCGACCAAAATCAACTCAGCTTTCCAGCGGCACACTTGGTTTCCCAAGTTGAGGCCTGGTTCAATCTTTTCCTTCCGGAGCATGCATATGCATTGCATATAACATCCCGCATATCATGACATGTTTTGCATCATGTTGCTTGCGCATTGCATCGTGATTGATTGTTGGTCTTTTCCTTGTGTGCTTGCCTTGGGTAGAGCCAGGAGACGAGTACGTGTTCGAGGAACCCGTTGAGTACGCTTACGAGGATCAAGCTTACATCAACTCGGAGAACTTTGCAGGCAAGATGACCATACCCTCGAAATCACTTCTATCTTTACTTGCTAGTTGTTCGCTCTATTGCTATGCCCGATACATACCACTTACTATATCATGCCTCCCATATTTTCATGTAGGCTCTAACCCACCTTTCCCAGTAAACCATTGTTTGGCTATGTTACCGCTTTGCTCAGTCGCTCTTATAGCGTTGCTACTTGCAGGTGAAGATGGTGTTTGTTCCTTGTTGGAACATGATTATTGTTGGGATATCATTATTATATCTTGTTTACTTTAATGCACCTATATACTTGGTAAAGGGGGGAAGGCTCGGACTTATGCCTGTTGTTTTGTTCCACTCTTGCCACCCTAGTTTCCGTCATACCGGTGTTATGTTCCTTGATTTTGCGTTCCTTATGCGGTTGGGAGTTATGGGAACCCCTTGACAGTTTGCTTTGAATAAAACTCCTCCAGCAAGGCCCAACCTTGGTTTTACCATTTGCCTACCTACCACCGTTTACCTTCCCTTGGGTTCTGCAGACTCAAGGGTCATCTTATTTTAACCCCCCCCCCCCAGGCCAGTGCTCCTTTGAGTGTTGGTCCAAAACGGGCAACATGCGGGGCCACCTCGAGGCAACTTGAGGGTTGGTTTTACTCGTAGCTTGACCTATCCGGTGTGCCCTGAGAACGAGATACGTGCGACTCCTATCAGGATTTGTCGGCACATCGGTTGGCTTTGCTGGTCTTGTTTTACCATTGTCGAAATGTCTTGTAACCGGGATTCCGAGACTGATCAGGTCTTCCCGCTAGAAGGAATATCCTTCGTTGACCGTGAGAGCTTGGGATGGGCTAAGTTGGGACACCCATGCAGGGTTTTGAACTTTCAAAAGTCGTCCTCGTGGTTATGGGCAGATGGGAATTTGTTAATATCCTGTTGTAGAAAACTTGACACTTAACTTAATTAAAATGAATCAACCACGTGTGTAGCCGTGATGGTCTCTTTTCGGCGGAGTCCGGGAAGAGAAGACGGTCTCGTGTTATGCTTGAACGCAAGTAGTTTCAGGATCACTTCTTGATCATTATAGCTTCGCGACCGTGTTTTGCTTCTCCTCTCGCTCTCATTTGCGTAAGTTAGCCATCATAAATGCTAGTGCTTGTTGCAGATCCACCTCACTACCTTTTCCTACCCATAAGCTTAAATAGTCTTGATCGTGAGGGTGTTAGATTGCTGAGTCCCTATGACTCACAGATTACTTCCAAAACCAGATGCAGGTGCCGACGATGCCAGTGCAGGGGACGCGACCGAACTCAAGTGGGAGTTCGACGAGGATTCAGGATGTTACTATGTTTCCTTTCCAGATGATCAGTAGAGGAGCCCAGTTGGGGCGATCGGGGATCTATGCATTTGGGGTTGTCTTTATTTATGTTGGTTCCGTAGTAGGACCTTGATTGTATTCTGGATTATGTAATGCTATATTTATGTATTGTGTGAAGTGGCGATTGTAAGCCAACTCCTTATCCCTCTCTTATTCAGCACATGGGATGCGTAAAGATTACCCCTCTTGTGACATGCCTACTATGCGGTTATGCCTCTAAGTCATGCTCCGACACGTGGGAGATATAGCCGCACCGTGGGTGTCACTTTATAAAATAAGTAGAAATTGGTTTCATTTTCTCATAGATTCCCTACATACAAGCAGTTTACAACACCGTCAGGTTTAACTATTGGCCAGAAATTGAAGAGTTGAATTAGATTAATCAGGGATGTGATGTACCTGCTCGTTGCACATGCTACTCTTGCAAGCTGTGACTTACCATTTGCGCAAGCTCGATGACATGCCCGTGTTGCGCCGCTGCCTCCCATGCAGGCTACACTCAGGCTTGGATCTTTATCTTCTTGTCCTTCCGTTCGCTTGAAGCCCGGCGACCGCCCTCCAACGAGGGCGCGAGGAAGTGTTGTGTCGGTCTGCACAGCGGCGGCTAGGTTAGGAGCGAACCATACTGGAGGCTGGAGCGGATGATTTGGGTTTTTCTGCTGTCGATCGATATGGGAGGCGCTCGTTTGGGCCGCGAGCCTGCTATAGGGCCTGCCTCGCACTTATGTTATTGGCCTATCCAAATTGAAACATTTTTTTTCATTTTTTACATTGCCTGCTCATGCGTTGGGACGAATAAAACTAGCATGTGCCAACCTGGACGACTCAAACTAGGTGCACACTTTCGAGCCCCCCGAGGCGGCCGCCCGTACCAGCCCCTATTGTGGCGTCACCCCTTTTTGCGTGTATGATACGGGTAGTGAAAAATATTCCAGAGTCGCTTTTGATTTACCCACAGAATGGTTGAATTGCTTGTTTCTATGAACAGAGTTCGCCAATAATGTGAAGGATGCCAATCTTTTCATCCTATTGTAGATTGGTTAGATCTCTATATGCCAAAAGTAATCGCATGAAATATACAGTAAAAACCAGTGTGATGTGTGTGGCTACAACTAGTCTGACTACACGTCCTCATATAACATATCAAGGACGCACCTTCTTACCAGATTAACCATTCGACTTACCAATGCAGTGTAGGAAGAAAGAAGTATTGGGACTGCGTATCCAAGAAATTGATGCCATGGACACCTTCGTACAACCTTGTAAGCGAAAAAGAAGTTGAAGTGTGCCTATACAAAGAACTAGCGTAAGTTCAGTTACCTGCTTCTCGGAATTTTAGATAGCCACTTATTGCAAAATTGTTCAATTACGTTGCTTGGCTTAATGTAGTTTGCTACTGATTACATAATGCCACAGCCTGTTAATCCTATTATAGACTGCACCTATCTATGTGTTTGATACTTACTATTAAGAATTACATGTTTGCCTGAACTTAAATAGCTACTTGTTTGTTTAACTGCTTTGTTGTTGCAACAACAGGTTACAATGATGTTAATAACTACTTTTCAGCATCGAATTGAAACTCTTTAATTCCTTGTTTGTTTACGTAGTTTGCTGTTATAACTCCCAGTTGAGATGTTTTGCTAACTTCAACTGTTCTGAATCTAATCGGAACTTTAATGGCAAAATAGGTTAGCCCAAGATCAAATAGTGAGGTCCCCATGGACGTTGTATCATCCCACAGAAGTGGCAACGGCCCAATCGTGCATTATGAATTGCCAACTGCTGATGCTCTAGAGGCTAAACTAGTGGTAGAAAGAGATTCTGCTTCTGCACTTAGAGATGAAGTTGACATGTTGACGAAGCAAACAGCACAATCAGTAGCAGTACTCAAGACAACACTTAAATATTTGGTGGATTTCAAAACGAAGCAAGCTGAGACTAACCACATTGTTAAGGTCCTGAAGGAAAAAAGGAAATTAAATTCCCACTTGGTAAATCATAGGTGAAATGTTATTTCCATCGTTGAATAACCTTTCTGTTGTTTGTTCCTGTAATCAATCAAACTATTTGTTTCAGAGATCATGTAATAATTGTTTTTTGTTTTTTGGTTTGTAATTTTATTTGAGCACTAGTATGTATTAATTTCCAAACCTACAAATATGCCAATCGGGTTGAATGTGCATTCAACAATAATAGTAGTATAGATGGACCATAAGTGGCACGCATCGGAAAGGGCCAAGATGTTGTAGTAGCTTGGCCAAAAAAGGATGTTGTTGTGGCAAAGAAAAGTACAGCGGCATGGCTTATGTATGTTAGTTGATATTATTGATCCATATACTCTATAAGTGTTTATATGTCTGTTAGTTCTGTACATTCCTGGTTGATTCACTCGGTATTTGAATCTTGATACATCGCTTGTGTACATATGTAAATGGGAGTACACATTATGCTGTGTGTGACATTTGAGTTGGACATGAAGTGTTCCAAATATTTGAACTCACCTTAAACTGGATTCTAGCTTCTGAATTTGAGTATCGGCATTTGTAAACCATATTCATATATGACAGTGGAATACATCTTTGTCATCCTTTTGAAGATCTATAAAAACACATAGAATTATTTATAAAGATTCGTATAGGAATACAAAATTGATTCGAATTTAGTTTCCAGGGTAAACGTGGATGCTTATTGTCCCAAAATTCGAAAAAAGTGGCAAAATGTCCACTCCCACATCGGCTGCCCGAAGCCAAGTGTTTGGGAGATGGAAATTACTGTCTACCAATTACACGGACAATCCATCGGCCCGATTTCCACTACTCTAAATAGGGGTAGGATAGTAACTTCAATAAGACGTGACACGACCGCCTCTGAGCCCATTCCGACATGGTGGGCGCCAAACATGGGCGGCAAAACACATTTGATTCGCTATCTGAAAAAAAATCAGATGAAGTCGACTGGGCCGAAACATTCGCCTCTAACGGGTCTGGTGTTTAGCGGGCCACCATTGGGCTGGCCTGCATCTTTCTTGGGCCCGAATGATTGGGGCCTTCACACTTGTGCGAGGCCCACAACTTACACCGTCCTATATATTAGTTGGGCCTTTTGTGGACCCAACGCTTAGTTTGGCCCAAGTAGCATTGAGCCATTAACAGGCTGAATATTGTACTGGCCTGTTACGGCCCAGATGAAACCATGGGCCATTAGCAGGCCGAAATGCATATTGGGCCTCAATTTCCACTAGTCGTCAATGGGCCTTTAGTAGGCTGTAATGTAGACCGGGCCTTTTTGGGCCCAGTTATATCATGGGCAGTTACCAGGCCGAATCATATCTCGGGCCTTAGTTGGCCCACTGATATCATGGGCCTTTAAGAGGCCGAAAGCTTAGTGCAGATATCAACAGGCCGAATTACGCGACGGGCCTTTGACAAGCCCAAAGTCACGTTGGGCTTAACTGTTGCCACCTTTATCACGGGCCGTTAGTGGGCCCGATGTCCCGTCGGACCATATATGGCCGATGGGTAGCATGGGCCATTCCTAGGCCGAAAGTCACACCCGGCTAAAATGGGCCCATGTCTACATTGGGCCTCTAACAGGCCGAAAGCCACTGGGGTGTAATTGGGCCCAAATATTCGGCGAACAATTAACGGGATAGATCTGGCTTCGGGCCATAAATGGGTGAACAATTAACAGGCCAGATCTGGCTTTGGGCCATAAATGGGCCTTTATTAAGCAGGCCGTTATTGGGATGGCCCACTAGTACCTGAGTAAGAACTACGGGCCTTTGACTGGGCCGGCCTTTTTATCCTATATGGGCCTCTGTTGGGCCGTGCCACGTGTCAACGTATCAGAGGCGCTTTGGGTCCAATGAGTGGATGACATCTGTCCCAACAGTAAGCCGACACATGTTTCCTCCAGCCAATGATGATTTTAAACGTGGAAAATCCCCATTGGTCGGGGCTGTTAACGGGTTATCGGATCCAAAATCGGATCTGATAGCTTAACGGTGTTCCGTTACGGTGGATGCCACGTGTCGGTCACCCTTGATGAAGCACTTATGTGATGCGCGCTATATCGTCATGCAAGTGGACACTTCCGTGATGATAATTTTGGTAATATTGTGGAACACTTCTACGACAGCACATGTATGACTATCTTGATTCTGTCATAAATTTTTCATGGATGTACATGCATGACAGAAATCGTGACCTACTATGACAAACACGTATCATCACGGAAGTATATTTTTTTGTAGTGACTCCCGAGCTGTGCACCGTTGTTTGGCCAGGCAAGTTCAAGCCGGATCTGCCGCCGCGCTATGATGGCACCCCCGATCCCGCGGAGATCCTGCAGCTCTACGAACTGAGCATCGAGGTGGCCAACGGCGACGAAAAAGTCATGGCAAACTGGTTTCCCATGGCTCTCAAGGATGGCGCTCGCTCGTGGCTCCTGAACCTGCCCATGAGATCAATCTCCTCCTGGGGTGAGATGCACGACTGCTTCATCGCCAACTTCCTAGGCAATCACGACCGCCCTCCGGCCAAGGGTGACCTGTGCCGCATCAAGCAACAGCCGGAGGAGACCCTGCAGAAGTATATCCAGCGCTTCAACTGAGTTCGCCTCAAGATCCCCAAGGTGACTAACGAGACCATCATCTCAACATTTTTCAGCGTCCGCAATGTCAAGATGAAGGAGGAGCTCGCCATCCACGAGGAGCTATGCACGACTCTGGAGCAGTTCAACCTGGCGACCGAGTGCGGAAGAGCTGAGGAGGGGCGTCTCTCCCTCCTCGAGCTCCCTGCTGCCGACCCGGAAGAGAAGAAAGCCAAGGTCAAGGACGTGAAGCGCAAGGGAGTAGCCGTGCTCGCGGCAGAGCCGAACACGAAGCGAGGCCGGGACCACCCTGAGTCTTCCAAGAGCAGTCGTCCATTCTGCGCCTTCCACAACATACACAGCCACAACACCAACCATTGTCAAAAGCTGAGGGCTATCCGAGATGGACACTTCGGTCGACGCCCCGACCGCAACGACCGAGGCTACGGCCGAGGAGGAGGAGGAGGAGGACGAGGTGGAGGACGCTAGGACGACCGCAGCCCCCGCCAGGAGTGGCGCAACCGGCATCGTGAGCACCACTGGCAGGAGCAGCCTCGTGAGGGCACCTGGCGCGACCAGCCTCGCGAGGACCATCCTGAGGGCAATCCTGGCCTCCCTCCGCTGCCGCCACCACCAAGAAGGAATGACAACCACCATCAGGACGAGGGGGCTGGGGCTTCCAGGAGCCACGCGCCATCGCTTGCATCTTGGGCGAAGCTTTGGCCCTAGCTTCCCAACGCATCTTCAAGCAGTTCTCTCGCGAGGTAAATGCAGCTGTCCCCAGGCTCGAGGCCACGCGCTCGCTCAGGTGCTCCAAGTATGCCAGCACCTTCAGCTCGGCGAACTAGCTCAAATGTGCGGCGACCGACAGCGTCCTCCCGATGCTCTGTTCCCCCGTCATCAGCAATGTTCAAGTCACCAAGACCCTCATCCACGGCGGTGCGGGGCTCAGTGTCATGTGCGTCAAGACATTTGACAGCCTTCAAGTGCCCTATGATCAACTACAGCCTACCAAGCCCTTCTCAGGAGTGACCGCCGACTCCACCACCCCGATAGGGCAAGTTCATCTCCCTGTCACCTTCGGCCAGTGCGACAACTACCACACCGAGCTCATCGACTTCGACGTCGCCCACATCCGTCTGCCGTACAATGCCATCCTTGGGTACCCAGCATTAGCCAAGTTCATGGCAATGACCCACCATGGCTAAAACGTCCTCAAGATGCCAGGAAGCAGTGGAATCATCACAGTCCCCTGCGAAGAAAGAGGTGCGGTGTGCTCCCTCGAGCACGCCTTCCAAGCCGCGGCAATCGAAGACCCTGACAATGAGGGCATGCAGTACCCTCCTGAGGCCATCCCCAAGAAGAAGAAGTAGCTCCTCCGCACAGGGTCTCAGGGGGCGGTGTCTCTAGAGGCGCCTCCTCAGGATCAGTGCCGGTACCTGGGGCGCCTCCCTCCTTCGCATAGGAAGGCACGCTCGGTGCCCTCCTCAGGCGTGGCTCGGGGGTTCTCTTCTGGAGGGCCTCAGACCTGGCCAACATCATGAGGGAGGCGCTCGGGCACCACGTGGAGGCGTGCCTTGCGGTAGGTTTCCCTCAGGAGGGCACTTGGCAAGGAGCGCCCGGTGCTAAGGAGTTCATCGTGAAGGCCACCCGGGAGCTTCAGCAAGCAAGGGCTATGCACGGCAACCACCGCCCACCTGGTGCAGCTCCCCATCTAGGCGAGGATGGTGGGCTGCACATCTGCGTCGACATCCGAGGGCTCAACAGGGCCGCATCTTAGGAGCGCTTCTGGCCTTCGCGCGTTGGGCAGTGTGAGGGTCCACCTCAGCTATGTTCGCATGTCGTTTGTCCTCCCGAGCGTGGCAGCCGCCTTCCAGCGCAACTACGAAGCATCCTGACATCTCAGGTGGCCCGACTTCACGCGGTCCTGCGAAGATGGAGACGGTCCTCAAGGAACCACCTTAGCCCCCAGAGCCTCCCGAGGCTCAGGGAGATGGCGGCTCATGAGGAGCGACTTCTTCAACGCGCGCCTTCAGCTACCCCAACACTCCTTCGACAACGAAACCAGGTGACATTTTCCAAGTTCATTCAGCTGGGAGCGCCGCTTGGGCTACATTATTCCCATGTCGCATGGGCATGTCCATGTGGCGTGTATCCTTCCGCATTTTTAGCTTACCCTACTGGGGGCGCCCCTTAGGCTGCATCATCCCCAGGCCGCTCGGGTCCGTCCCGGTGGCATGTTGCATTCTCGCATGTGTCTAAGCTAGCTGGTTCCCATGGATGAGTTATTTGTAGTCATCCCTTTCTTGATTGTCACTTGTCGCGGCCGCCCACTACGCTGATCGGCCCCTTGCTCATCCCGTGACAGGGTTACCCATGCTGGTATGGTAGTTGTGCTCGGGTCCGTCCCTGCAACGCTGACATATCTGAGCAGTCGAGCTCTGGCTCGTTGAGGGAGTCTTGGATTAGGGGGTCTCCGGATAGCCGGACTATACCCTTTGGCCGGACTATTGGACTATGAAGAGACACGATTGAAGACTTTGTCCCGTGTCTGGATGGGACTCTCCTTGGCGTGGAAGGAAAGCTTGGCAATACGGATATGTAGATCTCCTTCCTTGTAACCGACTCTGTGTAATCCTATCCCTCTCCGGTGTCTATATAAACCGGAGGGTTTAGTCCGTAGGACAACAACAATCATTCCATAGGCTAGCTTCTAGGGTTTAGCCTCTATGATCTCGTAACTCTTGTAATACTCATATCATCAAGATCAATCAAGCAGGAAGTTGGGTATTACCTCCATCGAGAGGGCCCGAACCTGGGTAAACATCGTGTCCCCCGCCTCCTGTTACCATCCGCCTTAGATGCACAGTTCGGGACCCCCTACCCGAGATCCGCCGATTTTGACACCGACATTGGTGCTTTCATTGAGAGTCCCACTGTGGCGTCACCGTAAGGCATGATGGCTCCTTCGATCATCGGTAACGATGCGGTCCAGGGTGAGGTTTTCCTCCCCGGACAGATCTTCGTATTCGGCGGCTTCGCACTGCGGGCCAATCGCTTGGCCATCTGGAGCAGATTGAGAGATACGCCCCTGGCCATCAGTTCAGGTTTGGAAACTTAAACTACACTGCCGACATCCGCGGAGACTTGATCTTCGACGGATTCGAGCCCATGTCAGGTGCGCCGCACAATCACGGCGAGCATGACGTAACTCTGCCGTCGGACAGTGTTCGGGAGATCACACCTGCAACTACTCCGCCTTCAATCCGTAGCAAATCGCGCCATCCGAGGATGGGGGGATAGACCCCGCCATGGAGGCCGCACTCTTAGTGGCGATGGAGCCGGATACTGACTTCACCCATCACAAGAGCCGTGTTGTCGAACCACTGGATTCGCCTCCGGCCACGGACTCCGAGCTTCCTACGTCCGTGCCTATCGAATCCAATTGGGCGCCGATCATGGAGTTCACCTCCGCGGATATCTTTCAGCACTCAGCTTTCGGCGACGTGCTAAATTCATTAAGGTTTCTCTCCTTGTCAGGAGATCCTTGGCCGAACTATGTCCGGCTAGAATGGGATGCAGACGACGAAGAAATTCGCTGCCCACCATCCTCGCCTGGATGGAGGGCTACACCAGGTGGGCGGCGGTTGCCGCGCATAGCCCTTGCTTCTTGAAGATCCCGGGTGGCCTTGACGATGAACTCCTGAGCGCCGGGCGCTCCTCGCCTGGTACCCTCCTGAGGGAAATGTACAGCAAAGCACGCCTCCACGTGGTGCCCGAGCGCCTCTCTCGTGATGTTGGCTAGGTCTGAGGCCCTCCAGAAGAGAGCCCCTGAGCCTCACCCGAGGAGGGCACCAGGCACGCCTTCCCATGGGAGGGAGGGAGGCGCCCCAGGTTGGGCGCTGATCCTGAGGCAGCGCCGCTAGAGACACCACCCCCTGAGGCCCTGTGCAGAGTAGCTGCTTCTTCTTCTTGGGGATGGCCTCGGGAGGGTACTACATGCCCTCGCTGTCAGGGTCTTCGATTGCCGCTCTTGGAAGGAGTGCTCAAGGGAGCACACCGCATCTCTTTCTTCGTAGGGGACTATGAGGATTCTGCTGCTTCCTTGCATCTTGAGGGCGTTGTAGCCATGGTGGGTCACTACCATGAACTTGGCTAATGCTGGGTACCCGAGGATGGCATTGTACAGCAGACGGATGTGGGCGATGTCGAAGTCGATGAGTTCGGTGTGGTAGTTGTCGCGCTGGCCGAAGGTTACAGGGAGACGAACTTGCCCAATCGGGGTGGTGGCGCCATCGGTCACTCCTGAGAAGGGCTTGGTAGGCTGTAGCTGATCATAGGGCACTTGAAGGTTGTCGAACGTCTCGATGGACAGGACACTGTGCCCCGCGTCACCGCCGATGAGGGTCTTGGTGACTTGGACATTGCTGATGACGGGTGAACAGAGCATTGGGAGGACGCCGGCGATCGCCGCGCATTTGAGCTGGCCCGCCGAGCTGAAGGTGATGGCGTACTTGGACCACCTGAGCGGGCTTGTGGCGTCGAGCCTAGGGAGGGCTGCATTCACCTCGCGAGAGAACTGCTTGAAGATGCGCTGGGAAGCCGGGGCCTAAGCTTCACCCAAGATGCAAGCGATGGCGCGTGGCTCCTCGAAGCCCCCAGCCCCCTTGTCCTGATGGTGGTCGTCGTTCCTTCTTGGTGGTGGCGGCAGCGGAGGGAGGCCAGTATTGCCCTGATGACGGTCCTCGCAAGGCTGGTCGCGCCAGGCGCCCTCATGAGGCTTCTCCTGCTATTGGTCCTCACGAGGCCGGTCACGCCACTCCTGGCAGTGGCCGCGGTCGTCCCAACGTCCTCCACCTCGTCCTCCTCCTCGGTCGTAGCCCCAGTTGTTGCGCTCGGGTCGTCGACCGAAGCATCCATCTCGGATGGCCCTGAGCACTTGACAATCGTTGGTGTTGTGGCTGTGTACATTTTGGAAGGCACAGAATGAACGGCTGCTCTTGGACGACTCGGGGTGGTCCCGGCCGCGCTTCGTGTCCAGCTCCGCCGCGAGCACGGCTTCATGTCCTTGACCTTGGCTTTCTTCTCTTCTTGGTCGGCAGCAGGGAGCTTGAGGAGGGAAAGACGCCCTTCCTCAGCTCTTGCACACTTGGTTGCCAGGTTGAACAGCTCCAGAGTCGTCCAGAGCTCCTCATGGATGGCAATCTCCTCCTTCATCTTGACGTCACGGACACCATCAGAAAATGCTGAGATCATGACCTCGCCCGTCACCTTGGGGATCTTGACGCAAACGATGTTGAAGCGCTGGATGTACTTCTGCAGGGTCTCCTCCGGCTGTTGCTTGATGCGGCACAGGTCACCCGCGGCCGGAGGGCAGTCGCTAGTGCCGTGGAAGTGGGCGATGAAGCGGTCGCGCATCTCCCCTAGGAGGAGATTGATCCCTGGGAAGGTTCAGGAGCCACGAGCGAGCACCATCCTTGAGAGCAATGGGAAACCCGTTCGCCATGACTTTTTCATCACCGGTGGCCGCCTCAATGCTCAGTTCATAGAGCTACAGGAACCCCGCGGGGTCGGGGGTGCCGTCATAGTGCGGAGGCAGATCCGGCTTGAACTTGCCTGGCCAAACGACGGTGCGCAGCTCGGGAGTGAAGGCTCGGCAGCCTACCGTGGTCACCGGGACCCTTCGCAGGGGCAGAGCCTGCCCTTTATGTCCGTGCACCGCCGCCACAGGTGGCATGCGGTCTTACCGCGGTGGTGCTGGGAGCGCTGGAGCATTTTCTCACGGTCGAGGGACCTCCTGCAGCTTCCTTCTTTGTACGCGGGCACACGACATGGCAGATCACGCCACGGGACCGCGCTCTTGATGCGGAGGAGGCGGTGGCGCTCCGTGAGCTGCGCTTCTCGGCTTGAGGGCGCCATCTTGATGCAGAGGAGGCGAAGGCGCTCCATGAGCTACGTCTCCTATGGCCGGAGGCGGGGAGGCAGCAAGAGGGATGGTGCAGGAGAGCCCCCAACGGCACTGACGGGCTCGGCGATGCGGTCCAGCCAGTCCTTGTAGAGGTCGTCGACCGGGCGGTAGCGCAGGAGCTCGCATGCCATGAGCAGCACGGCCTATGCGTCCGTGGGCGCGCGACGAGCATTGGACGATGAGCTGGCCGGAGTTAGCACCGTAGTGGCGGTGCGGCCGTCCCGCCGCACGGAGGGGTGCAGCGAGGACGCTTGCTGCTCATCTGCTGTCAGGCCGGTGGCGGCGTTGGCAACAGGTGAGGTGGAATGACGGGGAGTCCCGCCGACAGGGGCCGTCTTAGCGACACGGGCGGCAAGGGCGGCCCGACGCTCGGCGTGGGCTCGACACACGTGTGCCATGGATGCGGTGGAACGTGGATCAACAGAAGGAAAGCTTCAGCGCACCCCTACCTGGCACGCCAAATGTCGGATTTAGGGTTTGGGAAAAACCCTTGAGGTTTGAACTCTGGGTTGCGCCTGGATATCTCTCCTCCCCCTAGCTCATGCTCTCACCATAATCTCAAAGCTCAGCACATCGAACTCGCAGAACAAAGGACACAGGGTTTATACTGGTTCGGGCCACCGATGTGGTGTAATACCCTACTCCAGTGTGGTGTGGTGGATTGCCTCTTGGGCTGAGGATGAATGAGTACAAGGGAAGAACAGCCTCCTGAGGGGAGGTGTCCTTGAGCTCGATGAGCTGGTGTGGTAGAGGATGATCTGAATGATCCCAGACCCGTTCTTCCCAGATCAGTTGCCTCCTACTGTGGTGGCTAGTCCTATTTATATAGGCCAGGGTCCTTGACGGTGTCCTGGACTAGGGGGTACTCACCACGTCATCTCCCGATCCGTTAGATTGGGCCGATGACCCCCATGGCTGTATACTCATGGGCCAGTTCGGACAGTTGCCGCATACATGGAAGATTCCACAAGACTTGGCGATCAAGACAAGGGCTTCTCCCCACTGGCATATCCTTCTAGGACTCTTGTTATCCTAGACCTCTGGTGCATTATATAAACCGAGGCCAGGCTAGTCGATAGGGGGATACAAACAATCATACCATAGGGTAGCTTCTAGGGTTTAGCATCTCTGATCTCGTGGTAGATCTACTCTTGTAATGCGCATATCATCAAGGACAATCAAGCAGGACGTAGGGTATTACCTCCATCAAGAGTGCCCGAACCTGGGTAAACATCGTGTCCCATGTCTCCTGTTACCATCGATCCTTAGACGCATAGTTCGGGACCCCCTACCCGAGATCCGCCGGTTTTGACACCAACATTGGTGCTATCATTGAGAGTTCTGCTGTGTGATCAGCAAAAGGATCAATGGCTCGCTCGCAGGTCAACTGCGACGTCGGCATCTTCGTCGCCGGCTCGACTGGTCACCTTGGCTCGACCAAGGACCGTGCTCCATCTTCGATCATCATGTTCGGACGGGAGCCTTCTTCAACATCAACTCCGATCTCTATCGTGATCATAGAGGATTCATCCATGGAGCTCGAGGGCTCAACGTCAACATTGCCCTCGGGCGGCCGTGCAGTTTTTATGGACATCGAACTTGTATTCGCCTTTACCACCTCCTCGAGCGTCGGTTTGACGATTGCTTCGGTGGAATATAGCGGAATTACGTCTACAACAGCCGTGCAAAATTTTGTCGAGTTCCGATGGAGGAATCTCCGACAATCTATGATAATACCGGAGCCCTGTCAAATCTGGACGGGAATCTGGACGCGTTTAGGTAGTAGTCTCCATAGCCCGTCTCGGAGGTCCTTTGGGAGAGCCAACCGTTCATCTACTGCGGAATTCCCATATCTACCACCCCTCCAAGTTTCAGCTCGACCCGACGTTCAAACTCCGGGAACCTTCCGATGAGTGGACCAATTTTCGGATCCGTTTTTTGCGCGAATACGGATCTGACCCGAATTCATGTTTCTTTATGAACGTGATATTGGACAACCTTTTTAGAGGAATTCTCTTCTATGGTATTGTGCGTTGTTTTTAAACAGGTGCCCGCAAATTTTTAAACCTCCCCTGAGGTCATCTTCATCATCATGCTAGTGTCAAACTAGTCCGGCAATATTGCTCCAAGGCTGCCCACCTGCGCTAGACACGTCGCCACTTTGTTGAGCCGAGCTCAACTTCTTTGGATCATCATCTCGGCAAGCCGAACAAGAGTCCGGTATCACGAAGGATAAATCATCACCAACATCGCCGGCCCACAGATTACACGGAGCAGGCATACCGGCATCGCCGCACGGTCACTTCATCAAGCCGGCATCAACCACGTCACGACATGCATCGGCAGGGCCGCACTATTGCTTCTTCAAGCTGGTGTCCATCACGCCGACCTACTTCGACATCTCGGCTGGACCGGGGGCTTCGCCATCTCTTCATCAACCTACTCCGGAGACTTCGGCATCACTAGCTGGACCGAGGGCTTTGCCTCGGCGAGCCAACCTTTGCCAGCATCGCCATACCGTCGCTTTATCGCCCATTAGGCAATGGGTGTGCAGATCGAGTCCCAATTTTTGGAATCACCTTTCTTCGGATTGGTACAACAAATAAACCAGGTGCTATTAATCCTAGTATTTTTTGCTTGTTCGGGTTCATTTTTCCCAAGGAATTATTACTCTGGTTTGTTCATCATATGTACACAGGTCTATCAAATGATGGACGCATTAACGACAGTCGCATGGTGGTTCGCTCAGTTTCCGTACATGGTCCGGCGAACGCTGCATCCGGAACTCGGACCGACCTGTGAATTCAGGCTTTGCCACGCCTGTACCGCATCACGCCGACGCCCTCCATCGACATTGACTTCAGCGCTAGGCCATATTTCTTTTATTACCCACTTTGCATAAATTATTTATTATGCAAAGATTTTTATTTATTATTATTAATAATATTATCTCCAGTTTGCATTATTTTTTGTGCACAGGAAAATGATCCGGGTTGGGCAGTATCGTCAACTCGGCGTACTGACATACCACGTCACCTCGGCTAGACGGGGGGCTTCGTCAACACTTCATTACCCCATGCTAGGGACTTCGGCATCACTCTGCCGGCCCGCATTGACTTCGTGCTATGTCACCACTTCGGAGTGCCAAGCTCTTTGCTCCACCACCTTTGGACCGGCTTAGGGGATGGAACCTTGTCCTGCATCAAGCTCGGGCCGCGTCATCAATACCGAACACATTAACCAGCTAAGTTTCCTTCATGCTCAAAGTTTTAAATTTTTAACTTGTGTTTGGTTCGACCAAGCATTATACCTTTTTGAAAAAAAAGTTGCTTGTAGAGAATCTCCTTGTCAAAACTTTGTTTGTGACACACAAATTCAAATACCCCGTTTACTTGGGGGCTCCCTTGATGGAGCTTTTCCTCTTGCATATGATTATACTTGTATGGCTTTGTTCCTTGTTCGTATATTACACCACAATATGCACCATATTGACTTAAGTGATTTGCAAGCTGGGTTGCCTGGCTCCTGTGCTTACCCCTATGTTCCCGATTGTTCGGCTAGGGAGTAAAGGGAGCACCTCTGCGATTGTCACGAACGAGTCATCCGAGCTCTGACCTCAGACTGGGTGAAGCCGAAAGCTAGCGCTCTTATTGTTTTCAATCATCATCGGCACACAACGGAACTCATGAGTACAAAAAATTTATTGCACAAGTCTCATAGTAATAATGAGCACCGAAGAAAGGTATCAGTGGGGGTACTATTTTCTTCGAAGATGCTTCTTACACTTTGTAACTCCGCCTATGTTGTCTCAACATAGCCGGTCCCAAGCCCGGGTAAAGGAAGAGGGTTGTGATAGGCTTGGCGAGCCAACGTAAAAACTCAGCCACTCTTATGGAGATGAAACCCAAAAGATTTTCGTTGGGGCGTAACCCTCTCAGCGACGCGCTACATCGGAACCCGGGTGTGGTGGAAAATGGTCAAGGGCCGGGCCGTCACCCCCAAGGTGGCGCGCTGTATTTTGATCCGGATACGGTGGCAAGTGAGCGAGGATTGGGTCGTCGCATCCTTAGTGGCGCACTACATCGGCGCCCGGATGTAGTGGAAAATGGGCAAGGGTCTTCGCATTTGACTCGACGAGTGCGAAGGGTAAGGAAGCTAGCCGAGCCTAGGAGGATTCGCTTAGGTAGCTGGAACATAGGGTCTCTGACAGGGAAGCTTCGGGAGCTAGTTGATGCAGCGGTGAGGAGAGGTGTTGATATCCTTTGCGTCCAAGAAACCAAATGGAGAGGACAGAAGGCGAAGGAGGTGGAGGATACCGGCTTCAAGCTGTGGTACACAGGGACGGCTGCAAACAGAAATGGTGTAGGCATCTTGATCAACAAGAGCCTCAAGTATGGAGTGGTAGACATCTAGAGACGTGGGGACCGGATTATCCTGGTCAAGCTGGTAGTTGAGGACTTGGTTCTCAATGTTATCAGCGCGTATGCCCCGCAAGTAGGCCACAATGAGAACACCAAGAGGGAGTTCTAGGAAGGCCTGGAAGACATGGTTAGGAGTGTACCGATTGGTGAGAAGCTCTTCATAGGAGGAGACCTCAATGGCCACATGGGTACATTTAACACAGGTTTTGAAGGGGCACACGGGGGCTTTGGCTATGGCATCAGGAATCAAGAAGAAGAAGATGTCTTAAGCTTTGCTCTAGCCTACAACATGATTGTAGCTAACACCCTCTTTAGAAAGAGAGAATCACATCTGGTGACTTTTAGTAGTGGCCAACACTCTAGCCAGATTGATTTCATCCTCTCGGGAAGAGAAGATAGGCGTGCGTGCCTAGACTGTAAGGTGATACCTGGAGAGAGTGTGGTACCCCAGCATAAGCTGGTGGTTGCTGACTTCCGCTTTCGGATTCGTGTCCAGCGGGATAAGCGTGCCCAAGTCGCTAGAACAAAGTGGTGGAAGCTAAAGGGGGAGGTAGCTCTGGCGTTCAAGGATAGGGTCATTAAGGAGGGCCCTTGGGAGGAAGGAGGAGATGCGAACAATATGTGGACGAAGATGGCGACTTGCATTCGTAAGGTGGCCTCGGAGGAGCTTGGAGTGTCCAGGGGAAGGAGAAGCGAAGATAAGGATACCTGGTGGTGGAATGATGATGTCCAGAAGGCGATTAAAGAGAAGACAGATTCCTTCAAACGCCTATACCTGGATAGGAGTGCAGACAACATAGAGAAATACAAGATGGCGAAGAAGGCCGCAAAGCGAGCTGTTGGTGAAGCAAGGGGTCGGGCATATGAGGACCTCTACCAACGGTTAGGCATGAAGGAAGGTGAAAGGGACATCTATAAGATGGCCAAGATCCAAGAGAGGAATACGAGGGATATTGGCCAAGTCAAATGCATCAAGGACAGAGCAGGCCAACTCTTGGTGAAGGACGAGGAGATTAAGCATAGATGGCGGGAGTACTTCGACAAGCTGTTCAATGGGGAGAATGAGAGTTCTACCATTGAACTGGACGACTCCTTTGATGAGACCAGCATGCGTTTTGTGCGGTGAATCCAGGAGTCTGAGGTCAAGGAGGCTTTAAAAAGGATGAAAGGAGGCAAGGCGATGGGCCCTGATTGTATCCCCATTGAGGTGTGGAAAGGTCTCGGGGACATAGCGATAGTATGGCTAACCAAGCTTTTCAACCTCATTTTTCGGGCAAACAAGATGCCAGAAGAATGGAGACGGAGTATATTAGTACCAATCTTCAAGAACAAGGGGGATGTTCAGAGTTGTACTAGTTACCGTGGAATTAAGCTGATGAGCCATACAATGATGCTATGGGAGAGAGTCATTGAGCACCGCTTAAGAAGAATGACAAGCGTGACCAAAAATCAGTTTGGTTTCATGCCTGGGAGGTCGACCATGGAAGCCATTTTCTTGGTACGACAACTTATGGAGAGATATAGGGAGCAAAAGAAGGACTTGCATATGGTGTTCATTGACTTGGAGAAGGCCTATGATAAGATACCGCGGAATGTCATGTGGTGGGCCTTGGAGAAACACAAAGTCCCAGCAAAGTACATTACCCTCATCAAGGACATGTACGATAATGTTGTGACAAGTGTTCGAACAAGTGATGCCGACACTGATGACTTCCCGATTAAGATAGGACTGCATCATGGGTCAGCTTTGAGCCCTTATCTTTTTGCATTGGTGATGGATGAGGTCACAAGGGATATACAAGGAGATATCCCATGGTGTATGCTCTTTGAGGATGATGTGGTGCTAGTTGACGATAGTCGGATGGGGGTAAATAGGAAGTTAGAGTTATGGAGACAAACCTTGGAATCGAAAGGGTTTAGGCTTAGTAGAACTAAAACCGAGTACATGATGTGCGGTTTCACTACTACTAGGTGTGAGGAGGAGGTTAGCCTTGATGGCCAGGTGGTACCTCAGAAGGACACCTTTCGGTATTTGGGGTCAATGCTGCAGGAGGATGGGGGTATTGATGAAGATGTGAACCATCGAATCAAATCCAGATGGATGAAGTGGCGCCAAGCTTCTGGCATTCTCTATGACAAGAGAGTGCCACAAAAGCTAAAAGGCAAGTTCTACAGGACGGCGGTTCGACCCGCAATGTTGTATGGCGCTGAGTGTTGGCCGACTAAAAGGCGACATGTTCAATAGTTAGGTGTGGCGGAGATGCGTATGTTGAGATGGATGTGTGGCCACACGAGGAAGGATCGAGTCCGAAATGATGATATACGAGATCGCACCAATTGAAGAGAAGCTTGTCCAACATCGTCTGAGATGGTTTGGGCATATTTAGCGCAGGCCTCCAGAAGCTCCAGTGCATAGTGGACGGCTAAAGCGTGCGGAGAATGTCAAGAGAGGGCGGGGTAGACCGAATTTGACATGGGAGGAGTCCGTTAAGAGAGACCTGAAGGATTGGAGTATCACCAAAGAGCTAGCTATGGACAGGGGTGCGTGGAAGCTTGCTATCCATGTGCCAGAGCCATGAGTTGGTTGCGAGATCTTATGGGTTTCACCTCTAGCCTACCCCAACTTGTTTGGGACTAAAGGCTTTGTTGTTGTTTTTGTTGTTGTTGTTGTTGTTATGCTTCTTACACTTTGTCAGTAATATAGCATAAGTTTCCTGGGCGCGCTTTGTCTGTTACAGCCTTCTGGCCTGATTGCCTGGTCATCGGAAACACCGTCGACACTCTCGACAGGTGGAGTACATGACACTTTTCGGCCCTTGGCCGAAGAGGGAGAAGTCGACGGTCAGTTAAGACGCGTTTAAAGTTCGGGTGAACATAGATATGCTATAAGTACTTCGGTACATACACTCATTATACATAAAATTCTTTTACCCAAGTCACTTGGGGGCTCTTAAATTTATATGAGCCGTTTTATAATAAGTGTTCTTCTTCTTAGTCGTTGCAAAGTTTTTTTTTTTAAATTATTATTTACCACTCCCTTTTTTGACACGGTGTGTGGTCACTAGCCGGGGAGCCTAATTTCTCTCTCAAAGCCTCTAGAGTTTAGTTTGCTAAACTGGCCTAATGAGAAGTACTCCGCCTTCGGGATAGGAGGTTGAAGCTGTAGGCTGACCCGCTTGAAGTCTTGAGATAGGATGTGTCATGTTAAAGCATGAGAGAAGCACTTTTTTTTCTAAAGTCCAATTTTCAGATTGGCACCGAACACTTGATGTTGTTTGGATGTCAAGTTTTTACTGACGTTTTTTGGTTTTCCAAGCTTTTTGGCACTTTTAAACTATTTGTGTGTTTCCAGCACAAGTCTCACATTGCAATGCCGGACACCTTTATAGATTCGGCAAAAACATTCTCGGATCTCACTATATATGCATTGGTTTCGAATTGTGTCTTCGGTCAATGGTTGGGTTGCACTTGCCTCTTTAGCACCAAAGAGGAAACAAGTACACTGCGCGCTGGCACCCGCCTGGCACCTGCCTGGCCTTGGTGGTCATGGCTTGCTTCACAGGGACCTCGCGAGGTGTCCCTCGCCTTGATCTCTCCGCCCCTCGCGAGCCAGCCTGGTGAGGCTGCCCCTAAGGAGGTCTTGCATCATCCTCCTTGCGAGGCATGGCCCCTCATGAGGGTCTTGAGTGTTCGTTGCTGAAGATGGGCCATACAGGGCCGCTGGTGCAGCCACGGCGTGGACCGCAGGTGGGCAAGTCTGGGGACCCCCGTTCCCAAGACGCCGACAGCCCCCTCCGCGCAGCAAACGCCGGTGACCTCACCCCATCCGCAGGTCATGAAGACCTTGCCAGGGGAGACGACTTCAACCTCCGCCCCCATTGCTGGGGTGTCGCACCCAGCGTACTGCAGCCACAGCTCCAGTGGCCCCATCGGCGGCATCACCTCAGTTAAGAATAGTGGGAACTGGATCCACGTGCTCGGTGGCATCGCCGCCCTCACCACGAGTTCACATGAGGAGCCCTCGGCATGGGTTCGCGGGGTGGCAGTGCGCGCCGCCACTGCACATCCACTGTGGCCATGGTGCGGGGGGCATCGGTTCCTGCTACCTCCTCCGGAGCCCTCTGCCTGGGCGTACAAAGGCAGTGGATTGCACGGGGGAGGCCGTTCATGCCAGTGTCTCGTCACCTTTGGCATCACAACGGCATCGCGCGAGCGAGCCAACCTCTTCTTCGGCGGGAGACGCCCAAGCTCTTCATGGGGGCTTTTCCCCTTCTTGGCGGCGGAGAACCTCCGTATCTGTGCCATAGGTGACGCGGCGCAGCAGCGAAGCAAGGAGGAAGAAGTAGAAGCAGGAGGAGCGAAGGAAGAGATTGGTGATGGGGGAGGCCAACCGCCGGGCTCCATGATATAAGGTAATAATAACCTATTTCTGCATGCAACAGGGACTCGGCAAGTCGGGCAGTTGCCGAGGCAGCATGGGGAAGCAAAGAAGCCCACGTCCCATCAATAGCCACATGTCAACCAAGACCATAGGCTGTTGGGGACCGCAACGCACCATAGTTGCCCCTTGGCCTCACCTCGAAGCCAAGTCCGAGCGTGCCTTGGGCCCAGGGGCTACTGTCGGCGTCCTAGGAACCGGGGTCCCCAGACTTGCCTACCTGCGGCCCACAGCGTGGCTCCACCAGTGGCCCTGTATGGCCCATCTTCAGCAGCGAACACTCAAGACCCTCGCGAGGGGTCGTGCCTCGCGAGGCAGAGGATGCAAGACCTACTCGGGGGCAGACTTACTAGGCTGGCTCGTGAGGGGCAGAGAGATCAAGATGAGGGGTAGCACACGAGGTCCCTGTGACATAAGCCATGACGACCAAGCCCAGGCGGGCGCCAGGCAGGTGCCAACGCGCGCAGTGTACTCATTTCCTCTTTGGTGCTAAGGAGGCAAGCGCTCGTGAGGAGTTCCGAGGCATCAGGAAAAGGTTTCCATATCGGTGCAACTAGACCAAGACCAGCAAGACGGAAGGACAGAGGTCACCACGGAGCCCAGGACCTTGTCACCACCAGAGCCTTTGGCAGGCGAAGAACACCTTTAGTCAGGATAAATTGTACTAGTTGTCTCCCTTCAAATTTGGCGGTTGTTGGATCCCTTCCCGCCTACATTTGGGAAGAGGACCAGGGCCACTATAAATAGGATTAGCCACCACAGTAGGAGGCAACTGATCAGGAGAGAACGGATCTGGGATCATTCATATCATCCTCAACCACAGAAGCTCACCGAGCTCAAGGACACCTCTCCTTAGGAGGTTGTTCTCCCCTTCTACTCATTCATCCTCAGCCCAAGAGGCAATCCACCACACCACAATGGAGTAGGGTATTACACCACATCAGTGGCCCGAACCAGTATAAACCCTGTGTCCTTTGTTCTGCGAGTTTGATGTGCTGAGCTTTGAGATTGTGGTGAGAGCGTCAGCTAGGGAGAGGAGAGATCTTCGTGCGCACCCCAGAGTTCGAACCTCAAGGGTTTTGCCGGAAACCGAAATCCGACAACGGCATTGGCGCGGCTACCTAGAGCCGGCGAGGTAGGGGGAGGGTCGGCCATCGCAGGCGAGCGCCGGTGCGCGGGGATCGGCGGGGAGAGTGGGGCGAGCGGTGACTGTCGTGCGGGGCCATGGTGGAGTAGTAGCAAAGCAGATGGCAGTGGTAGCACACGAGGGGGGCAGAAGCATGCTACAACAAGAGGGGTGATGCGGCACGACAGTGGGTGGAGATCACTGCATGCGCACGCGGCAGCGTGGCGAGCTACGACGGCGTCGACAGTAAAAGCACAGCGGGCAACGATGGCAACAGGCAACAGCACGTGGAGCGGATAGGTGCGGTCGGGCAGCGCCGGGCACGGGTATACGCGGCTTGGCATGCAAGGGGTGCAACCAGAGGCGGCCAACAGCGACCAGAGGTGCGCGAGAGGACCGGCAGGGGCGTGGGAGCGGAATTCCGGACGCGACAGGGGCGAGCGCGGGACGGTGATAGTGGTGATGTTGCTAGACGATGCACACGAGCTCTAAGAAGGGCAAGGGAGGGGCACAAGATCAAAGGGAAGCTCGGGGAGGTCTCGATGAAGATGATGCCACAGCGATGGCGGTGGATCAATGTGGCATAAGACGGTGGTCGAAGGTTGAAGGAGTCGATCCCGATGATGCGGTGGAGCTTGACTTGATCTGATGTGCGAAGACGATGTTGAAGGAAATATGCCCTAGAGGCAATAATAAAGTTATTATTTATTTCCTTATATCATGATAAATGTTTATTATTCATGCTAAAATTATTAACCAGGAAACATAATACATGTGTGAATACATAGACAAACAGAGTGTCACTAGTATGCCTCTACTTGACTAGCTCGTTAATCAAAGATGGTTATGTTTCCTAACCATGAACAAAGAATTGTTATTTGATTAACAGGATCACATCATTAGATGAATGATCTGATTGACATGACCCATTCCGTTAGCTTAGCACCCGATCGTTTAGTATGTTGCTATTGCTTTCTTCATGACTTATACATGTTCCTATGACTATGAGATTATGCAACTCCCGTTTGCCGGAGGAACACTTTGTGTGCTACCAAACGTCACAATGTAACTGGGTGATTATAAAGGTGCTCTACAGTTGTATCCAAAGGTACATGTTGGGTTGGCCTATTTCGAGATTAGGATTTGTCACTCCGATTGTCGGAGCGGTATCTCTGGGCCCTCTCGGTAATGCACATCACATAAGCCTTGCAAGCATTACAACTAATGAGTTAGTTGCGAGATGATGTATTACGGAACGAGTAAAGAGACTTGCTGGTAATGAGATTGAACTAGGTATGGGATACCGACGATTGAATCTCGGGCAAGTAACATACCGATGGCAAAGGGAACAAACGTATGTTGTTATGCGGTCTGACCGATAAAGATCTTCATAGAATATGTAGGAGCCAATATGGGCATCCAGGTCCCGCTATTGGTTATTGACCGGAGACGTGTCTCGGTCATGTCTACATTGTTCTCGAACCCGTAGGGTCCGCACGCTTAAGGTTTCAATGACAGTTATATTATGAGTTTATGAGTTTTGATGTACCGAAGTTAGTTCGGAGTCCCGGATGTGATCACGGACATGACGAGGAGTCTCGAAATGGTTGAGACATAAAGATTGATATATTGGACGGCTATATTCAGACACCGGAAGTGTTCCGGGGAAGTTTCAGATAAAATCGGAGCACCGGGGGGTTACCGGAACCCCCCGACGGGTTAATGGTCCTCATGGGCCTAAAGTGGAGAAGAGGAGGGGCTGCCAGGGCAGGCCGCACGCCCCCTCTCCCCCTAGTCTGAATTGGACAAGGAGGGAGGGGCGGCGCCCCCCTTTTCCTTCTCTCCTTCCCCCTCTCCTACTTGGACAAGGAAAGGGAGGGGAGTCCTACTCCCGGTAGGAGTAGGACTCCTCTTGCGCGCCTCCTACTAGGGCCGGCCGCACCCCCCCTTGGATCCTTTATATACGGAGGCAAGGGGCACCCCTAGACACACAAGTTGATCCACGTGATCATATTCTTAGCCGTGTGCGGTGCCCCCTTCCACCATAATCCTCGATAACATTGTAGCGGTGCTTACGCGAAGCCCTGCGATGATAGTACATCAAGATCGTCACCACGCCGTCGTGCTGACAGAACTCTTCCCCGACACTTTTCTGGATCGGAGTCCGGGGATCGTCATCGAGCTGAACGTGCGCTAAAACTCGGAGGTGCCATAGTTTCGGTGCTTGATCGGTCGGGCCGTGGAGACGTACGACTACATCAACCAAAGTCAACGCTTCCGTTGTTGATCTATAAGGGTACGTAGATCACACTCTCCTCCTCTCGTTGCTATGCATCACCATGATCTTGCGTGTGCGTAGGAATTTTTTTGAAATTACTACGTTCCCCAACAGTGGCATCCGAGCCTAGGTTTTATATGTTGATGTTATATGCACGAGTAGAACACAAGTGAGTTGTGGGCGATATAAGTCATACTGCTTACCAGCATGTCATACTTTGGTTCGGCAGTATTGTTGGACGAAGCGGCCCGGACCGACATTACGCGTACGCTTATGCGAGACCAGTTCTCCCGACGTGCTTTGCACATAGGTGGCTTGCGGGTGATAGTTTCTCCAACTTTAGTTGAACCGAGTGTGGCTACGCCCGGTCCTTGTGAAGGTTAAAACAGCACCAACTTGACAAACTATCGTTGTGGTTTTGATGCGTTGGTAAGATTGGTTCTTGCTTAAGCCCATAGCAGCCACGTAAAACTTGCAACAAACAAAGTAGAGGACGTCTAACTTGTTTTTGCAGGGCATGTTGTGATGTGATATGGTCAAGACATGATGCTAAATTTTATTGTATGAGATGATCATGTTTTGTAACCGAGTTATCGGCAACTGGCAGGAGCCATATGGTTGTCTCTTTATTGTATGCAATGCAATCGCCCTGTAATGCTTTACTTTATCACTAAGAGGTAGCGATAGTCGCAGAAGCATAAGATTGGTGAGACGACAACGATGCTACGATGGAGATCAAGGTGTCGCGCCAGTGACGATGGTGATCATGATGGTGCTTCGAAGATGGAGATCACAAGCACAAGATGATGATGGCCATATCATATCACTTATATTGATTGCATGTGATGTTTATCTTTTATGCATCTTATCTTGCTTTGATTGACGGTAGCATTATAAGATGATCTCTCACTAATTATCAAGAAGTGTTCTCCCTGAGTATGCACCGTTGCGAAAGTTCTTCGTGCTGAGACACCACGTGAGGATCGGGTGTGATAGGCTCTACGTTCAAATACAACGGGTGAAAAACAGTTGCACACGCGGAATACTCAGGTTATACTTGACGAGCCAAGCATATACAGATATGGCCTCGGAACACCGAGACCGAAAGGTCGAGCGTGAATCATATAGTAGATATGATCAACATAGTGATGTTCACCAACGAAACTACCCATCTCACGTGATGATCGGACATGGTTTAGTTGACTTGGATCACGTAATCACTTAGAGGATTAGAGGGATGTCTATCTAAGTGGGAGTTCTGTAAGTAATATGATTAATTGAACCTAATTTATCATGAACTTAGTCCTGGTAGTATTAGCATATCTATGTTGTAGATCAATAGCTCGTGTTGTTGCTTTCATATGTTTACTTTGATATGTTCCTAGAGAAAATTGTGTTGAAAGATGTTAGTAGCAATGATGTGGATTGAATCCGTGATCTGAGGTTTATCCTCATTGCTGCACAGAAGAATTATGTCCTTGATGCACCGCTAGGTGACAGACCTATTGCAGGAGCAGATGCAGATGTTATGAACATTTGCCTAGCTCAATATGATGACTACTTGATAGTTTAAGTGCACCATGCTTAACGGCCTAGAATCGGGACTTCAAAGACGTTTTGAATGTCATGGAGCATATGAGATGTTCCAGAAGTTGAAGTTAATATTTCAAGCAAATACCCGAGTTGAGAGATATGAAGTCTCCAGCAAGTTCTATAGCTAAAAGATGGAGGAGAATCGCTCAACTAGTGAGCATGTGCTCAGATTGTCTGAGTACTACAATCGCTTGAATCAAGTGGGAGTTAATCTTCCAGATAAGATAGTGATTGACATAATTCTCTAGTCACCATCACCAAGTTAGTAGAACTTCGTGATGAACTATGATATGCAAGGGATAACGGAAACGATTCCCAAGCTCTTCGTAATACGGAAATTGACGAAGGTAGAAATCGAGAAAAACATCAAGTGTTGATGGTAGACAAGACCACTAGTTTCAAGAAAAGGGCAGAGGGAAGAAGGGGAACTTCAAGAAGAACAGCAAGCAAGTTGCTGCTCATGTGAAGAAGCCCAAGTCTGGTCCTAAGCCTGAGACTAAGTGTTTCTACTGCAAAGGGACTTGTCACTAGAAGCGGAACTACCCCAAGTGATTGGCGGATAAGAAGGATGGCAAAGTAAACAAAGGTATATTGGATATACATGTTATTGATGTGTGCTTTACTAGTGTTTATAGCAACCCCTCAGTATTTGATACTGGTTCAGTTGCTAAGAGTAGTAACTCGAAATAGGAGTTGCAGAATAAACAGAGACTAGTTAAGGGTGATGTGACGATGTGTGTTGGAAGTAGTTCCAAGATTGATATGATCATCATCACACACTCCCCTATACTTTCGGGATTAGTGTTGAACCTAAATAAGTGTTATTTGGTTTTTGCGTTGAGCATGAATATGATTTGATCATGTTTATTGCAATAAGGTTATTCATTAAAATCAGAGAATAATTGTTGTTCTGTTTACATGAATAAAACCTTCGATGGTCATACACCCAATGAAACAAGTTCATTGGATCTCGATCGTAGTGATACACATATTCATAATATTGAAACCAAAAGATGCAAAGTTAATAAAGATAGTGCAACTTATTTGTGGCACTGCCGTTTAGGTCATATTGGAGTAAAGCGCATGAAGAAACTCCATGCTGATGGGCTTTTGGAATCACTTGATTATGAATCACTTGATGCTTGCGAACCATGCCTTATGGGCAAGATGACTAAAACGTCGTTCTCTGGAACAATGAAGCAAGCAATAGATTTGTTGGAAATCATACATACTGATGTATGTGGTCCGACGAATATTAAGGCTTGCAGCAGGTATCATTATTTTCTGACCTTCACAGATGATTTAAGCAGATATGGGTATATCTACTTAATGAAACAAAAGTCTGAAATGTTTGAAAAGTTCAAAGAATTTCAGAGTGAAGTTGAAAATCATCGTAACAAGAAAATAAAGTTTCTACGATCTGATCGTGGAGGAGAATATTTGAGTTACGAGTTTGGTGTACATTTGAAACAATGCGGAGTAGTTTCACAACTCACGCCACCCGGAACACCACAGCGTAATGGTGTGTCCGAACGTCGTAATCGTACTTTACTAGATATGCTGCGATCTATGATGTCTCTTACTGATTTACCGCTATCGTTTTGGGGTTATGCTTTGGAGACGGCCGCATTCACGTTAAATAGGGCACCATCAAAATCCATTGAGACCACGCCTTATGAACTATGGTTTGGCAGGAAACCAAAGTTGTCGTTTCTGAAAGTTTGGGGCTGCGATGCTTATGTGAAAAAGCTTCAACCTGATAAGCTCGAACCCAAATCGGAGAAATGTGTCTTCATAGGATATCCAAAGGAGACTATTGGATACACCTTCTATCACAAATCCGAAGGCAAGACTTTTGTTGCTAAGTTCGGAAACTTTCTGGAAAAGGAGTTTCTCTCGAAAGAAGTGAGTGGGAGGAAAGTAGAACTTGATGAGGTAATTGTACCTGCTCCATAATTGGAAAGTAGTTCATCACAGAAATCTGTTCCTGTGACTCCTGCACCAATTAGTGAGGAAGATAATGATGATGATCATGTAACTTCGGATCAAGTTACTACCAAACCTCGTAGGTCAACCAGAGTGAGATCCGCACCAGAGTGGTACGGTAATCCTATTCTGGAGGTCATGTTACTTGACCATGACGGACCTACGAACTATGAGGAAGCGATGATGAGCCCAGATTCCGATAAATGGCTTGATGCCATGAAATCTGAGATAGGATCCATGTATGAGAACAAAGTGTGGACTTTGGTGGACTTGCCCGATGATCGGCAAGCCATTGATAACAAATGGATCTTCAAGAGGAAGACGGACACTGATAGTAGTGTTACTATCTACAAAGCTAGAATTGTCGCAAAAGTTTTTGACAAGTTCAAGGTGTTGACTACGATGAGAGTTTCTCACTCGTATCTATGCTTAAGTCTGTCCGAATCATTTTAGCATTTGCCGCATTTTATGAAATCTGGCAAATGGATAAACAAAACTGCATTCCTTAATGGATTTATTAAAGAAGAGTTGTATGTGATGCAACAAGAAGGTTTTGTCAATCCTAAAGGTGCTAACAAAATATGCAAGCTCCAGCGATCCATTTATGGACTGGTGCAAGCATCTCGGAGTTGGAATATACGCTTTGATAAGTTGATCAAAGCATATAGTTTTATACAGACTTGCGGTGAAGCCTGTATTTACTAGAAAGTGAGTGGGAGCACTACAACATTTCTGATAAGTATATGTAAATGACATATTGTTGATCAGAGATAATGTAGAATTATTCTGCAAAGCATAAAGGAGTGTTTGAAAGGAGTTTTTCAAAGAAAGACCTCGGTGAAGCTGCTTACATATTGAGCATCAAGATCTATAGAGATAGATCAAGACGCTTGATAAGTTTTTTCAATAAGTACAAACCTTGACAAGATTTTGAAGTAGTTCAAAATGGAACAGTCAACGAAAGAGTTCTTTCCTGTGTTACAAGGTGTGAAATTGAGTAAGACTCAAAGCCCGACCATGGCAAAAGATAGAAATAGAATGAAAGTCATTCCCTATGCCTCAGCCATAGGTTCTATAAAGTATGCCATGCTATGTACCAGATCTATTGTATACCCTACACTGTGTTAAGCAAGGGAGTACGATAGTGATCTAAGAGTAGATCACTAGACAGCGGTCAAAATTATCCTTAGTGGAATAAGGAAATATTTCTCAATTATGGAGGTGAAAAAAAGGTTCATCATAAAAGGTTACGTCGATGCAAGTTTTGACACAGATCTGGATGACTCTAAGTCTCGATCTAGATAAATATTGAAAGTGGGAGCAATAAGCTAGAGTAGCTCCGTGCAGAGCATTGTTGACATAGAAATTCGCAAAATACTTCGGATCTGAATGTGACAGACCCGTTGACTAAAATTATCTCACAAGCAAAACATGATCACACCTTAGTACTCTTTGGGTGTTAATCACATAGCGTTGTGAAACTAGATTACTGACTCTAGTAAACCCTTTGGGTGTTGATCACATATCGATGTGAACTATGGGTGTTAATCACATGGTGATGTGAACTATTGCTGTTAAATCACATGGCGATGTGAACTAGATTATTGACTCTAGTGCAAGTGGGAGACTGAAGGAAATATGCCCTAGAGGCAATAATAAAGTTATTATTTATTTCCTTATATCATGATAAATGTTTATTATTCATGCTAGAATTGTATTAACCAGGAAACATAATACATGTGTGAATACATAGACAAACGGAGTGTCACTAGTATGCCTCTACTTGACTAGCTCGTTAATCAAAGATGGTTATGTTTCCTAACCATGAACAAAGAGTTGTTATTTGATTAACGGGATCACATCATTAGATGAATGACCTGATTGACATGACCCATTCCGTTAGCTTAGCACCCGATCGTTTAGTATGTTGCTATTGCTTTCTTCATGACTTATACATGTTCCTATGACTATGAGATTATGCAACTCCCGTTTGCCGGAGGAACACTTTATGTGCTACCAAACGTCACATCGTATCTGGGTGACTATAAAGGTGCTCTACAGGTGTCTCCAAAGGTACATGTTGGGTTGGCGTATTTCGAGATTAGGATTTGTCACTCCGATTGTCGGAGAGGTATCTCTGGGCCCTCTCGGTAATGCACATCACATAAGCCTTGCAAGCATTACAACTAATGAGTTAGTTGCAAGATGATGTATTACGGAACGAGTAAAGAGACTTGCCAGTAACGAGATTGAACTAGGTATTGGATACCGACGATCGAATCTCGGGCAAGTAACATACCGATGACAAAGGGAACAAACGTATGTTGTTATGCGGTCTGACTGATAAAGATCTTCATAGAATATGTAGGAGCCAATATGGGCATCCAGGTCCCGCTATTGGTTATTTACCGGAGATGTGTCTCGGTCATGTCTACATTGTTCTCGAACCCGTTGGGTCCGCACGCTTAAGGTTTCAGTGACAGTTATATTATGATTTTATGAGTTTATGAGTTTTGATGTACCGAAGTTAGTTCGGAGTCCCGTATGTGATCACGGACATGACGGGGAGTCTCGAAATGGTCGAGACATAAAGATTGATATATTGGACGGCTATATTCGGACACCGGAAGTGTTCCGGGGAAGTTTCGGATAAAACCGGAGCATCGGGGGGTTACCGGAACCCCCCGGGGGGTTAATGGGCCTCATGGGCCTAAAGTGGAGAAGAGGAGGGGCTGCCAGGGCAGGCCGCGCGCCCCCTCTCCCCCTAGTTCAAATTGGACAAGGAGGGAGGGGCGGAGCCACCCCTTTTCCTTCTCTCCTTCCCCCTCTCCTACTTGGACAAGGAAAGGGAGGGGAGTCCTACTCCCAGTAGGAGTAGGACTCCTCCTGCGCGCCTCCTACTAGGGTCGGCCGCACCCCCCCTTGGATCCTTTATATACGGAGGCAAGGGGCACCCCTAGACACACAAGTTGATCCACGTGATCATATTCTTAGCCGTGTGCAGTGCCCCCTTCCACCATAATCCTCGATAACATTGTAGCGGTGCTTAGGCGAAGCCCTGGGACGATAGTACATCAAGGTCGTCACCACGCCATCGTGCTGACGGAACTCTTCCCCGACACATTGCTGTATCGGAGTTCGGGGATCGTCATCGAGCTGAATGTGTGCTAAAACTCGGAGGTGCCGTAGTTTCGGTGCTTGATCGGTCGGGCCGTGGAGACGTAGGACTACATCAACCAAAGTCAACGCTTCCGTTGTCGATCTACAAGGGTACGTAGATCACACTCTCCTCCTCTCATTGCTATGCATCACCATGATCTTGCGTGTGCGTAGGAAATGTTTTGAAATTACTACGTTCCCCAACAGATGTACCAGTCGACGGCAAACCTCCCGGACTCGGTGGAGCGGAGGGTGGTGGTCGGTAGCCACAGCTATGATGGTGGGGTGTCCATGGAATCATGCGGCCGAGCTCGGGATCGAGCGTGGGAGGCGCGAGGGAGAAGGAAATGGAGGTACGGTTCGGCTATAGGGGCATGGCACCATTTTAACCACCTAGAGGAGCCGGGGATGGCCGCCACGTGGCCAAGCCACGACCATGGTGGCCAGATGGTTCACACGATCCCCCTCCGTCCCTGTAGCGGGAGGTTAGGGACAACTAGGTGGGCTAGGCTCCGCCCGTGGCTCGACTGAGCCAAGTCCCCAGTAGCAAATCTATTTTTCCCTTATATATATATATATATATTCTTTTGTTTTATATTTCTTTCACTGTTTTGCATTATTTTGTGCTACCAAATGAATTTTGTTTAATCCAGAACTTGACACATAAATCATGTGCAATAGTGTGGTGTTGTCCCAGAGCATTTGGATAAGTTTAAATATTTTTAGAAATTGTAAAGGTCACATAATTGGTTGTTGTTCCACTGTTTGAAACCCTTGGGCACTTTAAACATCTCCAAAAGGTTTGTTTAATGTATGACAATTATGTAGTGGATATTTTCAACCTAAGGAACATTTTAAAATTACTATTTTAAATTTTTTATTATTTGACTTGGTATTTGGTTGAAACAAAGTGAGGATTACCAATAATGATTATGATGTCATAGCATCATTAGGAATGAGGTTACTATAGCTTAATTATCTGAGCATTACATAATCCTACCAGAAGTATATACGATTTATACTCATACTGTATATACATGTACAATTATTTCTAACAGTGGTAGCACATGAGCTAGCTAGATGTGGTAGTACTAATTACCCTGCTGAATGTTTAGAGGCGCCGCCTGAATCTATTCCGAGACCTCTCGCAATTTTGATTTGAGTTTAATAAAGCTATCCATAAGGCCTTCCCGTAAAGAAAAAACTCCTACCCCGACATCAGCTACCCAATCACGGTCGTCGTGCTATGAAGCTGTGACACCTACGTCCACATCTAGTATAGGGGGGTCCGGTGGACACGGCCTAGTGACCGTCGTCGGCTGCCATTGAGAAAGCCTTGGTCAATGCCATCTGGCATTGGCCCTGCAAGCCCAAACAACACCATGCCCATGGCCATCGACACTGATCCGTCCAATAAAAGAGTGGCCCTCCCGGAGAACCTCGATCCAATAGGAATGCCATCACGTGAGAGCGCCACCCCGACCAACCTACAAGATCCCGCCTTGGCATGAGCGGAGGTGGACGTATTATAAGTTCGAGAACTACTACATAGATGATGGGTTGTGCCCGATCTCTAGACGACAAGATACAACAGCCATTGATCACCTCGGTTCACGTGGGCTATAGCCATAGATCACAAGGTCGTCCGCTGATCATCTTCCAAATTGTCGTTTGCAGAGTAATTTCATATAAGTTCCCACTTCATTATAAAATTTGTAGATTGTCCTAGTTTATGCATCTCACAACCACACTTTTCAACCCTATCCTTAATTGTTGCATTTAATGAACTGGTCGTATCTTTCACATGTTAATGCATTAACTTGCTCCAAGTCATCCATGCCATGTTGTGTCATCGCATATCATGAACATGTTAGATCTTCTGTCGTAGTAGTAAGAATGCATATGATATTATGATATTTTCTTTCTAGTGCTTATTTGCTTCTTCATGAATATGAATCAGAGATGACGTGAGATATGAGCAAGGACTCATCGTCTACCAAGCATGGACACCAGGCAAGACTTACCTCCTCCTTGGTCATATCTGATCCATGCTTTCCCCTCATGCTTGCATTAGATTCATGATGAAGTAGTGTGTTCTCGATACCTATATGATATTGTTCTTGCCACTCCCCTATATTGCCTTGGTATTACTTGAACCTAGCATGACATGTTTTACCATGGTATATAATGTTGTTGTTCCCTATGAGTAGTTGTTAACCTAGTTCGGATATATTCTTTTATTCATCTTATATTATGGGTTGAAATATGCTAGTAAGGTAGGAAGGCAATGGTGGGAGGCCATGTTTGAGCACATGGTGTTTTGTTCCACTTTGAGCCTCCCTAGAACTCGAGTTCATGTTGTCTTGATAAAGATGAGTGCACTAACTATGCATGGAGGTTTTATGTGGCCTCCTTCAGATATTACCTTAAAACTCAGACCTGTACAGGGGGCCATAAGCTCATTTTTCCTTTGCCTTTGAATTCTTGAGCCACTGGGGGGGTCCCCTAGTGGCTCACAAACATTGCAAAGTAGCCGACAACTAGCCTAGAATGGGTTTGGTTAGCCATAGACCCTTTTACGTACCGCCGAGTCCGATTTGAAGCTATGAACAAACTCTCGCTTCGCGTGTTGAATCAGTCGGACTTGGTTTGCAGCATTATGAAAGTGGTGAGTCGATCGCTTCCCTGGTATACCAACATGTAGATGTGATTTCCACGGAATATTTGCTTCGACACAAGACCTACGGAGTTGATCGTACTTGTGGGTACATTGATGCACCCCTACAGGGTTAAACCTTAAGGACGCTTCTTCATGGGTGATCGTAAGTTTATAGATTTAAACAACTTCAACTAATTTCATTGAAACTTGCCAAAGTGCCTTAGGGACGCTTCTTCATGGGTGATGCAAATGCAAGGATGTGTTATGTATGGCGAGAGGGTATATGTTCAACGTGGGGGTTACCTATGAGGTTCGTTGCACAATGTGTAGTGCAGATGGTCCTTATACACTCTCTTTCTTATCTCTTATAGACACATGTTGTACCGTGTCTATAGGTGCTAGCGCTAGCTACTACTATACTACATACCCCTTTTGATACTTGATGCATAAATAGTGTAGGTCTCCTAAGTACGTTATGTACTCACCCTTGCTTTTTCAACCACATGTTTGTTAATTGATGATGTTAGCTAGTTACCCCACAGACCTTTATAAAAAAAGTTACCCCACAAACAGTGGCCTGAGTAGTGATGTGGGCGCCCTTTGCTTTTCTTTAAAGCCTCCTAAAGGCATTTGTAGTCTTTACATGTCTAAGGTATATTCTATTTCCGTTGTATGACTTATATTTATTCATTAAGGTATATTTGTTGTTGTTATTCACTACAAAAAAAGACACATCCATGACATTTTGGGCCGAACGAAAAAATTATGTCATGCTTATGACACTTCTATGACAATAATTGTGACAAAACCCAGTATCATCATAGATGTGGTGGGCTCCTACTTTGGGCCGTCCGTGACAGAAAAACTATGCTAGAAGCGAGGGTGAGGAAAATATCAGGGAGTTCCAGGTTATGGTGGGTGGTCGGGGCCAAGCGATGTGCGTTTCTCTCGTACACTTACGCGCGTGGGTGTAAGGCATTGGGCTCTAACTGAACCCGAGCGATTGCACTACAGGCTATGCGTTACTGAACCCGAGCGATTCCTTCGCT
>NC_041382.1:240577730-240604056 GCF_002162155.2 Triticum dicoccoides | reverse complement strand
GTGGAGGTTGGATGAATAGGACCACGTGGTAGTAGAGGTTGTTGCCGCTAGATGAACAGGACCCCAATCGATGGAGACGATTGGGGGTGGATGAACATGACCCCATGGAGGGCTGGTTGAACAGTAGTGGTGGAGGGCTGGATGAATAGTGGCCCGTGGAGTGGTGGTTGAACAGGACCCCCGTGGAGAGGCCTTGTGGAACAGTAGCCGGTGGAGAAGCGGTGGAAGCTGGATGAATAGGAGCCGGTGGATGAACAGTAGCTGGTGGAGGGAGGAGGAAGACGTCGTGGATGAACAGTCGCAGGTGGAGGCTGGAAAAGGTCGAGGGTGGAGATAAACAGTAGCCCGTGGAGTCCCGTTTTGCGGTACGCCACACCCCTCCCGATGAACAGGACCCCCATTTCGACCTAGCGCTCCAACACAAGTCTGTTCCCTCCGTTTTGTGGTACACCACACCCCTCCCGATCAACAGGACCCCATTTCAACCGTAGGAGGTCCAAGAGAAGTTCGTTTCCTCCGTTTTACGGTAAGCCACACCCCTCCCGGTGAATAGGAGCCCATTTCGACTATAGGCGGTCAAACTCAAGGCCGTTTCCTCCGTTCTGCGGTATGCCAGGCCTCGTTTCGGCTGTTCCGTCCAAGCCGGTTGGCTCCCAATGAACACGACGCATTTCATTGCCTCCCGATGAACATGACGACATAGTTTCTCCATTCCGACCCAGCCATGTACAAGAGCCCTGGTCGTACGTATGCGCGAGTAGACATTCAAGACCCCCGCCTGTATGTACGTACGTGGCCGTATTTAATTTCTTGCACCCTGACTGTACGTATGTGTACATGCTACATCCGCGTCTCTACTACAATGTGATGCCCCAAGATCGGAGCTTCAGATGCCTTCCAGGGTTTCCGAGATTCGTTGTGTGATTTGTGTTTGCTTGTTGCATTCATCATTGCATCATGTGCATTGCATCATGTCATCATGTCTTTAATCTTTCCAACTCAACTAAATAAACCGTATGGATCTTCGATCGATTTAAATTGAGGGAACTCACATGGTGATTTCTCTTTAAAACATACCCTCCCGATAATTAGGGAGATATTATAAAATATTCCATTGTTTTGGAATCACCCATGAACCCACTTGCATATTAAATCCCTTGGCCTTTTCTTCTTCAAGTTTCGACTCTCTAGCCTTGCCAATAATTCTTTTACCATTTTCCGGAGCCCTACCAAAATTCTCAACATTTTTGGATACTCCTAAAACCTCGTCCTAGTTCAAACCCAATTGAATTAAATTCAAATGAGTTTGAATTCTTATCGTTCGATCTAGCCTTTTCTAATTTTCGCGGACCGAGCATATTTTTGTGAGTCCAAGAAAATTAACCACATGCCCAAATTCTTCCTCTAATCTTCTCTTCTCTCTTCTCCTTTATCTTATTTCTCTGTTAATGTAAAGAGAAGGAAATAGGAGGGAGAGAGAGACAGAGCCCAGACATGCCATTTGGGCCTCCTGTGGCCCATTTGGTCAAAGGCTTCCCGCAGCCCCAGCAGGCCTCTGGCCACTTCCCTCTCCCTAGGCCAGCCTCCAAGGCCCAGTCTCTCCCCTAATCTAACCTAGGCCCAGCCATGCCCGAACCCCATCCCCATCAATCCCTCTCCTTGATCTCCATCTTCCTCGCGCCGCCACCCATAGGAACCGCACGCAGACCGCAAAATCCTCTCACGTCCGAGCCCGATCTCCTCACCCCACTTCGTGCCTCTGCTCCGCGTTGCCTTCCTCTGCCATGGCCTCCCTCTGCCGAGCCCTACCTCGTTCCCATGACCGCACCCATTGTCCTCACACCGCCAAGCGCCGCCAGCAGCCTCCTCCCCTCGCGACCCTATTGCCGCTCTTTCCTTGCCATGTCATCCACCGGCCCGGCGAGCCGTACCTCTCCGTCGCCCTCGACGACTACCTGCACTGTGCCTCCCCGAGCGCCACCCTTCGGACTTCCTGTCCTCGGCCTCGTCTCGGCCTCGCCATCCTTGCCGGAGGACGCCGCCCAGCTGCTTGGACCCCAAGTAGGTCGTGCCTCTCTGCAGCTCCTCACAGACGCCGACGAACGATGACGACCGCGCCTCCCAGCCTCCGTTCTCCCTGCTCCGGCCGCTGCTTCACGCCTAGGCCGACCCTACTCCACAGGCATCCTCACGCCTCTGCTTTCTGTCGCCACTATCCTCGCTAGCTTCGCATTCGTGTCGCTGCTGCTAGACTTGGATACGGACTACTCCTCTCCTCAACTCGGGTCAGCACCGACCCCAACTCCACAACCACCGAACCAGGAAACATCAAGGACATCTTCGGGGTTTTTGTCAAGCCCCGTTCCGATGAACGTACACGCAACACCGATGTCCACGAGCACCTCCTGGTAGCCGTCCACACCGACCACATCAAGCTGGCAAGTCCGAAGACCCCAATGTACCTCGACGTCGATGACCCTCAAGTTCGTCTACGTGGTGATGTGCCAAGTACATTTACCGCCATCTTCGGAATCGCCAAGAACACCAAGACCCCTTTGTGGATTTCGACAAGTACGAACACCGTCGCCGAACACCCCGTGGATGTCAAGTCCCTCGCCGTGACCCCGAACATCTACGGAAACGTGTGCGACTAAGAACTTGAATGACTATCGTAGCCAAGATCGCTAGTACCACTACCATCGCCGAGGATCGATAGTACAACTACTTCCACTACCGTCACCACGAGAAGGACAACTTCCCACAATGACCCATGAACAACTACTTCCACGATGTCCGTGTACCACTACCATCGCGAGAACGCCTACTTCCTTTACTGGACTCAAACCACTCCGTAATTGCACCTTTGGGAAGGTATAACCGCCGGAACGGTGCCCATGGACCGTATGCATGTGATGTACTGTATGAGATACCCATGTCTGCACCATGGTCGAATCGCTGCTTGCTCGGTCCTCCTCGTTTGCCGCTAACTCGTGGGAACCTGGTTACCAGGATCACCCCACCATCTTGCATGACACGCTCACATCATTTTTTTCCTTTTGCCCCGGTATCTCCAGGAGCTACCGGAACCTATATGTTGTCGTGGCACCATTTTCGGATTCGTTGCCGTGGCACCCCTTTCGTCTCCGACACGATGACTAATGCTTCATATAATGCTCTTATCAACATTTTCATAAAATTTGCATATGTCATCCGCATCATGATAACAACATTTATAAATGGTTATAATTGTTGTTGCATTAAATTACTAATGCACATGTAGATTTACCGGGTTTGTTGTTTGATGTTTCCGGCCCCATTTAAATTGCTTAGATAGTGTAGTTTAATTGTGCTTCACCCTCTTGCCATGTTTAACAATATTTAATATTGTTTGGTGCATAAGCAAGAGAGAACTAAATAATTCTTGTGGTGTTTCGTCAATATGCTGCTCGTTGCATATTGAGCTTCACTTAATTTGTAGTTTTGTTTGTGCACTTTGCCATGCCATGCCTCATTAAACCACACATGCATTATACTTGGTTGTGCATCATGCCATGTTTATGTGATGGTCGTTTACCATGTTGTTTGCTCCTTTCCGGTATTTCTTCTTTGGGTTAGTTCCGATAACGTCGCGTTTGTGAGGATTCATTCGACTACGTCCGTTTGTCTTCTTCATGGACTCGTTCTTCTTCCTTGTGGGATTTCAGGCAAGATGATCATACCCTCGAAATCACTTCTATCTTTGCTTGCTAGTTGATCGCTCTATTGCTATGCCGCGATACCTACCACTTGCTATATCATGCCTCCCATTTTTCCATGTCAAGCCTCTAACCCACCTTTCCTAGCAAACCTATGTTTGGCTATGTTACCGCTTTTGCTCAGCCCCACTTATAGCGTTGCTAGTAGCAGGTGAAGATGAAGTTTGTTCCTTGTTGGAATAGGGATATTGTTGGGATATCATTATTATCTCTTATTTACTTTAATGCATTTATATACTTGGTAAAGGGTGGAAGGCTTGGCCTTATGCCTGGTGTTTTGTTCCACTCTTGCCGCCCTAGTTTCCGGCATACTGGTGTTATGTTCCTTGATTTTGTGTTCCTTACGCGGTTGGGTGTTATGGGAAACCCTTGACAGTTCGCTTTGAATAAAACTCCTCCAGCAAGGCCCAACCTTGGTTTTACCATTTTCCACCTAAGCATTTTTCCCTTGGGTTCTGCGGACTCAAGGGTCATCTTTATTTTAAACCCCCGGGCCAGTGCTCCTCTGAGTGTTGGTCCAACCTGTCAGCCCCCGGTGGCCACCAGGGGCAACTCTGGGCTGGCCTACCGGAAGTTTGGACAATCCGGTGTGCCCTGACAACGAGATATGTGCAGCTCCTATCGGGATTTGTTGGCACATTCGAGCGGCCTTGCTGGTCTTGTTTTACCATTGTCGAAATGTCTTGTAACCGGGATTCCAAGACTGATCGGGTCTTCCTAGGAGAAGGAATATCCTTCGTTGACCGTGAGAGCTTGTGATGGGCTAAGTTGGGACACGCCTGCAGGGTTTTGAACTTTCGAAAGTCATGCCCGCGGTTATGGGCAGATGGGAATTTGTTAATATACGGTTGTAGAGAACTTGACTCTTAACTTAATTAAAATGAATCAACCGCGTGTGTAGCCGTGATGGTCTCTTTTCGGCGGAGTCCGGGAAGAGAACACGGTTTTGTGTTATGCTTGAACGTAAGTAGTTTCAGGATCACTTCTTGATCACTTATAGATTCTCGACCGTGCGTTGCTTCTCTTCTCGCTCTCTTTTGCGTATGTTAGCCACCAAATATGCTAGTTCTTGTTGCAGCTCCACCTTACTATTGTTTCCTACCCAAATATGCTAGTTCTCGCGGGTGTGAGATTGCTGAGTCCTCGTGGCTCACAGATACTTCCAAACAGTTGCAGGTGCCGACGATCCCAGTGATGTTGACGCAACCGAGCTCAAGTGGGAGCTCGATGAAGATCGTGCTCGTTGTTATGTTTCCTTTCCTATTGATCAGTAGTGGAGCCCAGTTGGGACGATCGGGAATCTAGCATTTCGGGTGGTCTTTCTTTATTTTGGTTCCATAGTCGGACCTTTGTTTGTACCTTGAATGATGTATGGATTATTTATGTATTGTGTGAAGTGGCGATTGTAAGCTCACTCTTTATCCCTTTCTATTCAGTACATGGGATGTGTAAAGATTACCCCTCTTGCGATAGACCTACCATGCGGCTATGCCTCTAAGTCATGCCCTGACACGTGGAATATATAGCCGCATCATGGGTGTTACAACACGTGCCCTTTCTTACTTAGCCACGGTTCATCGCTGCAGCCTGCAGACAGACCGATCGACCAGTATGTACGTACACATTCGCGACAAGAATGACAACTCTACGTGCGCTTCGACCGGGAGGGTCCCAACTGTCAGGGAGGATAAGGAGGAACTTCCTTGCATGCGAAGATGTAGCTGGTGGGTCCCAGCAGTCAGGGGGAAACGTTTTTTTCGTGAAATACAGTGGCCCGTCCGGTGGATCCCTGCTGTCAAGTGGAGGAATCATTATATTGCGCTTAATAAGGTTGCACTTCCTTGTTGCGGCCATGGACCCAGCTCTCAACCTCTACACGCAATTACTCTTCTGATGGAAGTCGTTCCTTGACCACATTGACCACGCCGCAGCAAGAGCACCAAGGCGATGGATGACGGTGAGGCCTAGGAAGGGGACAACGCAAAGCCGGGGAAGACGCGACAGTGGATGACCACGCGGAGAGGATTATGAGGGTTCACTGGTTCGGCTATGGTGTGAGGCTACCATCGCCGCAGAATAACAGGGGGTGTGGGTGAGTAGAGTAGAGGGATGGCCTAGCCAGCGGTGGGTGTAGTAGGGCACGGTGAGGCCTCCACGTCAGCATAGACAACCACGAAAGGCAGGAGCAGGCGGCACAACCGGCACTGGTTTTGGCGGCTGGAGCAAGAAGACCAGAGGTTGACGAAGCACTACGACCGTTGGATGGACATTGTACGGTCACTAGAGCTAGAATCGTTCATATTGACTAAGTTGACAAACCCCTCCATCCGCGCCAGTAGGCCCACAAGTCAGCCTCGAACTATGGTGGGTCCATCTACCAGGAGGAGTATTCATTATTTTGTGCATAATATGGAGGCACCTCCTTGTGTGCGAAGATATAGCTGGTGGGTCCGAGCTGTCAGCGGGGGGAACATTTTTTTCGTGAAATACAGAGGCCCTTCTGGTGGGTCCCAGTTGTCAGGTGGAGCGATCATTATTTTGCACGTAATAAGGAGGCATTTCCTTGTGTGCGGCCATGGACCCAGCTGTCAGCCTATCCACATACAGTCCACTTCTGATGGATGTCGTTCGTCGACCACATTGACCACGCCGCGCCGAGAGCACCATGGCGGTGGACAACGTCAAGGCCTAGGAAGGGAACGACACGGAGCCAGGGAAGACACGACAGTTGTTTCCAACGCTTAGGGGAGTACGAGGGTTTACTGGTTCGTCTGCCCTCTCCGGAGAATAAGAACAGGTGTGGGTGAGTAGATGGTAAGCTAGGCCAGTGATGGGAGTACGGTGGGGTGGTGAGGCCTGCGCGGTAGCAAAGCCGGCTGCAGGAGGAGGGAGTAGGCAGTCCCGCCGGCGCTTGATTGAGCGGCTGGAGCAGGAAGAGAAGAGATTGAAGAAGCACGATGGTCGTTGGATGGACATCCAACAGTCATTGATCTCGTGTGTTGACTAAGTTGTCACGGCGTTGCGTGTGCGTCAACCTTTGTTTAGGAAAGCATACGCGTCAACCTATAGTAGGCGCACAAGTCAGCCTCAAATGTGTGGAAAACATCATACATCCCATCTGCCATTATTTCTAATAATTTATAGCCCATTTGCTAATTCTTAAGGACTTTTTTGGAGCCCATCTTCTTTTTGTTAGCATTACAACCCATATTGCGGCCACAATTAAAAATTATACGAAATTTTGCATATTTCAGTGCGGTCACATGTTCTTAATCCCAAAATTTCGAGACACATTCAAACTAATTTGAAAAATAACTTTATATAAATACAAAATCCAAATAATTATCCATGCATAAAAATCAATGGAATTTAAAATCTTGTAATGAAAAAAAAATTGAAACTAACTCCCGGTTTGATGTGTTTAAAAATGTAATGCCCATTTCTCATTACTGATAGCGCATTTTCTAGGCAAGCCGAATGAAACTCTCCTCGTCTTGAAAGATTTGCAGCCCAACAGGGCTGACAAGGCAAGTTGGCCTCGTTTGGGTATTTCTTTAAAAAGTAGAACTGGGATAGCCATTTTCAGCAAGAAAAAAACACAAGTGCGCTCATGATGTGGTAAACATGAATAAAACCCTGGCTAGACGAGCCACAGCCCCCGCATAGCCCCGTTGTTACCCTGATCCATCACAAAAACTATTATAAATAACAACTGCTTGTTCCTCAAAAAAGTAAATAACAACTACACGACCTGCTGGGTCCCTGGTGTCAACCGCTCCTTGTGAAATTCTCTTGTATATTGACTATGTTGACAATGGAGTGAGCCCCAGGTGTCCAACCATTTGGAGGAACCATTTTTTGGCTTCTAATAACGAGGCACTTGCTTGGGTGCTGCCATGACCCTGGTGGGTCCCTATTGTCATCCTCTCCATGTACAATCATCTCCTTGTTCCTCTCGGTTGTTGACTATATTGACAATGCAAGAGGGCGGCGCACCATGAACGGCGAGCGAACCAAGGAGGAGGACGACAGCGAGGCCTCAGGCGGAATGAACAGGAGCCGTGGAAGATGCGCCAGTCCAGTCGCAGGCGGAGGGGAGTACGAAGGTTGACTGGTTCGGGTGCGGGTGCGTGTTGGGGCTGACATCGCCGGATAATAACAGGACGTGCAGGGGAATAGAGGGAGGGACTGGCCAACGTTGGAGGGTACGGCCAGCCGTGGGAGGCGGGAGCAGGTGGAACCGACGGGGTGGATTGGTTTGGGTGGCTGGAGGAAGAAGACAAGAGATAGAAGATACACGACGGGTGTGGGATGTTAATCCAACGGCTGGTGGGCAGAGTCATTTGTTGACTATTTTCTAGTAAGTCGACACCACCTTGGATAGGCTTTTTCCTCGTGGGTTCCAAATGTCAGAATCCAAATCTGTCGCTGTCATGCAGCCTTTCTTATGAAAATTTATAGCCCATTTGGTGTGCTAGTTCAAAATAAGTTTGTGGGTGCTGGTGGGGGCTAATCACTTGGGTTCTATAATGCATAGTGAGCTCAAGCAGCCTCCTAGAGTGTTGTTATTTCCTTGGTAGGGATTTGTTACAATATTTCACTCTTAATTAAACGAATGGCAAGCCATTTGCCTTGTTTCAAAGAAAATATGACAGTCACAGCCGAGTTGAAAAGGGCAACAACATCTAACTCCAGCTTCCAAATTGTACAAAAGCACGAGGGATAATTATTCATCGGGTTTAGACAAAACCCAGATTGAAAAGAGCAACAACATCTAACTCCAACACTGTTTTCGGCAATCATAGCCAAATGGATCAGTCAGGTCCATAGAATGAACATCTTGAGTTGTAAAATTTACTGGATTATAACCACAAGATGTTGTAAATAGTAGCTCGGCATGTTCAGAAGCTCTTTTGTCCACCTGAAACTCCTTTTTTTGCTCGTCAACATACCTGTCGTGGAATTGTCATGGCAGATGTCCTAGTGTGAGGACTTAGTCGTGAGGCCAACGCATCTATGTGGTAGCTTGAGAGGGGTTGAGCGGAATAGAGAGATGCAACGCAAGACAAGGATTTAGACAGCTTCGGGTCTTGGGAAACATCATCTGGTAACAACCCTACGTGATGTTCCCGGCTAGGTCTTATTATCATCATGAAGGAGTCGCCGTAAACCGGCTCTCCTAGTTATCCCTAACCCTTAAGATTATCCCTCTTACTTCTCCCCCTTTGGGTAGCCCTGCCCCTCCTTATATAAGTTGAAGGGGCGGGTTACATGTAGAGTCCAACTCGGACTTAAGACTTAACTATTATGACTTCTCAACATGGGCTTCTTAACATCTTGGGCTTCATAACCTCTGGGGCTTCATAACATCTCAGGCTTCATAACCCCTGGCAACCCAGTTATCACTGTCTGCCGGGTTATGAATGGTGCCGGTTTATGATGGTCTGCCTGTTTAGGACTTGTGCCGGTTTATGATGGTCTACCGGGTTATGACTGGTGCCGATTTATGATGGTCTGCCGGTTTTATGATTATCTGCTGATTTATCATCTGACTTAACTCCGGCCAGGTTATCATCTGACTTAACACCCGTCGAGTTATCATCTAACTTAACACCTGACTTAACTGTCAGCCGGTTTATCAACCTACCGATTTACCATCTAGGTTAACTGCCTGTTTTAACTGTCTGTCTTAACTGTCAACCGGTTTACTAAGTTCCAGCCGGGTTATAACTCTGGCCGAATCATACCGCAGGGTATATCCCTAACATTAGCCGCCAGTTTAATTTGGATTTTATCTATGTTAAACTGATCCTGATCATACTTAAGTCCTTGCCATTTCCTCCTTCTAGAAAATCTGGATCAATAGGCCAGCTTCATAATCAATTTGCTGATATTGGTTTGTCACAGAGAAATATTGTGAAGAATAATTCGTTTGACTCAGCTCCCAATGCTTAACAGAAATATTGGTCCTTAAAAATCTCATCTTATCTTCAGTCAGTATAAGAATGTAGAACTTGTCGGTTTATCATTGCCAAAATTGTCGGTTTATGAATATTGATGGCACCGGGTCATAATTGTAGTTAAGATCAAGCTTGAAAATATACCTCTTATATGCCTATCACTTGTAGCCCCCAAGTCTGAAGAAGGTAACGTAGTAACAGCTTAAGATTTGCTTCAATATGAATGTCACAAGCTTGAAGAAATCCGGTTTGTTCATCTCAATCTCCAGTTGGAACTGAATATTCCGCATATGTAGCCCCCAAGTGTCGGGTTGTCCTGCTTGCAGCAACCTGGGACTTGTAATTGCCTGATGCACATAAAAACTTTAACCAGTGTAGCCCCCAAGGGTCGGGTCATTATGCAATAATGAGCAGGGACTTTGTAAATATAATCATGTAGACTTTGAACAACAACATGTAGCCCCCAAGGGCCGGCTCAATAAGATAATATTGAGCTGGAACTTCATGTATACTTCATTGGGAATAACATTATATGATGTAACCCACGTCCACAAGGTTGAGAGCTTTGTACTTTACCAACCGAGCAGTGGATCCTTCAATTATAGATGAAAATTTGTGTACCTTGAATTGTTGGCAGGACCAATTAGTAGCCCCCAAGGGCCGGCTCATTACAATGTGATGAGTTGGGTCTTCAATAAGATAAGCAAACAATGACTTTGCATTAGCCCCCAAGTGTCATGGTGCATGCTTGCGGCGACATGAGACTTGTGTATTTAATATAATCCCAACTTGAATAATGTAGCCCCCAAGTGCTGGGTCGTAAGCGCCTGCAGCGACGCGGGACTATTCCTTCATTTGTAGAATAAATTATATCCATTGATAATATGATAGCCATTGCACTAGAGCGACTTTGAAAACCTTAATCATAATACAGGTTATTGATAACCATAATAAAATCCAGCCATGTTGGCTACTAAAGATTTTGAATAATATAACCTGGTTTGAAAACTGATTCCTGCCATATAAGCCAGTATATCCATGCACATATGATACATGCAATGATGATGTAATGATGATGTTTGATGTAATATATGATGATGTATATGTATGATCAAGATGGTTCAAGCTATGGTTCGGATACGACTAGAGCCCCCATGTAGTCATAATTGTGGCATTGCGCCGATCAAGAGGTATAACTATGGTTTGAATACGACCAAGCCCCCTAGTGACTTTCCTGGTGCCCTTATGCTTATCAAGAGGTGTAACTATGGTTCGAACCCATAGCCCCCAAGTGATTTCCCTAGTGGCCTTATGCCTATCAAGAGGTGTAGCTATGGTTCGGATACGACCAAGCCCCCAAGTGATTTCCTGGTGCCCTTATGCCTATCAAGAGGTGTAACTATGGTTCGGATACGACCAGAGCCCCCAAGTGATTTCCCTGGTGGCCTTCAGCCTATCAAGAGGTGTGACTACGGTTCGAACATAGCCCCAAGCGATATTGTGAGCTATGCTCAAGGGATGCCCGTGTTTGAGTTGTGATGTGCAGCAGACTCTCTTTAGCCCCATATGATAATATTGGCTTGATAGCCGGATTACCGAAATAACCAGAGTTGTGCTCTTATGACAATATTGGCTTGATATCCGGATCAAGAGGGTAGTAACGTTATGTTCTATTTGGTGAATATACCTATGTTTGAACAGGAAGCCCCCAAATGATATTGCGAGATGTGCTCAAGGGGCACCTATGTTTGAGCTGTGCTTTTGCAACAGACTCTCTTTGGTCCCTTTAATTTTTCCTGAGAACTCGAACTTGTGAGAGATTACTCTTTTGGACCAGAAATTGTTAAACCGGAACTAAGAGCTTCAAAGATTTGTGGGTGGTATCTTTCCCTTCAGCCGGATTTTAAACCGGAATCCTTCTTTTTAAGACGAAAATTTTCTGACTGCCTTTAAATTTGGACCCATATGGCGGTTTAGGGTCCTGCATTAGATAACTTTGCTAGCCGGAGTAATTGCTCTTTTTAAAGAAAGCAATATATAACATAAAAATATACTGGATGGATTTCACCTGATATGTCAGCCAGTTAATATCCACCGCGGGGTTGATGATCACCATGTTGAAGCTGAAATTAATCATGGCCGAGTCGGCTGTAGTGTTATAAGCCAACGCAGACAAGAGAGTCAGCCACGACATTGTTGCTGTAATCCGGCCTACGGGGGCGTCCGTTTGTGTTCCGGTTCATCAGTGTGATATGCACAGATGCCGGTGTAGAATAGCTAGCACACGCCGTCCGCAGTAGGGCATCACTTTCACAGTGAGCACTTTTCATATATAAAAAGATATAGGCCAGAGTAATTGTTCTCAAAATAAAATACGTAGGAGGGATAACACCTGATACACCCAGACAACAGATGAATCGACTGTGCCATTGTAAACCGGTGCGGACGGGAGAGACGCCCGCAACTTTTTAAACTGGTATGATCCTCATGTCCATGGCATAACGTCACCTATGTAGTGGACTTTGTCCTGATTTATTTTCCGGATGAACGCAGATACCAGTACTGGGTGTATTCTAGTGCAGCCGTTGGTAGGTAAACCGGACCAACAGACAGCCTTCGTATTAATATGCTGATAACTTCCTATTCTGCACAATGTGCATGTGTGGTCGGAGTTGTCCAATCCATAGTGCCGCGGTAGAACAGCAGCAGAAAAACTACTTCGGGACTTGAAATTTTTGATGCAAGCGTGGAGCAGTAACACGATACGCCGGAGGAATCCGGATTAATGTGAGGTCGCAAGGGCAGCCACCTAAGTCAACGCTCGGCGACGGGTTGAAGCAGAAACCGTCGTAGTATGACCACCCAACGGCGAAGGCGGATTGGAAGCCCGAGGCAGAGGAGGCGTTGACCCGGGCAAGCTGGTGGCAAGGTACTGGAGGCGGGCGGTTCATGGGCGCGGCAAAGAGGATTCAGGGCAACCGCGATGACGGTTTACCATGGTAGACGTCCGCCGGTTTAAAGCGAAACGAGGCCGGGTTGGCGGAGATGGGCCACAATGGCGGCTGAAATGCGGGGTCGCGTGGGGACGGTTTAACAGCGACGGTCCGGCAGACTCGAGGCCGCACGTGCTGCTCGATGGTGACTGACGGCTCGAGGCATGCTCCGGTAGCAAGGCAACAAGACGGCGAAGCACACTTTGTTGGCCGCAACAGCGGCGGATTCGGGCGGCTCCAGCAGTCATCGCACTACCGGTGCAGAGACGGCGACCTGATTGAATATGGCCGATAGAAATAACTCAAGGCAGAGGAGAATCACAGGCGAGGCCACGGTCTTGATCCGGCGGCGGTTCAATACCGAGACTGCGGCTCCATGGAAGCGGAGGCGACTAAGGTGTGGGATACTTGGCAGGGCGCAGCGGTGAAGCAGAGGCGAGTCAGCACCGGCCGTCTCAGGGCGCTGAGGCAGCAGTGAAGCGGTGAAGCGGCGAAGCGAATTAGCGTGCATCCGCGGATGTTATCAGGGCGGTTTAACACCTGGCGGCGGCTCAGTGGAAACGACAGGGCCGCATTGGAACGACAATAAGAAATAGGGCCGAGGCAGGGGTTTGAGCAGCTTCACAGCAGAGGAAACAACAACTGCCAGTCTGGCGATTTAACAGTGGCGACTTAAAACAGGTAGCAGCAGAAACGAACCGGATGATTGTGCGCCCTTCTTGTTTTACAGTTTGGTCAACTGCATTATCTTCTCTGAAAAACAACTTGACGATTCGCCGGCGGCGCTCAGGCGTCTGAACCGGAATGGCTCGGGACTCGGGAGGTCGGGGCGGTCTTTGCGAGGAGGAGCAGACGCGGCAACCCGGGGCAGAGGCGGCGAGCAATCGGCTTGACGCGGAACAGGCGTGAGGTGCAGCAGAACTTGGGCCGGCTCGGAGCGGCAGCAAGCCCGGAACGAAGCGGAGCTGGTCCGCACGTGCAATGGCGGCTGGGCGCGGCGACTTAGCACCGGCGAGGTAGGACCCGGCCACCGCGGCGTGGGCAGAAGGCCGGTCTAATTAACTCTCAGGTAGGGGCAGATTAAAAACGCGAAGGCGACTCGGATTGAAGACCATTGAAGGTAGCAGGACCAGCCCGAGGCCAAACTGAACAGAAGCGGGGGCGACGTGCGGTAAGGCCAGCCGGCGGCTCGAGGAGGCGGCTTAGCACGGAGCAGGCGGAACTGCGGCGAAGAGGCGGCTCAAAACGTGGCGGCTCCAGGCGGAGGTCACTCGCAGGCGGTGGCAACCCGTAGTGGAGATCGAGGCAGGCCGAAACCAGCCTGGAAACAACGGCTTGGATTCGCGGTGATTCGTGACATAGGCGGAGTCTGAGTCCATGCCCTCATCCGCCGCAGGCGGACTTGGCGGATCACACCTTGGATTCGGCAAGGCGGGTTACGTCCGCCACTGGCGACTCGATCTGAACCATGGCGATGTGCGGGCAATCTTGACCCGGCGATGTGCATGACTAGCTTGATCCGGTGGCTTGCGGTGATGTTGAGGTTATAACAACCTTCTATCTGATGGAAGTTGAAAACAGCGCAAGGTAATAACTCGTCACGACGACCGATGGGCTGGAACAACTCCTCGACCTGGCTACGGCAGTTTAGACACAACACTGGCGAGATGCCGACTTGTGAAGCTCGGGTGAGCAAGAGGCGGTTTGGACGCAAGTCTTGAACCCTCTGCTCAATCGATGTTGACAACAATGAGATCACCTTCAGCCTGGCGACTTGCGAGACCGGATTTAATCACAATCCCAATTTCTTCCTTTCAAATCGGTTCTCCTTCGTCCAGAAAAACTACAAACTGCTCAATCCCAAAAAGAAATCCCTTCAAGAACTACTCACCACCGGGCGCAAGCCCCAAGGTGGGCGCCAACTGTCGTGGAATTGTCACGACAGATGTCCTAGTATGAGGACTTAGTCGTGAGGCCAGCGCATCTATGTGGTAGCTTGAGTGGGGTTGAGCGGAATAGAGAGACGCAACGCAAGACAAGGATTTAGATAGCTTCGGGCCCCGGGAAACATCATCCGGTAACAACCCTACGTGTTGTCTGTGGCTAGGTCTTATTATCATCATGAAGGAGTCGCCGTAAACCGGCTCTCCCATTTATTCCTACCCTTAATATTACCCCTCTTACTTCTCCCCCTTTGGGCAGCCCTTCCCCTCCTTATATAAGTTGAAGGGGCGGATTACATGTAGAGTCCAACTCAGACTTAAGACTTAATTATTATGACTTCTTAACATGAGCTTCTTAACATCTTGGGCTTCATAACGTCTCGGGCTTCATAACGTCTCGGGCTTCATAACCCGTGGCAACCCAGTTATCACTGTCTGCTGGGTTATGACTGGTGCCGGTTTATAATGGTCTGCCTGTTTATGACTGGTGCCAGTTTATGATGGTCTGTCGGGTTATGACTGGTGCCGGTTTATGATGGTCTGCCGATTTATGATTATCTGCTGAGTTAACATCTGACTTAACTCCGGTCGGGTTATCATCAGACTTAACTCCTGTTGAGTTATCATCTGACTTAACACCTGACTTAACTGTCAGCCGGTTTATCAACCTACCGGTTTACCGTCTCGGTTAACTGCCTGTTTTAACTGTTTGTCTTAACTGTCAACCCTTGTACTAAGTCCCAGCCGGGTTATAACTCTGGCCGAATCATACTGCGGGGTATATCACCGACAATACCCATCCGTCAAAACCATGATGCTGATAAACTTAAGCCTGATGGACAATAGTACCTCGCATTCAGCAGGAAGAATGTGACAAATCTAGTGTTTGCATGGTTGGCTACATATCTTTCTAGCGTTATTGTCTTCAATCGAATTTCATGAGAAGTGAGAAAATCTCGGTGCTTAGGAATTCACCGATTGGTTATAACTTTGTTACCCCGTCCTGTTGCCTAAATAGACATGAAGGTTGAAAACAGTTAAGGTCTAAAAAAGAGTGTCGAAAGAGCAACAGCTGAACGTTTAATTCTAGTACACTATATGCGGGCTTCCAATGTGCATGAAATTATCACCTTTATATACAATTTCTCCAGACCTAGAAAGCATTGCAGCAAGCCAATAATCTTGTTTAGATCAAAACTATTCATTTGGATATATAAGATCTTGGCAGAATCCATCACTATTGATAGGCTATCCATGGATAAACTCTTCATTGATCATAGAACATAATATTAGTACGAAATGTGTACTCCAAGATGATATATCACTTATGCGCAGAAATTTAAAATGCAGCTTATGGTTACAAGTGTAGATGATAATATACAATACCTAAAGAACTGTGGAGCCATACACCATCTTGAAATGTGGACAGAGTTCATGTATTACACCCAAGGTCTCCAGTTTAGGTGTGGAGAGGACGGTTATTTGTGATGGTGAATAACTAGAATCAAGGACCAACCTTTGAAGTGAAGGGGCATCTTGGATTATGAGCTGCCTTTCGTCAAAAGAAATTCAAATTCTTACAAGGTTAGCCAACTTTATTTGGAGAGAACCAATTCTAACTGTGAAACAAGCACACCAAGTACTCCAGGGCAGGGCAACTGGAGTGGATAATGTTGTGCAATGAGGCCTTCGATATACGAACCCGCACACGTGAATGTTTCTTGAGACCAGATTGTCTGGTAGATAGCACAGCGCAAAGGTGGCAGTGTGTGGATGATAACCCACAAGTATAGGGAATCGCAACAGCTTTCGAGGGTAGAGTATTCAACCCAAATTTATTGGTTCGACACAAGGGGAGCCAAAGAATATTCTCAAGTATTAGCAGTTGAGTTGTCAATTCAACCACACCTGGAAACTTAGTATCTGCAGCAAAGTGTTTAGTAGCAAAGTAATATGATAGTGGTGGTAGCAGCAACAAAAGTAAAGACAGCAAAAGTAATGTTTTTGGTATTTTGTAGTGATTGTAACAGTAGCAGCGGGAAAGTAAATAAGCGTAAACCAGTATATGGAAAACTCGTAGGCACCGGATCAGTGATGGATAATTATGCCAGATGCGGTTCATCATGTAACAGTCATAACATAGGGTGACACCTAGCTCCAATTTATCAATGTAATGTAGGCATGTATTCTGTATATAGTCATACGTGCTTATGGAAAAGAACTTGCATGACATCTTTTGTCCTACCCTCCCGTGGAAGCGGGGTCCTATTGGAAACTAAGGGATATTAAGGCCTTGTTTTAATAGAGAACCGGAACAAAGCATTAGCACATAGTGAATACATGAACTCCTCAAACTATGGTCATCACCGGGAGTGGTCCCGATTATTGTCACTTCGGGGTTGCCGGATCATAACACATAGTAGGTAACTATAGACTTGCAAGATAGGATCAATAACTCACATATATTCATGAAAACATAATAGGTTCAGATCTGAAATCATGGCACTCGGGCCCTAGTGACAAGCATTAAGCATAGCAAAGTCATAGCAACATCAATCTCAGAACATAATGGATACTAGGGATTAAACCCTAACAAAACTAACTCGATTACATGATAAATCTCATCCAACCCATCACCGTCTAGCAAGCCTACAATGGAATTACTCACGCACGGCGGTGAGCGTCATGAAATTGGTGATGGAGGATGGTTGATGATGACGGCGATGACGAATCCCCCTCGCCGGAGCCTAGAACGGACTCCATATTAGTCCTCCCGAGAGGTTTTAGGGCTTGGCGGCGGCTCCGTATCGTAAAACACGATGATTTCTTCTCTCTGATTTTTTTCTCATCGAAACTCAATATATGGAGGTGGAGTTGGGGTCGGAGACACAACAGGGGGCCCACGAGGTAGGGGGGCGCGCCCTAGGGGGGGCGCCCCCACCCTTGTGAGAAGGGTGTGGGCCCCCTGGTCTTCATCTTTGGCGAGAATTTTTTATTGTTTTTTAAGATGTTCCGTGGAGTTTCAGGTCATTCCGAGAATATTTGTTTTCTGCACATAAAACAACACCATGGTAATTCTGCTGAAAACATCGTCAGTCCAGGTTAGTTCCATTCAAATCATACAAGTTAGAGTCCAAAACAAGGGCAAAAGTGTTTGGAAAAGTAAATACGATGAAGACGTATCAACTCCCCCAAGCTTAAACACTTGCTTGTCCTCAAGCAATTCAGTTGACAAACTGAAATAAAGAAAGAAAAACTTTTACAAACTCTGTTTGCTCTTGTTGTTGTAACTATGTCAAGCCAGCATTCAAGTTTTCAACATAGATCATAACTAACCACACTTGCAATAATTCTCAGGTCTCATCATTACTCATATCAATAGCATAATCAACTAGCAAGTCATAATAATAAATCTCGGATGACAACACTTTCTCAAAACAATCATAATATGATATAACAAGATGGTATCTCGCTAGCCCTTTTTGAGACCGCAAAACATAAATGCAGAGCACCTTTAAAGATCAAGGACTGACTAGACATTGTAATTCATGGTAAAAGAGATCCAATCATAGTCATACCCAATATAAATTAACAGTGATGAATGCAAATGACGGCTGTGCTCTCCAGCTAGTGCTTTTTAATAAGAGGGTGATGACTCAACATAAAAGTAAATGGATAGGCCCTTCGCAGACGGAAGCAGGGATTTGTAGAGGTGCCAGAGCTCGGTTTTGCAATAGATATAAATTGTATTTTGAGCGATATATTTTCATTGTCAACGTAACAACTAAGAGATGACGATATCTTCTAAACACATTATAGGCGGTTCCCAAACAGAATGGTAAAGTTTATACTCCCCCTCCACCAACAAGCATCAATCCATGGCTTGCTCAAAACAACGAGTGCCTCCAATATACATCAGGTCCTAGGGGGAGTTTTGTTTGCAATTAATTTTGATTTAGTTTGCAGAAAGCATGGGACTGGGCATCCCGGTGACCAGCCATTTTCTCGTGAGTGAGGAGCGGAGTCCACTCCTCTTAAGAATAACCCGCCTAACACGGAAGATAAGGACAGCCTTTGTTGATACATGAGCTATTCGAGCATACAAAACAGAATGTTTATTTGAAGGTTTAGAGTTTGTCACATACAAATTTACTTGGAACGGCAGGTAGATACCGCATATAGGAAGGTATGGTGGACTCATTTGGAATAACTTTGGGGTTTAAGGGATTGGATGCACAAGCAGTATTCCCGCTTAATACAAGTGAAGGCTAGAAAAAGACTGGGCAGCGACCAACTAGAGAGCGACAAAAGCCATGTACATGCATTAAAATTAATAAACATTGGATGCAAGCATGAGTGGGATATAATCCACCATGAACATAAATATCATGAAGGCTATGTTGATTTTGTTTCAACTACATGCGTGAACATGTGCCAAGTCAAGTCACTTAAATCATTCAAAAGAGGATACCACCCCATCATACCACATCATAATCATCTCAATAGCATGTCGACATACAAGGTAAATCATTATAACTCATAGCTAATCAAGCATGGCACAAGCAACTCTGATCTCTAATCGTTATTGCAAACATGTTTATTCATAATAAGCTGAATCAAGAACGACGGGCTCATCATATTTACAAAAGCAAAAGAGGTCAAGTTCATACCAGCTTTTCTCATCTCAGTCAGTCCATCATATATCATCATAATTGCCTTTCACTTGCACGACCGAACGGTGTGAATAATAATAATAGTGCACGTGCATTGGACTAAGCTGGAATCTACGAGCATTCAATAACCAGGAGAAGACAAGGCAATATGTGCTCTTGGTTAAATCAACAATAATGCATATAAGAGCCACTTCAACAATTTAATTATGGTCTTCTCCTATTGACCCCCCAAAGAAAAGAAATAAAACTATTTACACGGGAAAGCTCCCAACAAGCAAAAGAAGAACGGGAAATATTTTTGGGTTTTCTTTTTAGTTATTACTACTACAGCAGAAAAATAAACTACTACTAATTTTTTTGGTTTTTCTTAAGGTTTAACAAACACACAAGAAGAAAGCAGGAAAAAGAAAAAAAACTAGCATGGATATTACAGTGAAAAAGTATGAGCACCGACATCTAGCAATGAGTGTGTGTGAACATAAATGTAATCTTGGTGAGAAATACGTACTCCCCCAAGCTTAGGCTTTTGGCCTAAGTTGGTCTATGGCCACGGCTGGCCTGGCGGATATCCATAATAATAGTTGTCGAGGTCGTACTATAATGAGGAGGAATAGTCGGGATCATACTGATGTGCAGCGGTTATCGCCTGCTGAGCTGCAGCGTGGAGTCGGGCTGCCTCCGCTCTCCTCTCATACTCTTCTGCCTCCTCTCTGGTAATAACATATCTTCCTTTTGTCTGTGAATCAAAGAAGGCAGGAGCAGGGAGAGTAATACGGAAAACACGTCGTTTATGAAAAATTAAGCGATATAAGAGAGGTGATACAGGCCTCTCAACAAACTGGTGCGAAGCCATAGAGTTATAATCTAAATATGCAGGAGGCAACTCCATATCACCCTCACGAATGTCTATTTCAAGAAAATGAGCTACGCGGGTTGCATAAATTCCTCCAAAGAAATCTCCATTATGTCTATTATGATGCAACCTACGAGCTACAATGGCTCCCATATGATAAGATTGGTCTCCTAACACAGCACTCCTAAGAATGCTAAGATCAGGGACACAGATGTGACATGCTTCATCCTTAGCATTTATGCATCTACCGATGAAGAGAGTAAAATAATGTATAGCAGGAAAGTGAATGCTCCCTATGGTAGCATGTGTTATGTCTCTGGATTCCGGCATAGTTATACTAGCAAGAAAGTTTCTAAATTCAGATTTAGGGGGATCCCTAATACTGCCCCATGATGGAAGTTCGCAAGCAAAAGTGAAATCCTCTAGGTCCATGGTATAAGATTTGTCATAAAGATCAAACAAGACTGAAGGAGAATTACGCGAAGATGAATACTCAAACCTCCTCACAAATGAACTTGTGAGATCATGATACTGGGGGCATTTGTTAGCCTCAAAATCCTCAAGACCGGCATTGCGCAAATATGCTTTGAATTCTTCTTTCATTCCCGCATGGTCCATAAAATTTTTCGACGGCCATTCGCAAGGCCGTACTGGAGCATCTCTTGGTGGATCCTCGTCAGCATCGCGCATAGCAATCCTGGATCCTTACTTCTTAGAGGAACCACCTTGGAACATCTTCCTAATTTTCTCTGAAAAATTCTAAAAATTTTAGCAACTTCAAGATAAAAGTGAAGCAAACTCAATAAAAATGATAGCAACTACTCCTACAAGTGCCTAGAGCCTATATCAAGCATTAGAACTACTTGGAACCATATAAATTTGACATGCTAGCTCAAGAACATGATCACCTATGCAACACAAATTTGCAAAGAATAAAGCACTAGAACAAAAAATAATTCGACCAATGGAGGAGTCACATACCAAGGAACAATCTCCCCAAGCAGTTTTGCGAGAGGTGCTTTGAGCAAGGAGATCGAAAATCACAGCAAAAGTGGCTGGAACTCGTGCTTGAGTTGGTTTTTCGGGTTTGTGTGAGATAGAGGAAGAAGACGTGTGCTGGGATAAGTGGAGGAGGGCCACCATGGGCCCACGAGGTAGGGGGTGCGCCCTATAGGGGGGCGCCCACCACCATCGTGGCAGCTCCTCCCGCGGTAATTTTTGCACAGTAAATCCTCAAATATTCCCGAAAAAATCATATGAAATTGGCATGGCATTCTGAGGACTTCTATTTTCGGGATATTTTTATATTGCATAGATAAGTCAGGAAGCAGACAGAAAATACTATTTTTACTTTTTTTAATCTAAATAACAGAAATATAGAGAGGGTACAGAAGTTTGTGCTTCTAGTTTCATCCATCTCATGCTCATAAAAAAGAATCCGCTAACAAGGTTGATCAAGTCTTGTTAACAAACTCATTCCGATAATCATGAAACCGGAGAAATTTCGAATAACACTAAGTTACCTCAACGGGGATATGCACATCCCCAATAATAAGAATATCATATTTCTTCTTGAGAGTAGGAAGAGCAAATTCAAAACATCCAAATATAATCGATGGAATTTTTCCAATAGAGTTGATACTATGAACTTGAGGTTGTTTCCTCGGAAAGTGTATCGTATGCTCATTACCTTTAACATGAAAAGTGACATTGCCTTTGTTGCAATCAATAATAGCCCCTGCAGTATTAAGAAAAGGTTTTCCAAGAATAATAGACATACTATCATCCTCGGGAATATCAAGAATAACAAAGTCCGTAAAAATAGTAACGTTCGCAACCACAACAGGCACATCCTCACAAATACCGACAGGTATAGCAGTTGATTTATCAGCCATTTGCAAAGATATTTCAGTAGGTGTCAGCTTATTCAAGTCAAGTCTACGATATAAAGAGAGAGGCATAACACTAACACCGGCTCCAAGATCACATAAAGCGGTTTTAATATAATTTCTTTTAATGGAGCAAGGTATAGTAGGTACTCCGGGGTCTCCAACTTTCTTTGGTATTCCACCCTTAAAAGTGTAATTAGCAAGCATGGTGGAAATTTCAGCTTCCGGTATCTTTCTTTTATTAGTAATGATATCCTTCATATATTTAGCATAAGGATTTGTTTTAAGCACATCAGTTAATCGCATACGCAAAAAGATAGGCCTAATCATTTCAGCAAAGCACTCAAAATCCTCATCATCCTTTTTCTTGGATGGTTTCAGAGGAAATGGCATGGGTTTCTGAACCCAAGGTTCCCTTTCTTTACCATGTTTCCTAGCAACAAAGTCTCTTTAATCATAATGTTGATTCTTTGATTGTGGGTTATCAAGATCAATAGCAGGTTCAATTTCTACATCATTGTCATTACTAGGTTGAGCAGCATCATGAACATCATCATTAATATTTTTACTAGGTTCATGTTCATTACCAAATTGTGTTTCAGCATCAGACATAGAAATATCATTTGGATTATCAGGTGGTTCAGCAATAGGTTCACTAGAAGTTTGCACAGTTCTATCATTTTTCTTCTTCTTCTTTTTATAAGAACTAGGAACATCAATATTATTTCTTTGAGAATCTTGCTCGATTCTCTTAGGGTGGCCTTCAGGATACAAAGGTTCCTGAGTCATTCTACCAGTTCTAGTAGCCACTCTAATAGCATAATCATTTTTCTTACTATTCATTTCATTAAGCACTTCTTTTTGGGCCTTAAGTACTTGTTCTACTTGAGTGCTAACCATAGAAGCATGTTTGCTAACAAGTTTAATTTCACCTTTAATATTAGCCATATAATCACCCAAGCGTCTAATCATATAAGCATTTTCTTTTAATTGTCTACCAAAATAAGCATTGAAGTCGTCTTGCTTATACATAAAGTTATCAAACTCATCCAAGCACTGACTAGCAATTTTAGTAGGAGGGACTTCAGCTTTATCATATCTATAGAGAGAATTTACCTTTACTACCTATGTCGGAATATCAGGATCAGGATGTTCTTTAGCAAATAAATAATTAAGATCATATGTTTCTTCAACGGGCAGTGAATTAAGACCATGTATTTCTTCAATAGGAGGTAAATTCTTAACGCGTTCAGCTTTAACACCTTTTTCTTCCATAGATTTCTTTGCCTCTTGCATATCTTCGGGACTGAGAAATAGAACACCTCTCTTCTTCGGAGTTGGTTTAGGAATAGGCCCAGTAATTGGAAAGGAGATGGCTTAGGAGCTGGCTCCGGAGGTGCCTAATTATTTTCATTTGTCAACATATTATTCAATAGAATTTCAGCTTCATCCGGTGTTCTTTCCCTGAAAAGAGAACCAACACAACTGTCCAGGTAATCTCTGGAAGCATCGATTAGTCCATTATAAAAGATATCAAGTATTTCAGCTTTCTTAAGAGGATGATGAGGCAAAGCATTAAGTAACTTAAGCCTCCCCCAAGCTTGTGGGAGACTCTCTTCTTTAATTTGCACAAAGTTGTATATTTCCCTCAAAGCAGCTTGTTTCTTATGAGCAGGGAAATATTTAGCAGAGAAGTAATAAATCATATCCTGGGGACTACGAACACAACCAGGATCAAGAGAATTAAACCATATCTTAGCATCACCCTTTAATGAGAACGGAAATATTTTGAGTATATAGAAGTAACGCGATCTCTCATCATTAGTGAATAGGGCAGCTATATCATTTAATTTAGTAAGATGTGCCACAACAGTTTCAGATTCATAGCCATAAAACGGATCAGATTCAACCAATGTAATTATATCAGGATCAACAGAGAATTCATAATCCTTATCAGGAACACATATAGGTGAAGTAGCAAAAGCAGGGTCAGGTCTCATTCTATCTCTAAGTGATTCTTTGTTCCATCTAATTAATAGCCTCTTAAGCTCATATCTATCTTTGCAAGCAAAAATAGAGGCAAAAGATTCCGTATCAAAAAGATAACCCTCAGGAATAGCAGGCATATTTTCATCATCATTATCATCATCGTATTAAGATTCAATAATTTTTTTCTCTAGACCTAGCAATTTTTTCATCAAGAAATTCACCAAGGGGCACAATAGTATCAGTCATAGAAGCAGTTTCATCATAAGTATGATGCATAGCAGAAGTGGCATCATCAATAACATGTGACATATCAATAACATGATGCATAGCAGAGGTGTCGCAAGCTTACTCATAACAGAAGGTGAATCAAGTGCAGAGCTAGATGGCAGTTCCTTACCTCCCCTCGTAGTTGAGGGATAGATCTTGGTTTTTGGATCTCTCAAGTTATTCATAGTGTGCAGCAGATATAAATCCCAAGTGACTCAAAGAATAGAGCTATGCTCCCCGGCAACGGCGCCAGAAATTGGTCTTGATAACCCACAAGTATAGGGGATCGCAATAGCTTTCGAGGGTAGAGTATTCAACCCAAATTTATTGATTTGACACAAGGGGACCCAAAGAATATTCTCAAGTATTAGCAGCTGAGTTGTGAATTCAACCACACCTCGAAACTTAGTATCTGCAGCAAAGTGTTTAGTAGCAAAGTAATATGATAGTGGTGGTAGAGGCAACAAAAGTAAAGATAGCAAAAGTAATGTTTTTGGTATTTTGTAGTGATTGTAACAGTGGCAGCGGGAAAGTAAATAAGCGTAAACCAGTATATGGAAAACTCGTAGGCACCGGATCAGTGATGGATAATTATGCCGGATGCGGTTCATCATGTAACAGTCATAACATAGGGTGACACAGAACTAGCTCCAATTCATCAATGTAATGTAGGCATGTATTCAGTATATAGTCATATGTGCTTATGGAAAAGAACTTGCATGACATCTTTTGTCCTACCCTCCCGTGGCAGCGGGGTCCTATTGGAAACTAAGGGATATTAAGGCCTCCTTTTAATAGAGAACCGAAACAAAGCATTAGCACATAGTGAATACATGAACTCATCAAGCTATGGTCATCACCGGGAGTGGTCCCGATTATTGTCACTTCGGGGTTGCCGGATCATAACACATAGTAGGTGACTATAGACTTGCAAGATAGGATCAAGAACTCACATATATTCATGAAAACATAATAGGTTCAGATCTGAAATCATGGCATTCGGGCCCTAGTGACAAGCATTAAGCATAGCAAAGTCATAGCAACATCAATCTCAGAACATAATGGATACTAGGGATTAAACCCTAACAAAACTAACTCGATAACATGATAAATCTCATCCAACCCATCACCATCCAGCAAGTCTACGATGGAATTACTCACGCACGACGGTGAGCATCATGAAATTGGTGATGGAGGATGGTTGATGATGACGACGACGATGAATCCCCCTCTCTGGAGCCCCGAACGGACTCCAGATCAGCCCTCCCGAGAGGTTTTAGGGCTTGGCGGCGGCTCCGTATCGTAAAACGTGATGATTTCTTCTCTCTGATTTTTTTTCATCGAAACTCAATATATGGAGGTGGAGTTGGGGTCGGAGACGCAACAGGGGGCCCATGAGGTTGGGGGCGCGCCTTAGGGGGGGGGCGCCCCCACCGTCGTGAGAAGGGTGTGGGCCCTCTGGTCTTCATCTTTGGCGAGGATTTTTTATTGTTTTTTCTAAGATGTTCCGTGGAGTTTTAGGTCCTGCACATAAAACAACACCATGGTAATTGTGACGCCCCGAGACCGATGTGCCAGGTGTCTTCCAGTTATTCGCTGTCGTTGCCATGTCATTTGCTTGCGTGTTGCATCTTATTATGTCATCATGTGCATTGCATCATCATGTTTTAAAACTTGCATGCGTCCCGGCCTCCTCGTTCTCTCCGTTGTCCGTTCTGAGCCCAGACACACTTGCACGCGCCCGCGGCATGTCCGAAATAGCATTTTATAAGTGGCCAGAAAAATGTTCCCGGAATGGGTCGAAAGTTGGCGTGCGGTCTTATTATAGTGTAGATAGACCGCCTGTCAAGTTTCATCGCATTCAGAGTTCGTTTGATAGCCCAACCGTTAAACTATAGCGACAATATAGTCGGTCTAACGTCGGACGTTTTCGGTCTCCGGAAACTGTTGCCGGGCTGCACTCCTCTCCTCTCATCTCGGCCCAACCTCTTTTTGCAACCCACT
>NC_041382.1:240493312-240577168 GCF_002162155.2 Triticum dicoccoides | reverse complement strand
CCTAAAGCCCCCCAAACCCCCCAAAACCCTAGCCCCTAAACCTACCCAAACCCTCCTCCCACCTCTCAGCCGGCAGCCACCTACCCCCCTCCTCAATTTCAGCGCCGGTCTATCCCACCGCCACCACTTGGCGCGCCCTTGTCGCTGCAGCGCCGCCGCGAGCCGTCTCCAGCCAACCCGCTCACGCGACCTCACCTCCCAGCCGCCACCCGCAGCCATCCCTAGCGCGCCACCTGTCCCCGGCCTCGCACCCTGCTGCCGCGGCCCGCCCGGGCCCGGGGTCAGCCCGCCGAGCCCATCTGGAGCCACCGTGAGCCCGCTTCGCCTCCCCGTGGCTCCTGAAGCGCGCCCGCACCAGCGCGTTGCGCTCGCCGGCCTCCTCCCGCCAGAGTTGCCGCCGGCGACCCTCTCCGCTCGGGTGCTCTGCATCGCCACCAGGTTGACCTCACCCTGACCCCGTCTCCTCCATCTCCGTTTCTCTCCCTGCTCCCTAATCTCCCTCCTCTCTCTGCCTCGAACAGCAGCACTGCCGCCGCCATGGATGAACGCGAGCCGAGCTCGCCGTCGCCGGATCTTCACCACCGCGGCCGGAAACGGACGGATCCCGTCCGGATCCGCACCTCAGGGGCCTCCTCTGCTCCTCCCCGACGTCAAGCCTTGCGCCGCCTTGCCCAACGTCGCCGGCGGCCGGGTATAGCTGCGCCTCGTCCCTAGCTTCGGGCTGGGAGGAGCTCGATGGTGCCCGTTGACCCAGCCGACCCACGTCCGTCCAGCGCCAAGGCCGGCCCAACACCAAGACGCCAAGGCCCGTTTCCCTAAAGCCCAACTTGAGGAAGCCCACCTCCTATTTGCTCCTGTGCAGCCTAGTTCGGGCCAGATTCGGCCCAGTTCCTATTTTTTTTCAGATCTGCGTTTTAGCCATTTATCCTGAGACTGCAGTTTTACAGAAAAGACCCTCATGTTCATGCATATAATAACTCACAATTCGTGCATCGGATTAAAATGATTTATATATGAAACTTGCTTAGAATTTTGTCTAGTTTAATAATATGTCACTTTCATCCATGTTTAAAATGTCTAAAATGATGTTTGTTTAAATTTGCTCCTATGCCATGCTAAAATGATTTAATTCATAACTATTCAACCGTAGGTCCGAATTAAATAATCTTTATATGTAAATGGGGTAGAATTTTGCCTAGTTTAACATGGTGGCCTTACTTTGCATGTTTAACAACTCTAAAATATGGTTTAGGGCAGAACAGTACCAAACCTAATATATGCATATGGGGATTTACCGGAATTGTTGTTCGTTGTTTCCGGCCTCATTTAAACTTGCCTAGATAGGTAGTTTTCATTTGCTTCACCCTCTTGCCATGTTTAACAACATTTAATACTGTTGGGTACATAAACAAGATCGAACTAAACAAGTCACGTGGTGTTTCGTCAATATGCAACTCGTTGCATATTGAGCTCCACTTAATTTGTAGGGTTGCTTGTGCTCTTTGCCATGCCATGCCTCTTTAATTCGGACATGCATGATACTTGATTGTGCATCATGCCATGTTTATGTCGTGGTTGTTTTACTATGTTGTGTGCTTCTTTCCGGTGTTGCTTCTTCGGGTTGGTTCCGTTAACGTCGTGCTTGTGAGGAACCGTTCGTCTATGTCCGTTTGTCTTCTTCATGGACTCGTTCTTCTTCCTTGCGGGTTTTCAGGCAAGATGACCATACCCTTGAAATCACTTCTATCTTTGCTTTCTAGTTGCTCGCTCTTTTGCTATGCCTATGTTGCGATACCTACCACTTGCTTATCATGCCTCCCATATTGTTGAACCAAGCCTCTAACCCACCTTGTCCTGGAAAACCGTTGATTGGCTATGTTACCGCTTTGCTCAGCCCCTCTTATAGCGTTGTTAGTTGCAGGTGAAGATTGAAGCTTGTTCCATGTTGGAACATGGATATTTTGTTGGGATATCACGATATATCTTATTTAATTAATGCATCTATATACTTGGTAAAGGGTGGAAGGCTCAGCCTTATGCCTGGTGTTTTGTTCCACTCTTGTCGCCCTAGTTTCCGTCATATCGGTGTTATGTTCCTGGATTTTGCGTTCCTTACGCGGTTGGGTATAATGGGAACCCCTTGACAGTTCGCTTTGAATAAAACTCCTCCAGCAAGGCCCAACCTTGGTTTTACCATTCGCCACCTAGCCTCTTTTTCCCTTGGGTTAGGCCAGCCCAAGGGTCATCTTTATTTTAACCCCCCGGGCCAATGCTTGTCTAAGTGTTGGTCCGAACTGAGTAGACTGTGGGGCCACCTCGGGGAAACTTGAGGGCTGGTTTTACTCGTAGGATGTCTCATCCGGTGTTGCCCTGAGAACGAGATATGTGCAGCACCCATCAGGATGTCGGCGCATCGGGCGGCTTTGCTAGACTTGTTTTACCATTGTCGAGGATGTCTTGTAGAACCGGGATACCGAGTCTGATCGGAATGTCTCGGGAGGAGGACTATTCCTTCGTTGACCGTGAGAGCTTGTCATGGGCTAAGTTGGGACACCCCTGCAGGGATTTGAACTTTCGAAAGTCGTGCCCGCGGTTATGGGCAGATGGGAATTTGTTAATGTCCGGTTGTAGAAAACCTGAAGTTGACCTTATTTAAAATGCATCAACCGCGTGTGTAACCGTGATGGTCTCTTTCCGGTGGAGTCCGGAAAGTGAACACGGTGTTGGAGTTATGATTGACGTAGGTTGTTCTAGGATCACTTCTTGATCATAGTTTATCGATCGTGCTTTGGCTTCTCTTCTCGCTCTCATTTGCGTATGTTTAGCCACCATATATGTTAGTCGCTTGCTGCAGCTCCACCTCATACCTTTACCTTTCCCATAAGCTTAAATAGTATTGATCGTGAGGGTGCAAGATTGCTGAGTCCCCGTGGCTCACACATACTTCCAAAACCAGCTTGCAGGTGCCGATGAGTCCATGCAGACGGCGCAACCAAGCTCAAGGAGGAGCTCGATGAAGATCTTGTCCTTCGTGTTGTTTCATTCTAGTTCATCAGTAGTGGAGCCCAGTCGGGACGATCGGGGATCTGTGTAGCATTTGGGGTAGTCTTCTTTTATTTTGGTTCCGTAGTCAGACCTTGTGTGTAACTGGATGATGTAATGCTTTATTCATGTATTGTATGAAGTGGCGATTGTAAGCCAACTATGTATCTCTTTTCCCTTATTGTATTACATGGGTTGTTTGCAAAGATTACCTCACTTGCGACATTGCTTTCAATGCGGTTATGCCTCTAAGTCGTGCTTCGACACGTGGGAGATATAGCCGCATCGAGGGTGTTACAGTAATTCTACTGAAAACAGGGTTAGTCCGGGTTAGTTCCATTCAAATCATACAAGTTAGAGTCCAAAACAAGGGCAAAATTGTTTGGAAAGTAGATACGACGGAGACGTGTCTGTGGAGAGGACAAAAACCGCGAGATGGACATCGATGCTGAGGGCACAAGTACATGGCGTTCGGTATCTGGTAGGTGATTTCCTGGGGAATAGTAGAACTCAAGCAATTGCAGTTATGTGAATTCAGGGGATTTCAGCCAGGCGTCCGCCATGCAGGGCAAGTTATGCGTGCTCAGGTAACATGACGGGATGCAGAGGCTTTGAATGGAGCCCTAGTGGGAGGAGATGATGGCTCTAGGGAGTTCGAAATCATTGAAGAGTGATAGCTGACGACACTCGAGATTAAGGGGTATGATGTGCCATAGAGGGCACCATAGAATTGAGAGGACTTGGGAGATCGATGACGCGGTCCACCCGAGATTCTATGGGTTCCTGGGATCCGACGTGGGTGGGCTCACCGCATATCCCCACGCTGCCGGGTGCGAGATCTACAATAGGCGTCGCCACTAGCGGGAGCCTCATCTTCTTGGCGTTGGGGTCAGACGAGTCCATTACTACTACAAAAAATGCACTTTCGTGATGATACGTGTTTGTCACAGTAGGTCACATTTTCTGTCATGCATGTACATCCATGACAAATTTATGACAGAATCAAGATAGTCATACATGTGCTGTCGTAGAAGTGTTCCATGACATTTCCAAAATTATCATCATGGAAGTGTCCACTTCCACGACGATAAATCGCGCGTCACAGAAGTGCTTTCGTCAAGGGTGACCAACACATGGCATCCATCGTAACGGAACGCCGTTAAGCTATCGGGTCTGGTTTTTGATCTGATAACCCGTTAACAGCCCCGACCAATGGGGATTTTCCACGTGTAAAATCATTATTGGCTTGAGGAAACACGTGTCGGCTCACCGTTGGGACAGATGTCATCAACTCATTGGACCCAAAGCGCCTATGATAGGTCGACATGTGGCATGGCCCAACAGAGGCCCATTCTTGTGAAAAGGCCAGCCCGTTCGACTTGGTCAAAAGGTGGCGGGCCGGCCAACAACAAAGCCTGTTAACGGCCTGTTCGCATATAGCCCATTTACAGCCCACTGTATCAGGGCCCATTTACAGCCTATCCGAATTAGGCCCAGTAGCGTTATCTGGGCCGTCCAATATAATTCTAGCCCATTTTAACTTCCGGCCCATGTATGGCCCATGACGTCTTTCGGCCCATATGAGGCCCTTAGTAACCCTCGGCCCCTTAATGGCCTGTGGTAAAACTGCCCCATAATGAACAGTGTCTCACTTTATACCCATTAACGTCCCATTATTCTGTTGGGCCGTTTCCAGCCAATGTTGTCTTTCGGCCTTCTCAGGGTCCATTTATTCTTGGGCTCATTTCCAGCATGTGGTTACTTACTGCCCGTTACTGTCATTTTCTGCTTGTGGGCCAAATTCATCCGGTGGTTACAATCGGCCCATTTGTGGCCCGTTAATATGTTGGGCCGTTTTCATGTCGAAAAAAACCCGTTGGGCTGTTTTCATAGAGTTATCAAATACGACCTATTAACAGTCCGTTATTGTCCACGAACAGTACGACCCATGATTGGCGAAATGATGATACGCCCCGTAGAAGGCCCACGGATGCTATGGCCCGTAAAAGGCCCATGGATCGTACGACCCGTGGAAGGCCCATGGATCCGACGGCCCGTATAGAAGGCCAATGGATCCTACGGCCCATAGAAGGCCCATGGATCACACGGCCCACAGGAGGCCCATGGTTACAACAGTCCGTGTGTTGCCACGATTATTTTGGCCTAGTTTCCAAAAACAGGTTATTTTGGCCACTAGAAAAACACAGAAAAAGAACTGTAGTGACTACAAGCAAACAACTAAACAAGACAATAAGGAAATAAATAAGCAAGCAATTAACGCTAGCCTATTACCGCTATTACACATATTACATCCACTAGGCAGCAAAGTTCGCCACCGGTGCAAATATAGGGAACAAAGCAGCATATTACATACACTGGCCGTCAAAATGGCCACCAGTGCAAATAAACCTAGCAGCAAAACAAGAGCATAACTGAAACAATTTCAGAAGAGCTCAAGAAACATGGTATCCACCATGTTGGCTATAAGCTTAGCAAGCTTATTAGCTTTGTCCTGTTTGGTGCTAAAATCCTCGAACGCTTGCTGTTGCACCAGAAAGTATGCATCTGAATGCTCCAGGGACTTCCGCAGTCCTTCCGCTTCTTGTCGCAGCACAACTAGTCGATGTCTTTCAGCTTGTAGTTGAGACTCAAGAAACCAAACTAGTTCAGACAGTGAGTTTGAATAGCTTGTGCAAGCGGTAGTGGCCAGTAACTCGAACACTAAACCAAGACAGGACTTTGGGGTTGTCTCACTGTCTTCGAGATAGTCTTCCTTAGATGTTTTATCAGCTTTGTTGGAGACCAACAAGGATGTGTCACTATCCTAAACCTTATCTTCATTACTTCCTTTAACATTTCTTAATAAGGCACTCTTCCCCAATATTCTGTCATCATTCTAAAAGAAGAAACAAGCAGACACATAACAGGTCTAGCATGTACTAGTATATGAAACTCATTTCGGTGAACCAGTTCATTAGTAAGGTGGACAGGATTAAACTACCAAGTCTTCTATTGCCAAGTACTAGTACATAATAAAAGCATCAAACAAACATATATCTATGTCCTATGGTCACTGCATTGTCTTGCCAAATCAAAATAGAGACACGGTTCAAATCATATCAGTTCAAGACAAAGCAGTAGCGAAATAATATGTCAGGACCCCGACTCAATGCCACATCGATCTAGCATGTAACACCTCATATCATTTTGCGGCCTCACGCACGGTATTCCCACGGGTGTCGTCTTACCTTTGCCCGGGACCGTTTGCGTCTTTTGGCACACGTATATGATAGTGTCGCTAGCATCCATATGATAAGGAGCCCGGGCTGACATGGCTAGTCGTAAACCCAAAGTGGCACAAACCTACAGGGACAGGCATCCATGACCCAGCATCGAACGTGTCGGTCATCAGCGAGTGAATCCAGGCTGTAGCACTGGGCTAGCAGGACTCCGGTGAACCGGGCTGTAGCAGGCTAACATGACTCCGGTATTCATCGCGTGACATTTCCCTGAAGGGACAGACACAGGAACGACGAAGGACACATGCCGGCCAGCCTAAGTGTTCAGGAGCAGTATCAAGCTACCATGGCTCAGTGGAAACACTAGGAGACATTTCTCGGTAAGAGAGGCTACTAAGGATAAACAACTAGATAGCCAGATCCCACACATACCAAGCATTTCAATAACATACACACAATATGCTCGATATGTGCAAATACAACATGGCATCACAACATGACTCTACGACTCAAGTATTTATTCCATAGGCTCCGAGGAGCGAGATATTACAAACAGGGGTCTCATGACCCAACATTCAGAGCATACAAGTCAAAGCACATGCGGAAGCTTAACATGTCTAAGTACAGACATCTATAAATGAAAAAGGCTGAGAAGCCTGACTATCTATCAGATCCTGCTGAGGGCACAAGATCGTAGCTGAGGTAACAAGCTAAACGTCGAAGTCCACGTGGAACTACTAGCGAGACCGAAGTCTCTCTGCAAAAACATAAAATAGGCAAACATGAGTACAAATGTACCCAGCAAGACTTACATCAGAACTAACTACATATGCACCATTATCAACAAAGGGGATGGTGGGGTTTAACTGCAGCAAGCCAGCTTTGACTCAGTGGCTAACCTAAACTATGATTGCAAGTAACTCTTCAGGTGGCGCACACGAGTCCACATATTCACCATATCAATACACCACTATGGATCCGCTCCCATCTCCCTACGAGAACGCCATCCATAGCACTCACGCTTATCTTGCGTATTTTAGAGTATCCACTTTCACTTGTCTATGAACTGATATAAGCAACCCAGAAGTCCTTTTCCGTGGACACGGCTATTCGAATAGATGATGTTACCCCTACAGGGGTGTACTTCTTCACACACGCTCTCACCACTTACCGCCGTTTACACGACATGTACTCGGCAACCTTCAAGCGGAAGCCCAACGTGGGTGTCGGCCACGGCCTGCCTAAACACTCGAGTCTCTAGTCCAGGTTTATCGCCTATTCGGGTTCCATCCATGAGTAGATCCGCCGGAGTTTCGCTCACAGCCCCAAACGATGTGAACAGGGTTCCCGAGACACCAAACGGGCGCCCGGTACACCGTGCCACGTGCCTACCGCATCACAGCCCACCCCTACGGTCAGCGCTGTCCACGGCCTCCAGCATACTACAAACACCAGAAACTACTTGCAACTCCTGGACAGAGGACAAGGGTGATTAAGAAGCCGAGAGGGTCCATTGGTTTCGGGCCCAATGCGTGGTAGTAGCTGAATCATGGATCACAAACACAGAACTCAGTTCCTGAGGACGGCTGCAATGAGACAACCCACCATGTACTCCTACATGGCCTCTCACCGCTACCTTTACCAAATCGTATTCACACACTTAGCTCACACACAGTAGGACATGTTCACACACCTCTGATTCATCCCCGATGAATCAGACCTGACTCAACTCTAAGCAGTAGCAGGCATGACAAACAAGAATGAATGAGTAGGCACAACAGGGCTCAAACAACTCCTACTCATGCTAGTGGGTTTCATCTATTTACTGTGGAATGACAGGTCATGCAGAGGATAAAGGGGTTCAGCTACCGCAGCAAGTAACAGATGAATCGTTGTTGTCCTAATGCAGTAAAAGAGAGCAGGAGCGAGAGAGTGGGATTATATCGGAATGAACAAGGGTGTTTTGCTTGCCTGGCACTTCTGAAGATAATATAGCTCTTCATCGGTGTCATCGATCACATCATCGGTATCTCGTCTATCGAGAGGGGACAAATACCGGCAACACAGAAAGGAACACAATCAATGCAATGCACAATATGATGCATGATCATGACATGGCAAAATGAATGTGTTTTGGGCTAATGCATCTAGCAACAAGTTAAATGGGGTTGGTTTGAATACAAGATTCAAATTCAAACTCCATATGTGATTATTCAAATGCCATTTAATTGATTTGTGCTAAATAGCAGCTATAAGTTGTTCTAACATGCATGAAAATGGTACAGATGGATTCCTTGAATTTTTCTGATAATTTTTCATATATAAATTATTTAATTTGGAGTTACGGTTGAATTTCTATGATTTATTGAAGTTTTAATCATTTTCTGAAATTCCTGAATAAAAATAAATCCAGAAAACATTACTGCGTCATCCTGACGTCATGATGACATCAGCAGGTCAACGTGGCACAGTCCGGTCAAACCCTGACCTGTGGGTCCCGAGTGTCAGTGTCTAACTAAACTAACCTAGCTTAGTTAATACTAACCTAACTTAATTAGCCGGGCGGGGCCCGCATGTCAGTGAGAGAGAGGGGGGTCAAACCGGCCAGTGGGGTCAAACCCGGGTGAAACTCGCCGGAGTTGACCCGAGGCTCGTCGCCGGCGAGGCCAGGGACGGCGGAGAGCGTCGGGATTCGCCCTCCGATGACCAAAAGAGCGGCGGAGGGGCTCTACGGGATGCCCAGGCTCGCGCGCATCTAACAGGGCAAACGGGAGAAGCTAGGGTGGCCGGAGGCGACGGCAATCATGACGACGGCGGTGACCGGAGTTCGGGTGAGGCGCGAGCGGTGGCTACGGTACACAACAGGAGCAATAGACTAGGGTTTTGGGATCCTGGCGTGGTGCTGAGCACGGTGGTGTGCTTGGACGTGACGCGCGTGAGCTCTAGCCACGGCGACCTCGTGGCCGGCGGCAATGGCTCTCGGGCTCGGCGGAGATGATGGATACGGCACGAAATCGAGCGAAAAGACGGAGGGGAAACGAAGAGGAGCTCACGTCGAGTCCGGAGGGGTGGTCAGTGGGCTCGGGGAGGCTGCGAGGTGAGAGCGGGGTCGCCGGCGATCTCGGGGCCGGAGCTTGAAGACGATGAAGAAGGCGGTGATGCAGTGCGTCCGGCGTAGCTTGGCTCTGCGTAGGTGACGAGGACGACGCTGCGGTCCTTCTGGATTGGTCGGCGAGGCGAGTGGTGGTCGGTGGCTGTGGCTATGGCGAGCGGCGGCGACGGCGACTCTCGGGTGGCTTGGGGAAGAGAGTTAGGGGAGGGAGAGAGGGTGCAGCGAGTGCGGAAGAGGAGCGAGGGGACACGGGGCGTCGTCATGGCGTCGCTAGGGAGGCCAGGGGAAGCAGGAGGTGGCGTGCGGTGGCCGTGCGCGCGTTGGCGCTCACCACCGAGCTGCTTCGGTGCGAGGGGAGGAAGACGACACGGGGGTTAGCGGTGGCGGGCTGGGCCGCCAGCTGGAGTTGGGCCAGGTGGGCTGAGGTGAGCACCAGGTAGTCCTCTGCTCTTTCTATTTCTGTTTTTATTTATCTATTTTGTTCTGTTTTGTTTTTCAATTTATTTTGCCACTGTTTTGAATTTAAAAATAATTCAAACAATGCCAAAAGCTCCTCTGAATATTTTTATTTTGCTAGATGGACTTTTCCAAAAGCTCATAAAATATTTCAGGGATATTTGAAATTATATTCTAATTATATGTATATAATTCTAATTCAAATAGCTAATGAATTAAATTCAAAGTCCCAAAAATAAATCCTTAAAAATGTTCAATATTTTGGTTGGGACCAGAACCCTTGCCAAAAATTATCAAACATTTAAGAAAGAGCATTTTGGAACAATGAATGAGATTTTTAGGGTTTTTGCCCTTCTTTTATTTAGGGTTTTGAGGCTTCCAATTTCCCTCAGTTCAAGTTTCAAAATTTAAACATGATGCAAACACCAGGCAGCACCAGAAGCTAGGGATGTGACAACTCACCCCCACTAAACAAGAATCTCGTCTCGAGATTCAAGCGTAGGGTAAGGTGAAGGGGGAGCGCAAACTAGCACAATCTTCACGATCCAGGTTACACTTCATAGGAACATTGTTTCGATCACCATCTTGTCTCGAAGTCTTGCTCTGAGAACTGCAACTATCATGACAACGAGAGGAAAGGAAAGACCCTAAAAGAATCGTTCTTCTCGAAGGTCGAACAACTCAGGATTAACTCTCGGAATGAGACATAGCAACATCTCTCGAGCTGAGAGGCGAAGCACACATCCATAGGAATGGAGTGAAGCAGATGACGAGGGTTCACTAGGTAGACCACAATTCCACACCTAAGAGGGTGGTGAACGGTTGTCAACGTAGCGAGGAGTTGAGTTGCCATGATACCACAACAAGACACCTTAGGGATGATGACTCGTAGATATATCCCTTTAAGTGGCAAAAAGAATTACCTTTGATTCAAAAATCATTGAAACTCTTTAAACCATCCTAAGGCAATTTTCGAGCGATCGTTTGGAGGGGGTCGGTAGAATGGCATACTCGGACTTGGATGATGCGGATTACCTTGTTGAAGACAATGTAATGGATGAATTTGCTTATCACCGGAAATGGAAGAGACCCATGGTAGAATGGCACATTGGCGGTGCAAGCTGGGAACAAAATGCAAATGCTGGGAATGATTCTGGTAACTGGGGGAAGAACCCAACAATAGAGAGTGAATTCACTGTTTGAAAAGGTCATAGCATTGCCGAGGAAACTGAGAGCACTATACAGTTAATGCCGACGATCAAACCTAGCACTTGCGCGTGCTCTCAAGAACTTGAGCATTTCCATAATCATCAAGATTTTACCAATATCCGTGTCAAGGGTGCTGACAACACAACATACTACCATGATGAATAGCGATGGACGATGCAGATGCAAAGGAGGATAACACTTTCTCAGATTTCACCTTAGCGAGCCAAGGAACAAAATCTGGACGATCGACCGAGAGACATTTAGCACTCTGCTTCTAATGTTCTCCTTGATGTGCTAGTGTATCTCATTCATAGATATGGTTTGATATCTAGAACATCAAGTAAAAGGTCGGACTTCGGGAGCACAAGAATCCATAAGGAATAACTACGGAGGTAAATCCCGCGAAATCCTTATGGGGAGGTGGCCAACTTCCTCAATCAAGATACTACAATAATGGGTCTTCCGGCTGGGTGTGTTGGCCACGACATCCATCTTACCGGTTATCGAGGGGCCAATATTATAGTTCTTGGGAAATGTTCCAACCATCGTATCTGCCTGAGATTCAGATCTGGTTGGTGTCAGGATATTCCAGACTCATCGAGTCTGGGAAGAAAAACGAAAGTTTGCAACACAAATCGACGAGATGACGTTGCGAGATTCTCGGGGAATGAACTACGATAGTAAGCTCCAAAACATGAGCTGGTTCTGCTACAAACATGTGAACACGTTGTCCCAGACAAACATGACCACGTGGTAGTCTTATAATAAAACACTACCGAGTTCAGGTGGGGAACCATCAACGAGGATATCAAAATCCTTGCATAAGGCATGCTCTTAAGAAGGAACTTCTTCTCCTTGAACAAATCAATCAGTGGCTTGGTGTGCTCGGAACACATATAGAATGAAGGTTGCAAGTCTCCAGACCACAGAATACTTCGCACGTATGCATGACTGACTTGGGATGATTCCAGAGGAAGCAAAACTAACTTTCTCAAATCCACGGCGGCAACTTTCACCAAATGCACGTGTATAAGAGGAAGTCACTCCTTTCATCAAACAAATACTTCATGAGCTAGCATGAAGATAATGCTTTCAAAAGTTTCCAACACTAACTTATTGTCCAACAAGATCTTGGAGAAGATAAAATGATGTTGATGGGATCAACAACAAATCATCGAGATTTCCATGAAGATGGAATTCCACGACTTGGTGAACAAGGTGATAGCATTGGTCAGACCAAAGATGTAGTGGTGTATGCTCGAGGGATCAACCACGAGTAAGACAACATTACGAATATCGTTGGTTCGGATTTGATTTGAGAATAGCCCATACTCAAATCAAAGTTTTGGCAAGACAATAGCTCCAGCAACTGGTCTCAAGGATCAATTGATGAAGACACCATCTTTCTTCAACACACACTACACAAGAATATCCCTTTGGAACGAACTAAGTCAGACAAGATTTTATCTTCCAACTCTCCAAGTTGTTGTCTAGCTTAATCAACTAGCTCAGGGATATCTAAAACCGGTTCTTGGAGAAAAAGTGGTTTATTGGAAAACCAACTTGATCACGAGCTCAACATACAGTCAGGTGACAACCTGGTGATACTTTCGAGAAGATATTCGGAAAATCACGAACCACCGATATGTTACTAAGCTCGAGAACAATCTTGCTTTTCAGGGCAAGACGATATGATCAAATGAGCGAGGACTTGACAAAATCCTAACTCATCAATCGAAATGTGCACCAGGAAGATGGACAAGGTAGCACGATCAATCTTAGAATGATGATTCAAGAACCAACACGTTAAGAATGAGGTTATTGTCCATTTAACTACCAAGCAACAAGGTTGCTAGGAGTATTGATTTCACACATCACAATTCATTTGTCGGTATTCCGGTTGCATCAACACGAGGACCGGGGAATGACAATGATGGCAAGAAGTATCACTGTACCAAGATTTCATAGGATGGTGTGCAATTCCTACAATAATTCCGAAATAAAAGATGGTAATACTCCAAGGTAGAACAGGGCAAAAGCTGGATTGGCATTTTGATCTGCGGAGTACAATTGTTTTGACCCAATCCTAGATATGGAAGAGGTACTGGAGTTTGTTTCTCCTAGTCATTCTGGAATAGAATGGCTTGACGGACCACAAGAGTAATAGGCATGCACGCATACTCTTGACTATCAAATGATAGACCAGGGTTAGAGGACAACTAAAAGGGACAACTCAAAAGAACATATAACTTTCTGAGTTGTGGATGCATAGATTAGTATGTCGAGCCAAGTTCAACATAATTCTTCCGGATAACCCATGCAGAAAGGTTGAGCTGGCAGAGTCACAATATAGCATGGAAAACTCATCAAGAGCACTCTGGTTGTGATCGTTCAGTTCAACGAGGAACTTCTGCCATAAGTAGTTCATGGTATTTGGAAGAAGAAGATACCACGGACTTCAAGGACTATCGCAAAGGTTACTAATAACCTAAGGGAGCTAGCAATTACTATCAACATGAAGTAAGTAGGGTGAATCTCGGGTTCAAAACCCAAGGAGTAGAATACCTACTACTAAGTGGCATCACAGGATGCTTTCGAGAATAAAAGCCAGAATCATCACACTAGGACACAAAACATGGCTAGACTACTAGATGATCCCCTGAGACACCTAGGGTCATAATAATAACTCCAACATAAAGGTCGAGGCAGTAGAGTACCTCAACTCAACAATTTGTGTGATTAACCTGGCCTAAAAGACATTGAAACTAGAGGAAAAGGATTTTGCAAATGCATCAGACTCTTTGGAAACCTGGGATGACTCGGACAGCATAACGGTTGTAAATGCTCAGAAAAGATTTGAGACATTCACAAAAATGGTGGCATAACCACTCAGAAGCACAATATCAAGGTCTCGAGATCAATAATTAACATACAGAGGTAGAAACTGAACTGAGGCTTAATCCAACAATCTTATAAGTCTACGGATTAGTAACACGTGATCCTGATGGAAAGAAGAGATAGCCTAGTTCTTAATCCCCGTAGAAGAGAAGATGATGACTCAGATCAGAAGGCCATGAGGTATAAGGAGTAAAAAGAGCCTTACGTTCCATCCCACAATCAATTCCCTTATATAACTAAGAATTTCTAGACTCAACTTCGACCAGTTTGGCTTGGTAATCCTACAGGCAGTCAAGCTCCGATACCAACGCTGTCAGGACCCCGACTCAATGCCACATCGATCTAGCATGTAACACCTCATATCATTTTGCGGCCTCACGCACGGTATTCCCACGAGTGTCGTCTTACCTTTGCCCGGGACCGTTTGCGTCTTTTGGCACACGTATATGATAGTGTCGCTAGCATCCATATGATAAGGAGCCCGGGCTGACATGGCTAGTCGTAAACCCAAAGTGGCACAAACCTACAGGGACAGGCATCCATGACCCAGCATCGAACGTGTCGGTCATCAGCGAGTGAATCCAGGCTGTAGCACTGGGCTAGCAGGACTCCGGTGAACCGGGCTGTAGCGGGCTAACAGGACTCCGGTATTCATCGCGTGACATTTCCCTGAAGGGACAGACACAGGAACGACGAAGGACACATGCCGGCCAGCCTAAGTGTTCCGAGCAGTAGCAAGCTACCATGGCTCAGTGGAAACACTAGGAGACATTTCCCGGTAAAAGAGGCTACTAAGGATAAACAACTAGATAGCCAGATCCCACACATACCAAGCATTTCAATAACATACACACAATATGCTCGATATGTGCAAATACAACATGGCATCACAACATGACTCTACGACTCAAGTATTTATTCCATAGGCTCTGAGGAGCGAGATATTACAAACAGGGGTCTCATGACCCAACATTTAGAGCATACAAGTCAAAGCACATGCGGAAGCTTAACATGTCTGAGTACAGACCTCTATAAATGAAAAAGGCTGAGAAGCCTGACTATCTATCAGATCCTGCCGAGGGCACAAGATCGTAGCTGAGGTAACAAGCTAAACGTCGAAGTCCACATGGAACTACTAGCGAGACCGAAGTCTCTCTGCAAAAACATAAAATAGGCAAACGTGAGTACAAATGTACCCAGCAAGACTTACATCAGAACTAACTACATATGCACCATTATCAACAAAGGGGATGGTGGGGTTTAACTGCAGCAAGCCAGCTTTGACTCAGTGGCTAACCTAAACTATGATTGCAAGTAACTCTTCAGGTGGCGCACACGAGTCCACATATTCACCATATCAATACACCACTATGGATCCGCTCCCGTCTCCCTACGAGAACGCCATCCATAGCACTCACGCTTATCTTGCGTATTTTAGAGTATCCACTTTCACTTGTCTATGAACTGATATAAGCAACCCAGAAGTCCTTTTCCGCGGACACGGCTATTCGAATAGATGATGTTAACCCTGCAGGGGTGTACTTCTTCACACACGCTCTCACCACTTACCGCCGTTTACACGACATGTACTCGGCAACCTTCAAGCGGAAGCCCAACGTGGGTGTCGGCCACGGCCTGCCTAAACACTCGAGTCTCTAGTCCAGGTTTATCGCCTATTCGGGTTCCATCCATGAGGAGATCTGGCCGGAGTTTCGCTCACAGCCCCAAACGATGTGAACAGGGTTCCCGAGACACCAAACGGGCGCCCGGTACACCGTGCCACGTGCCTACCGCATCACAGCCCACCCCTACGGTCAGCGCTGTCCACGGCCTCCAGCATACTACAAACACCAGAAACTACTTGCAACTCCTGGACAGAGGACAAGGGTGATTAAGAAGCCGAGAGGGTCCATTGGTTTCGGGCCTAATGCGTGGTAGTAGATGAATCATGGATCACAAACACAGAACTCAGTTCCTGAGGACGGCTGCAATGAGACAACCCACCATGTACTCCTACATGGCCTCTCACCGCTACCTTTACCAAATCGTATTCACACACTTAGCTCACACAAAGTAGGACATGTTCGCACACCTCTGATTCATCCCCGATGAATCAGACCTGACTCAACTCTAAGAAGTAGCAGGCATGACAAACAAGCATTAATGAGTAGGCACAACAGGGGCTCAAACAACTCCTACTCATGCTAGTGGGTTTCATCTATTTACTGTGGAATGACAGGTCATGCAGAGGATAAAGGGGTTCAGCTACCGCAGCAAGTAACAGATGAATCATTGTTGTCCTAATGCAGTAAAAGAGAGCAGGAGCGAGAGAGTGGGATTATATCGGAATGAACAAGGGTGTTTTGCTTGCCTGGCACTTCTGAAGATAATATAGCTCTTCATCGGTGTCATCGATCACATCATCGGTATCACGTCTATCGAGAGGGGACAAATACCGGCAACACAGAAAAGAACACAATCAATGCAATGCACAATATGATGCATGATCATGACATGGCAAAATGAATGTGTTTTGGGCTAATGCATCTAGCAACAAGTTAAATGGGGTTGGTTTGAATACAAGATTCAAATTCAAACTCCATATGTGATTATTCAAATGCCATTTAATTGATTTGTGGTAAACAGCAGCTATAAGTTGTTCTAACATGCATGAAAATGGTACAGATGGATTCCTTGAATTTTTCTGATAATTTTTCATATATAAATTATTTAATTTGGAGTTACGGTTGAATTTCTATGATTTATTGAAGTTTTAATCATTTTCTGAAATTCCTGAATAAAAATAAATCCAGAAAACATTACTGCGTCATCCTGACGTCATGATGACGTCAGCAGGTCAACGTGGCACAGTCCGGTCAAACCCTGACCTGTGGGTCCCGAGTGTCAGTGTCTAACTAAACTAACCTAGCTTAGTTAATACTAACCTAACTTAATTAGCCGGGTGGGGCCCGCATGTCAGTGAGAGAGAGGGGGGTCAAACCGGCCAGTGGGGTCAAACCCGGGTCAATCTCGCCGGAGTTGACCCGAGGCTCGTCGCCGGCGAGGCCAGGGACGGCGGAGAGCGTCGGGATTCGCCCTCCGATGACCAAAAGAGCGGCGGAGGGGCTCTACGGGATGCCCAGGCTCGCGCGCATCTAACAGGGCAAACGGGAGAAGCTAGGGTGGCCGGAGGCGACGACAATCATGACGACGGCGGCGGCCGGAGTTCGGGTGAGGCGCGAGCGGTGGCTACGGTACACAACAGGAGCAATAGACTAGGGTTTTGGGATCCTGGCGTGGTGCTGAGCACGGTGGTGTGCTTGGACGTGACGCGCATGAGCTCTAGCCACGGCGACCTCGTGGCCGGCGGCAATGGCTCTCGGGCTCGGCGGAGACGATGGATACGGCACGAAATCGAGCGAAAAGACGGAGGGGAAACGAAGAGGAGCTCACGTCGAGTCCGCAGGGGTGGTCAGTGGGCTCGGGGAGGCTGCGAGGTGAGCGCGGGGTCGCCGGCGATCTCGGGGCCGGAGCTTGAAGACGATGAAGAAGGCGGTGATGCAGTGCGTCCGGCGTAGCTTGGCTCTGCGTAGGTGACGAGGACGACGCTGCGGTCCTTCTGGATTGGTCGGCGAGGCGAGTGGTGGTCGGTGGCCGTGGCTATGGCGAGCGGCGGCGACGGCGACTCTCGGGTGGCTCGGGGAAGAGAGTCAGGGGAGGGAGAGAGGGTGCAGCGAGTGAGGAAGAGGAGCGAGGGGACACGGGGCGTCGTCGTGGCGTCGCTAGGGAGGCCGGGGGAAGCAGGAGGTGGCGTGCAGTGGCCGTGCGCGCGTCGGCGCTCGCCACCGAGCTGCTTCGGTGCGAGGGGAGGAAGACGACAGGGGGGTTAGCGGTGGCGGGCTGGGCCGCCAGCTGGAGTTGGGCCAGGTGGGCTGAGGTGAGCGCCAGGTAGTCCTCTGCTCTTTCTATTTCTGTTTGTATTTATCTATTTTGTTCTGTTTTGTTTTTCAATTTATTTTGCCACTGTTTTGAATTTAAAAATAATTCAAACAATGCCAAAAGCTCCTCTGAATATTTTTATTTTGCTAGATGGACTTTTCCAAAAGCTCATAAAATATTTCAGGGATATTTGAAATTATATTCTAATTATATGAATATAATTCAAATTCAAATAGCTAATGAATTAAATTCAAAGTCCCAAAAATAAATCCTTAAAAATGTTCAATATTTTGGTTGGGACCAGAACCCTTGCCAAAAATTATCAAACATTTAAGAAGAGCATTTTGGAACGATGAATGAGATTTTTAGGGTTTTTGCCCTTCTTTTATTTAGGGTTTTGAGGCTTCCAATTTCCCTCAGTTCAAGTTTCAAAATTTAAACATGATGCAAACACCAGGCAGCACCAGAAGCTAGGGATGTGACAGAATACAAACCGTGGAAAACTACACGGCACAACAAGATTTCAGATGGGTACAACGGGTCTACATGTACAACAACACTGTTCGCTCTGTTGTGATGCTAGTAATGTGCATGATATGAGAAGTCAACTGTATACACAATTGAAATTGAAATCAACAGAGGTATTGATAAGAGCAAGCCTGTTAAACAAACATGCGTGAACATACCTGCTGTGCCATTGGAGTTTCGATTGGATCCTTCAATTTAAAAATAAGTTTGTATGAGTAAATACAGTGATACAAGAGCAAAGCAGTATGCACGATAGCAATCATAGTTAGGAGCGCTTAAGCGAGCTCGTAAGCGCGCCTAGGCTCTAGGCGTTGGCGAAACGCATTGCGCATAACTACGCTTAATCTGTGCATAACTGCGCATAAGCATGCACTTTGGTCAGTAAAGCACAAGGCGGTGGAAAATCGCACAATTAACGCCTAGCACTTTTTTGAACTATGTTAGCAATGGAATCTTAAATAAGAACAATTGTTCTTCAGGTTTAGGCACTTGTTCTCCACGAAGAGAGTACAGTAAGACACAAGAATATAGTACTTAAAAATAGAAAATGAGCTCATAGACCTTACCACATTCTTGGTTCGGGACCAGTACAGAACAAGGCGTTCCCAGTCATCGCCCAATAAATGTGTCTCGGGAGAACGTAAGGGAATTTGATGAGTTTCTTTGCCGGTGAAGCACGTTTTCTTAAGGTAATTCCGATACTGCCACCAAGCATTCTTGAAGATAGCAGAGGTATTAGCACAGGTTACCTCATCCCGAGGTTCCAAATCGGTCCTTCTCTATAGAGAAAAATGGGAAAATTTGATGTATTATAACCATCATGGAGGTAGGATGTATGGGACAAAGCAAAGTAATTGCCATGAATAACAATACTTACACATAACTTCTGTACAAACACCTGCAACTGGCATTTTCCTTCATCTTCAATATAATATTTCCAAGATGGGAAGATACGCACATACGATTTAACAACATCAAATGAGATAGATGCTAAACTACGACTAGCTGGTCATGCTTCCTCCACAGGAATAGGCATACTAACTGGTGGAGTTGCGGTTCGCCGTGGTAGTACTGGCCCTTTGGGCACTAGAGCTGCCTTACTAACTGCTCTTGTTTGGGAGCCCTGTGGTAGAGACGGTGCTGTGTTAACAGGAACTGGGTTACTATCTGCTGGGGTTGGGGTTAGATTGGGTGAAGCTGGTTCTTTATCCATCGCAGTAGGGGTACAATCTGTGAGAGTTTGGGTTATGTGTGGTAGGGCTGGTTCTCGTGCATGTACAACTAGGGTTCTATCTCCACCAAGAGGTAGCACTGTTTTAGCTAGTTCTCTGTCCATCGTAGTAGGTTTACAATCTGCGAGAGTTTGTGTTATATCTGGTAGGGCTAGTTCTCGTGCATATACAACCGGGGTGCTATCTCCACCAAGAGGTAGCACTGTTTCATTTGAGACCATGTTTTTAGTCCGCTAGATGCTGGCATCACCCGCTCCAATTCAAATGGCTGATAAACAGGAAACATAGTTGAATGTACAGACATTGTATGAGAGACAGATGCAATAGATAGTGTGGAAAAAATAGGGCTGAAATAGTTGACATGTATATTGTTTTACTAAAATGGATAGCATGACATAATTTCACATATATGATGTCTATCTAAACTGGATAGCATAGCACAACATAATTCAAAGATATGATGAATAACTAAACAGGATCGCATGACATAATTCACCTACATGTTATCTAACTAATCAGGATCGCATCATTTAAATCACATATGTGATTTATATGCTAAACAGAGGGCATTAGATATGATGTCTGAACTAAGAACATGGTGTTGAATATTGTGTATATGATGTCTAAACTATGCAATGCAAGACACCATATGCATGACATGAGCAATATAACTGTGCCAAGTTAGAGCATACACCTCGGTGGGGGAATAGGACTGGTCATATGTCTCTGAATCCATCTTTGAGGAGCTATCGGGACCCAACAAGAGATCTGCTTCGACATGTAGCACTGTCTACTCTGAAGGCCTTGTTTTCACTCCAGATTTTTCAATCTCCCACCCAAATGGCTGATTCACAGGAAGAGTAGTTTAATGTACAAACATTGTCGACAAATGGAAATGTAATGAAGAAAAGGATGGGCAAGATATCATTCAAATATATGATGCCTGGCTAAACAGGATGGCATTCCACATTTCATGTATCTTATGGCTGGCTAAAAGACATGAGACTGCATAATTCCCATATATGATATAGAAACTAAACAGGTGGCTTTACAGAACATGTCTAAACTAAGAAGATGACATATATGATGTGAAAAGTAGACACTGCAAAGCAAACTTTTCATGATATGACTAACATCATCATGCCAAGGTAGAGAAAACACCTTGGGGGGGGGGGGTAAATAGGAGTGGTCAGCGGCGTCTGAATCCACCTCAGAACAGATATCTTCCTCTGGATTACAATCTGGATAGGGGTGGGGAGGGTTTTCCATTGAACCCACCATGGAGCGATGTTTACATGTCAATGTATTGCCACGCAAAACTCTTCTCTTTTTCACTACATGTTCAGCATGACTGTGCACAATATCTTACATGCATACAAAAAAATATGGTGAGATTATGTAAGGAGAGCATGCAGAAATATACAGTAATGGTAACAACCAGTGGATGGATCCAAAAATAATGATAGAAGGATAATGATTGCTTTAATTTAATAAAAAGACAGATGATGATTGCTTTACTATTTGTTTCCACCAAAGATGAACAACACAGGCATACCCTAGGTGAACCAGATATTAGATAGAGATACTATTCATTGCTTCCTCGATATGTGCCCCACAACTAATTTAGATCTCAAATTTGAACATTAATTTGGACCTGACTTGGAGTCCAAGAGGTGAATAGGATGATAAAGCAGCAAGTAATTTTAAGCAATGCATAACATAAGCAGAAACAAAAGAGTGCGACCTCTTTTGTGAACCCGTGTACTCCTCGGGTTCATCTACTAAGTCGATGATGGTGATGCTGTTGCGGTGGGTCCGGCAGTAGGGAAGGAGATCTGAGGCGGCGAAAGACGGTCAGGAGTCGTGATGTCTGGTTTGGTGGATGTTTCTATCGATGGATCAGCTCAGTTGAGGTGGACGACGTCGTGGCAGGAGCAGGATAAACCACACAAAGTTCCCTTCGACACCTACCTGTAACTGAAGTAAGTCTGTAAGGGCTCATTTGGCTTGCATGATTCTAAAAACGCAGGGATAGGAAAAACACCGGAATAGGATAGGAATGCACATGGTAAACATAGCATTTGTAAACACATGATTTCTGTCAACTTGAGTGTTTGGTTACAGGAATTGGAAGAGCAGAGGAATGCAAAGGAACATGGCCAAAATAAAGTGAAACCATATGAAAGCGTGTACAGTTAGAATGTTATTCTGCCACTAATGCACTTGGTCTTGTTTTCATGCATAGGATTTTGAAAAGTAGGTTCAGGTGGATGTTTTGCTTCATTCCTTTCAACAAAATGCATGAATAATTGAATAGTAGAGTGCCATTGGAAAATTACCTAGCTATGTTTTTTTGTCGAACCAAAATAGCACTAATGGATCGACATGAATGTATAGTAATAAGTGATGCAACAAGTGTACAACCTCTTTGCCGTAGTCGTGTCGACCTCAACATCATTGGGTTGGTCACTGAAGCAGTTGAGGCAGAGGTGGCTGTCGGAGGTGCGGAGGAAGATCTGAGGAATGAAAGCGCGTTATATCGACTAGAGGGAGGGTGAATAGGCAATTTTTATGAAATTCTTCACTGAGGAATTTGCCGGTGAGGAAATTCCTTAGCGAAGAACTACTAGCAGCGGAATAAGTACTCAAAGGTAAACATAACAGAATACAAGCATAGTCATCATGATGAAATGAAGACAGGCACAGAGTACAAGAAGCATAATCACAGGATAACACACGATGAAGACAAACAGACTGAAGAAATAGAACTGAGGAAATTGAGAAAGTCTTCAGTCAAGGTCTTCTAACACAGATATGAACAAACATACATCACGGTTATGAGGAAATGAAAGAGTTGAGGAAATAGAACCAGTAAGCTCGGTGAAGACAATGATTTGGTAGACCAGTTCCAACTGCTGTCTCAGTTGTACGTCTGGTTGGAGCGGCTGAGTATTTAAACTCGAGGACACACAGTCCGGGACACCCAGTCAAGGACACTTAGTCCAAGACACCCAGTCCTCACCGTATTCTCCTTGAACTAAGGTCACACAGACCTTGTCCAATCACTCGTGGTAAGTCTTCAGGCGACTTCCAAACCTTCACAAACTTGGTCACCCGCCGATCCAGAATTCCTCTTGGATGCTCTAGACCATGACGCCTAACCGTCTGGAAGAAGCACAGTCTTCAAAGGTAACAAGCGTCGGATCCACTCAGGATCAATCTCTTTAGTGATGCTCAATCACTTGGGGTTTGTAGGTGTTTGGGTTTTGGGTTTTTGGTTTTTCCTCACTTGATGATTTTCGCTCAAAGTCCTCGGCGGATGGGTTGCTCTCAAATGACAAGTGTCAGTTTCTCTCAGAGCAGCCAACTAGCTAGTGGTTGTAGGGGGCGGCTATTTATAGCCTAGGGAGCAGCCCGACATGATAAGACATAAATTCCCTTCAATTATATGACCGTTAGGTGGATAGATATTTTGGGACAGTTGGCGCATAGCACAGCAACAGTCGGAATTTTGAGTAGCAAAATCCTCAGGGCTATCATGTTCCTCACTGTGTAGGCAATCCGCACTGGCGAATTCCTAACTCCTCAGTCAGGACAAATTCCTCAGAGACCAGAAGAACTTCGTCTCTGTCACTGAAGAAATTGACTGAACTGTATGGGATATCCAATGGCTTCACTCGAAGGGATTGGTAGTTGTAGGATTTTGAGTTGAGCATCACATGGAAATTTTTACTTAGTATTTCCTCGACCCCCTTTAACAGTATGATGTTTCCTATGGCTCAAGAAAGAGAAAAACAAAACTATGAAAAAGAAAGTCTTCCAGCTTCATATTCCTCCCATGAATATCAAGTCTTCACGGACACACCAATTTCTTCACTTTCAAAGTCTTCATGAAAGTCTTCAGAAATACCAAAATCTTCAGTCGAAGATATTCATTTTTAGGGGTCGACTTTTCCTGTAAATATCAAACTTCTCATAGACTTATAGACCTGTGTACACTCACACACACATTAGTCCCTTAACCTATAAGTCTTCAATACACCAAAATCACTAAGGGGCACTAGATGCACTTACAATCTCCCCCTTTTTGGTGATTGATGACAATATAGGTTAAGTTTTCAACGGGGAAAAACATATGAAGTGTAAATACTGATATTGAGGAATTTGATTGCAGGATATAGAAGAACTCCCCCTGAAGATGTGCATAGTGAGGAATTTGCTTTTGAAGCAATGCACACTTGAAGAGTTGAATCATGGAGATCTCCCCCTATATCTTATAATTCATACACGCATTTAACATATAATATGAAGAATTTGAAATGCATGATGAAATATGGTGCCTGATGAAATTCAGCATGCATGCAATAATATCAATGAGGAATAAGCATGCAGAATAGTGCATCAAGAGTGTCAGAGCATAGTGCATCAAAAGTATCAGAGCACCATTGGGTTTAAGATTACAACTCGATCCAATAAAGTTTCAGAAGAACGAGAGTTGTAACTTACCAAAAAAATGTTGTATATGGGCGATAAAATAGACCCGCTCGAAGACTAACTCAAATTTCTCCCCCTTTGTCATCAAAGGACCAAAAGGATCGAAACTGAGGACTAACGCCCCTGAAGATAATCAAGTTGATGAAGGAGGGCCAGCGTTGTTGGGGTCGTTGGTTGATGTAGGGCTTGCCGCAGTGTCGTTTAAATCTTCATGTTCATTAGTGTCGCGCGATGAAGAATATGAGCTGGCCACCAGAGAAGGAACCTTGACCTTCTTGAATTTCTTTGGTGGAGGTGCAGACCAGTCAAAATCTTCATTAAGACCCATGTTCTTAAGATCTTCTTCACCATACAGATGTGACAGGATTGCCCAGGTGCGACCGAAGACTTGATGGAGGTAGTAGTGGTTTTTCTTACCTGCATTGTGTGTGGCAGTCATGTTGTGAAGAAGTGAACCAAACTGACGCTTAACCCATTTGTGATTTCGATCCACCTTCTGGTGAAGACTAAGCAGAAGTTCACGGTTTGTCATCACGCATGGAGTAGTGGCTTGAGGAGTGGACTTGGGAGCATTGGCAGAGTCATGTGTGGCAGAGTCATCATTGGTGGAATAAAATGCAGCTTTGCGAAACTGACCATCCAATGGACGAATGCCTTCATCAATTATAGCTGGTGCCTTGCCCTTTCCATCAACTGAGGAATATGTCTGCTTGAGGACTTCAATTGGGGGCAAGTAGCTAAGATGATTCTGGAAATCAGCTTTGTAGTGGAGTGAAGACCTTGTCCTGAGGAATCTCATGATCCAAGGTGCATAAGGCTTCAGCTCAAATGGAGACAATGCAACATTGGCCATAGTCCTCATGAAGAAATCGTGATATTTGTCAGGAATGCCATGAACGATGTTGAATACCAGATTCTTCATGATGCCAACAATTTCCTCATCAGATGAGTCATGGTCTTTGATAGGACTGATTGTCCTTGTAAGAATACGATAGACAGTTCTGAGCACGTACAGCAATTCCTTCACGAGGAATTTTGTTCGTGGTTCCTGACCTGGTTTCAAAGGCTTCATCAGCACTTGCATGTAATGATGTGTGAGCGCAGCTTCACTGTTGATGCAGCGAGCTTATTCAAGGGGAGGACTGAGTGGTAGAGCATGAAGCAATTCAGAGGCTGGTGCAGTGTAGTGAGTGTTTTCAGACATCCAGTCCAACACCCATGAATTCACATCTTCAGCATTTCCGGTGATGTGCAGTGTTGCATAGAATTGAAGAATCAGTTCTTCATTCCAATCGCAGATGTTAGAGCAAAAATTGAGCAGTCCAGCGTCGTGAAGAACACTGAGGACTGGTGCGAAGCATGGCAAAGATTCCATATCCACGTGAGGAATGTGCTCATGGTAGAAAATCTTCTCCTTGTTGAACAACACCGAGGAATAGAAATTGGCTTGACTAGCAGTCCAGAAACGCCTCTTCCTAATGCGAGCAGAGTCATATGGGTTGTAATCTTCGAAGAATACGTGATCGCCGAAGAAATCATCAGCCTTGAACTTTTGCTTACGTGAGAATGGATCCTTTGGCTTTGGCAGAGGAGTGTCAGTGAGTTGCATCACGACCTCAGGAATCTCAATCGCAGGTTCTTCAGGATGAGGAATTTCTGGTTCTTCCTCAGTGGCAGTCTGCGTAGTTGGTTGTTCAGCAGCAGCAGTTTCTTCAGCGCTAGTGGCTGGAATTTCCTCATGGACAGATGTAGTGGGATGAGTTTCATCAGAGCCCATGTGAACCGTTTGTGTGGGGGACTGAGGAATTTGCTGTAGAGGGGTGAACATTAGAGAGTTTGGATGCTGATTTTCCCAGAATTCATCACTGATTACGGGTGTGGAGCAGCCAATGTCCACATCTTCATCTTCCATTTCTTCAACGCGAGCCTCTTCAGATGTGAACTGAGGCATAGGCGAGGAGATGATAGGTGTTGAAGGGATTGCATCCACTTCAATTTCTTCATCCAACGGTTCAGACGAAGCAGCAGAAGGAGTTTCTTCATCAGATCCGCTGGGGATCACATATTCTTCATCAAAAGGAACAAGGTCCTTTGATGGTCTGGTTGAGATGGGAACAACATCAATCGGATTTGCAAATGAACTTGTCATAGGCTTCATTTTCTTCGGAGCTGAGGAATCTGAAGCAGCTGATGCTTTCCTTTTCTTCACTGCAGCACGTTCTGCAGCCTTGGTCTTCTTCACATCTGATGCAGATGGAAGGATTGGAGTTGGTGTTGGTGCAGGAGCAGCTGCGGAATCTGGTTGATTTTCTTTAGGCACAACTGATGCAGTTGCCCTGATTTCTTCAGTTTCTTCAGGCACACCACTAGTGGGTGCCCTGATAATTTCTTCAGTGGCTGGAATGCACTCATCAGCCCTGGACTCACATTTTCTTCAGCAGCCTGATTGTCATCAGCGGTGCTGGCATGTTCTTCAGTTGGCTGAGCAGATGCTTCAGCCTGAGGAATTTCATGTTGCATTGGGGCAGCAACATTTGAAGTGAACTGTTCAGTTATCTTTTCAAATCTAACTTTGGCTCCTTGCCAATCAGCATAGTAGGCTTTGAAGTCATCACTGATGGTTTTGATTTCAGATTGGATTTTTACAAGTTCATCAGTTGTCATAGTGACAATGTTGTTCTTCAGATATTTCTCCTTTCTGTACTGGGCCTTCTTGATCTGCCCGGCCTGATCATATTTCCATTTCTCCTCTTGGATGAAATGAGTCAGCATGTGATTTTGACCAGGTGTCAGCTTGAAGTCAGGCATAGGAGTATTTGGGTCCTTATGCCAGAGATCAATGTAGTCGAGGATCAGCTTGGGATCCAAAAGCAGTGGCACAGGTGTGCCTTTGGCTCTAGCGGCCCTAACTTGTCCGTCTCTGATGATTTCTGCAAGTTCATCATCATCAGCTTCATCTTCTTCAGGTGGCACTTGGAAAGCGACTTGCTTCTTTTGAGGACTTGGGCGTGGACCTCGTCCAGCAGTGGCCTTGGTCTTCAGCAGAGTGGGGCCAGATGAAGAATTTGGTGCAGCTGAGGAGCTTGCTTAGACACCTGAGGCAATGGAGATGCCTGTAGTCCTTTGGCACAAGGCAAGATGCATAGGTGCTGAGGATTTGGTCGAAACAGTTGAAGGCTTTGGCGAAGGAGCTGAGGACTTTGGAGGAACAAGAGCAGCTTGAGGGATTGGTCGTGAGGACCTTGAAGAGTCTGGCCATGAGGGCGCAGCTGAGGAACTTGGCCGTGAGGGCACTGTTGGTGAAGCACTTGGCTTACGAGCAGACTTCTTAGGGATGGATTTCCCCGGCTTGACAAAGGCCTCAGCAGAGGCAGCATCAGCCACAGTAGAGTCTTCATTGAATTTCCTCACTGCTTCTCTGGCTTGCTTGGCCAACTTGGCTTGGCGCTTGGCCCATTCATTAGGATAGTCCTCACCGTGCTTGAGGCTGGTGGGATCAGCGATTTGGCTAGGTGCCAATGGAGGTCTTGGGCATGGAGGATTGAGTGCTAATTTCTTCATATACTTAGGAGTGACATATCTGTACTCCCTCCATTCTCTTGCCCATCTCCTCTCTATCTTCTGAATGCGCACTTTGCGCTCATTCTTGGTTTCCTCAGTAGGTTTGCAGTACCTAGCATATATGTCATCAGGGATTTCAAACGCTGTATTTACCTCATGCCTCTTTCCTCCCTTCTGCGGCTTCTTACCGTCAGCCATTTTCTTCAGTTGAGGAATTTGAACAATTGAATTCTCTGAAGAAGTATGCAACTTTTCTTCGAGGAACGCTGCAAATGAGTTAAGTTGATGAGAACCTAGTGATTCAGCAGCGGACATGTGTACCTGTGAACAGAGTATAGTTGCGAGGAATTTGGAGAGGTCATATGCATTCTCAGAAGGTTTTTCAAAAAGAACAAGTTTGAGGAATTTGACTAGATGAGTCTTGAAGATTTTCGCTAAGCGTTCTTTGTCTTAGGTTCCAGAGTTGTATAGATCGAAGATCCACACAATTGAGGAATCTTTAAGAAAAATGATGCTTAGAGAAACGAATCAAGAACAGATGACATGTGAGGTGTTTAGTGTGTGAAGATTTGAAGAATAAAACACCTTTGAAGATTTTGTAGAGAAACTTCGAATCAAAGAGGGCAGTAAAAGTAACTTTTAATTACCTTGAATGAAGAACACGGCGAACAGTGAGGTGAAACAGTGGAGTTTGTTGGTGTAGATCTTCCACGCCCTAACTTGGCGGAGGAAGACGTCTACGACGGCGGCGGAGGTGAAGATTTCCGCGGTCGGCGCGAGTACGACAACGACGAGGTCGAGCTAGTGAAGCTCTTCCTCACCGGCGACGATGGAGTAGCGGCGGCACTAGGGTTTGGGAAGCTCGAGTGGGAGAGAGAGATAGATGGAGTAAAGGAAGTGAGGAAGGGATGAGGGGGTATTTATAGTAGCAGTGAAAAACTGTTCGCCCGAAGATTTGGGTCGAATGTGCCCCTGACCCTTCTCCTTCGAACAACATGTGTCACCCAGGTACTGTGTAGTGGAGATCGTGTAAGATCGTGGGTGAATTAAAAATTTATCGTGGGATGCGGAACGATTTAAGCGGCAAAACCGAAAATTTGGATAAGATTAGTTTTCAAGTTCCGTTCGCAGTTTCTTCAGCTGACAAGGACACAATGAAGATTTTGAACGAGTTTCAAATAGAACGCACATGAAGAATTTGTGAACAGATTGGGTTGAGTATAACATATAGGGGAAGGGTCCGATCACATTCACTTAGCAGAAAACCAACTTGAAGAAATAGCAATAAGTGAATGTTGTAGAGGACATAAACTCATATATATATATATATATGTATATAGCCAATGAAGAAAAACGGCGGAAACAGTGAAGACTATGCAAAGTTCAAGAATATGAATAATTTGAGGAATTTCAACTTTTGGTGGTGGCGTGACCCACCGTATAAGAATGATGATTTCAGACACCACGTACAATTATTGTAGGGTTCTGAGAATCAAATTCTTCATTAATTTCTTCACACTAAGAGTGTTATTCTTCATTGGTTGAAGTAAAACGTTTCTTCATGTGTTGCACATCTAAGTCATCAATTTTGCATAAGTGGTAGGATGAGTGTCCTTTTCACAGAACATTCGAAGATTCTAGGATATTTATCTCACACCGCAACTTGCTAAATCTCTTCTCATCCAAGGGCTTTGTGAAGATACCGGCTAGTTGTTCTTCAGTATTCACATGCTCAATAGAAATGTCGCCCTTCAACACATGATCACGAAGAAAATGATGACGAATCTGAATGTGCTTTGTCTCCGAGTGCTGAACTGGGTTCTGAGAAATCTTGATGGCACTCTCATTGTCACAGAAGAGAGGTACATTCTTCATGTTGACGCCGTAGTCCTTGAGAGTTTGCTTCATCCATAGCAATTGGGCATATCAAGAACCAGCGGCAATGTACTCAGCTTCAGCAGTAGATAGTGATACGCAGTTTTGTTTCTTTGAGGACCAACAGACCAAAGATCGTCTGAGGAAATGACATGTACCAGATGTTGACTTGCGATCCACGTGATCACCAGCATAGTCAGAGTCAGAATATCCAACAAGATCAAAAGCTGAGCCCTTGGGGTACCATAATCCAAGTGTTGGTGTGTGAGCTAGATATCGAAGAATATGCTTCACAGCCGCCTTAAGGTGTGATTCCTTCGGTGCAGCTTAAAATCGGGCACACATGCAAACACTAAGCATTGTATCTGGCCTAGATGCACATAAATATAATAAGGAACCTAGCATGGAGCGATATACCTTACGATCGAAGTCAATACCATTTTCATCAGTGCACAGATGGCCATTTGTGGGCATAGGAATTTTGACGCCTTTGCAATCTTGCATGCCGAATTTCCTCAGTACATCCTTGAGGTATTTCTCCTGAGATATGAATATGCCATTGTGTTGTTGAAGAGTTTGAAGACCTAAGAAAAATTTCAACTCTCCCATACTAGACATTTGATATTCTTCACTCATCATATAGGCAAATTCATCACTATAACGTTGGTCAGTACAGCCAAAGATAATATCATCAACATATACTTGGCACACAAGCAATTCACCATCATAAGATTTAGTGAAAAGAGTAGGGTCGAGTGAACCGGTTTTGAAGCCTTTCTTCATGAAGAGTTCCTTCAAAGTATCATACCAAGCCCGTGGGGCCTGCTTGAGGCCATAGAGGGCCCTGTTGAGTCTGAAGACTTTGTCAGGATTCTTTGGATCTTCAAAACCTGGGGGTTGAGCGACATATACTTCTTCCTCAAGCTAACCATTGAGGAATGCACTTTTCACATCCATTTGATATAGATTGATATCATGATGGTTAGCATAAGCAAGTAATATGCGAATAGCCTCAAGTCTAGCAACAGGTGCAAAAGTTTCATCGAAATCAATTCCTTCAACCTGTGTGTAGCCTTGAGCTACAAGCCGTGCCTTACTCCTCACAACAAGGCCATTTTCATCTTGCTTGTTGCGGTAGATCCACTTTGTGCCGATGATATTGTGCTTGCGAGGATCTGGGCGTTTGACCAGTTCCCAGACATTGTTGAGCTCGAACTAATGTAATTCTTCTTGCATGGCCTGAATCCACTCAGGCTCCAGAAATGCTTCATCTACCTTAGTGGGCTCTGTAATAGAGACAAAAGCATACTGCTCACAAAAGTTAGACAAATGTGAAGCATTTGAGCGTGTGAGAGGACCTGGCGCTTTGATGTCATTGATGATATTTTCAACTTGCACTTCTTTTGCAATGCGAGGATGAGCTGGTTGTCGTTGAAGAATTTGATTAGCGTTTTCTTCAGCACCATTTTGTTCAGGTGCATTAGCTCGATGTTCTTCATGTTCTGGAATGAATTCTTCAGCAGATTCTTCAGTAGGAATGACATCCTCATTAGCCTTGAACTTGATAGTTTCCTCAGGTGCTGGTTCATCTATCACAGTAGGTAGGTGCTCTCTTTGCGAGCCATTAGTTTCATCGAACCGCACATCTACAGTTCCAACAACTTTGTGAAGAACGTTGTTGAAGATTCTATAGGTGTGCGAGTCCTTTCCGTAACCAAGCATAAAACCTTCATGTGCTTTCGGTGCGAATTTTGAATTGTGATGAGGATCTCTAATCCAACATTTAGCACCGAAGACTTTGAAATAACTTACATTGGGTTTCTTATCAGTGAGGAGTTCATAGGCAGTCTTTTTGAAGAATTTGTGAAGATATACTCTGTTGATGATGTGGCACGCAGTATCAATTGCCTCAGTCCAGAAACGACGAGGCGTTTTGTATTCATCAAGCATAGTGTGAGCCATCTCAGCAAGAGTCCTGTTCTTGCGCTCCACGACGCCATTCTGCTGAGGAGTGTAAGGAGCAGATAACTCATGAGTAATACCAAGTTCATCAAGATAGTCATCGAGACCAGAATTCTTGAACTCAATGCCATTGTCACTTCTGATGTGCTTGATCTTCACACCAAAGTTGGTTGAAGCCCTCGAGGAAAATCGTTTGAAGACTTCCTGCACTTCATGTTTGTAAGTAACAAGGTGTACCCATGTGTAACGAGAATAATCATCAACAATAACAAAGCCATATTGAGATGCTTCATTTGAGATAGCATAATAATGATTAGGACCAAAGAGATCCATGTGAAGCAATTCAAATGGGCGAGTGGTGGTCATGATAGTCTTCGCTGGATGCTTGGCCTTGGTCATCTTCCTAGCTTCACAGGCTCCGCATAGGTGATCCTTGAGGAATTTGACATTCTCGATGCCAATGACATGCTTCTTCTTTGCAAGCGAATGCAAATTCCTCATGTCTGCATGACCAAGTCGTCGATGCCAGAGCCAGCCTTCTGAAGCTTTTGCAAGTAAGCACATGGTTGGTTGTGGTCCTGTAGAGAAATCAACAATATACAGGTCTCCTCTCCTAAAGCCTTCGAAGACTTTGGAATTGTCAGCTTCCATAACCACAGCACAACGGTACTTGCCGAAGACAACAACCATATCAAGATCACAAAGCATTGAGACAGACATAAGGTTGTATCCTAAGGACTCAACAAGCATGACTTTGTCCATGTGTCGATCCTTTGTAATCACAACCTTACCTAGACCCAATACCTGACTTTTGCCTTTGTCAGCAAAGATGATATGCTTCAGATGCGACGGTGATAATGGAGCATCCATAAATAGATTCTTGTCACCAGTCATATGGTTTGTACATCCTCTATCGAGGACCCACTCAGTGGCTTTGGGTTGATCATCCTGCATATGAATTAGTGCAGCTTACAAACTCATATACTTCATCAGTGAAGAATATGACATCAATTCATCAGATCAATTTCATCAAGTAAAAGAACTGATAAAGCAATATGAGGACGTGAGAAATGAAAGTTCATTTCTTCATGATTAGCCTGCATCCTATCAGGCATCTCAGGTCTCCAGAAAATTGTTCAGACGATTATGTATGTCTGGAGACCTGACCCTGCAGAAGAGATTAGTTCTTTTTCTTCACCACTCACATCTGAAGGGGTGGCAAAGAGTTCATCATTCTGCGAGCTCCATACGAGAAGGATGGCATAGAAGCCAGTCCATTTCTTTTCACATAAGAGGGGTTAGAGTAAACATAAGAGTAAGCAGAGAAATTCTTCGATGACTTATGGACATAATGATTTGAAGAATAATGCACATATCCATAATCCTTAGATCTTCCATGCGAAACAGATGGATTAGCACGATGATGTTCATATGAGGACTTTGATCCATATGAAGAATTTGGTCCATATGAAGAATTTGATCTGGGGTTCCTATTCTTCACAGGTGGCATCACGATGACATTCACCTGAAGATTTTCAAGGCATCTTTTGGGAACCCAGATTTTCTTCACAGGGGAGCCGTTCCTGCAGTTAGTGCCAACATATCTAGCAAATACTTCACCATTCTGATTTTTGAACAGTTTATAGTTGGAGTCAATTGACTCATTATCAGAATGAGGAGATTCACAGGCAAATCCAGATAAGTTAGATGGATCAACTGGAGGTCCCTTTGCAGCAACCCATGTAGTTTTGGGGTACTTCTCAGGCTTCCAATATGTACCATCAGCATTGAGTTTCCTTTCAAAGGCGATACCCTCTTTCCTAGGGTTCCTGTTGAGGATCTGCTTTTTAAGCACATCACAAAGAGCCTGATGCCCTTTGAGGCTTTTGTACATGACTGTGGTGTACAATTCCTTCAGCCCTGCATCATCAGTGATACTAGCAATGTCCTCAGATGAGGAATTAGTGATAGCAGAGGCATGTGAAGAATTTGAAACATTAGTAGCATTTGAACATTCAAGTGAAGAATTAGCAGATTCACGTTCAATGCACTTCAAGCATGGAGGAACAAATTCTTCCTGAGATGCGCTGATTTGTTGAGCAAGTAATGAATCGTGCTCCTTCTGAAGATCTTCATAACTCACTCTTAGCTTCTCAAGGTCTTGCTTTCTTTGAAGAAATTCATAAGAAAGCTTCTCATGATCCGATAAGAGAGTCTTATGATGACTTTGAAGTTTGTTAAGCTTGGACTGAAGTCTCTGAAGATTTTCAGTCAAAGTTTCAGTGCGATCCATTTCTTCACCCAACATATCATCACTTTTGTTTACCATGTTTTGAACCATTTCTAAAGCCCTTTGTTGTTTTATAGCAATCTTAGCAAGTTTAGAATAGCTGGGCTTAAGGTTTTCATCATATTCATTCTCACTTGATTCAGAGGAGGTATATTTGAGTACCTTGGCACCCTTTGCCATGAAGCAATAGGTGGGAGCGTAGTCATCATCCCCTTCACCAGCCTTGTTGGTGAGGTCATTTTCCTCAATGTTGAAGATAGACTTGCTGACGAATGCAGTAGCGAGAGCAAGGCTCGCCACTCCGGATTCGGACTCCTCAGATGACTCCTCTTCCTCATTTTCTTCAGATTCAGCCTCAGAGTCCATTTCCTTGCCAATGAATGCCCTGGCCTTCTTGGAGCTGCTCTTCTTATGATATGAAGGCTTTGAGGATTTTGATGATGAGGATTTTGTGGATTTCTTCTTTTTCTTTGCATCATGAGAACTGTAATCCTTGTATTTCTTCTTCTCTGATTCCTTTTCCCACTGAGGACAATCTTGAATGAAATGCCCAGGTTTCTTGCACTTGTGACAGAGCCTCTTCTTGTAGTCAGTGTATGAGGAATCATTGCTCCTTAAGGATCTTCCAAGGCGACCACATCTTGTGAACTTCTGGAACTTCTTCACGAGCAGAGCCAGATCATGGCTTAGTTCTTCAGGATCACCAAGGCTGCTATCAGAGTCTTCATCTTCGGACTCAGATACTTCCTTGGCTTTCAGTGCACGTGTTCTGCCATAGCTTGAACCATAGAGATCTCTCTTTTAAGCAAGTTGGAACTCATGAGTATTTAGCCTCTCGAGAATATCAGCGGGATCAAGTGACTTGTAATCAGCACATTCTTGTATCATCAATGCCAGAGTGTGAAATGAGGAATCAAGCGATCTCAACAATTTCTTCACCACCTCATGGTTGGTGATGTCAGTGGCACCAAGTGCTTGATGATCATTTGAGATGTCAGTGAGGCGATCGAAGGTTTGTTGAACATTTTCATTGTCGAGTCTTTTGAAGCGGTTGAAGAGATTGCGAAGAACATCAACTCGAGAGTCACACTGAGTTGAGACTCCTTCATTCACTTTGGACAACTTGTCCCAGATAAGCTTCGCTGTTTCCAAAGCACTCACTCTGCCATACTGTCCTTTGCTCAGATGGCCACATATGATATTCTTCGCTTGAGAGTCGAGTTGCTTGAATCTCTTCACATCGGTAGCATTCAGAGAAGGTGTGACTGAGGGAACACCATTTTCCACAACATACCAGAGATCGTTATCAATTTCTTCAAGATGCATTCGCATCTTATTCTTCCACTAGGGGTAGTCCGTCCCATCGAAGGTAGGACACCCAGCAGAGACCTTGATCATACCTGCGGTCGACATAACTAAAACTCCAGGCGGTTAAACCAAAATCACACAGAACAAGGGATACCAATAGAAAGTGCGTTATATCGACTAGAGGGGGGTGAATAGGCGATTTTTATGAAATTCTTCACTGAGGAATTTACCGGTGAGGAAATTCCTTAGTGAAGAACTACTAGCAGTGGAATAAGTACTCAAAGGTAAACATAACAGAATACAAGCATAGTCATCATGATGAAATGAAGACAGGCACAGAGTACAGGAAGCGTAATCACAGGATAACACAGGATGAAGACAAACAGACTGAAGAAATAGAACTGAGGAAATTGAGAAAGTCTTCAGTCAAGGTCTTCTAACACAGATATGAACAAAAATACAACACGGTTATGAGGAAATGAAAGAGTTGAGGAAATAGAACCAGTAAGCTCGGTGAAGACAATGATTTGGTAGACCAGTTCCAACTGCTGTCTCAGTTGTACGTCTGGTTGGAGCGGCTGAGTATTTAAACTCGAGGACACACAGTCCCGGACACCTAGTCAAGGACACTTAGTCCAAGACACCCAGTCCTCACCGTATTCTCCTTGAACTAAGGTCACACAGACCTCATCCAATCACTCGTGGTAAGTCTTCAGGCGACTTCCAAACCTTCACAAACTTGGTCACCCGGCGATCCACAATTCCTCTTGGATGCTCTAGACCATGACGCCTAATCGTTTGGAAGAAGCACAGTCTTCAAAGGTAGCAAGCGTCGGATCCACTCAGGATCAATCTCTTCAGTGATGCTCAATCACTTGGGGTTTGTAGGTGTTTGGGTTTTGGGTTTTTGGTTTTTCCACACTTGATGATTTTCGCTCAAAGTCCTCGGAGGATGGGTTGCTCTCAAATGACAAGTGTCAGTTCCTCTCGGAGCAGCCAACCAGCTAGTGGTTGTAGGGGGCGGCTATTTATAGCCTAGGGAGCAGCCCGGCATGATAAGACATAAATGCCCTTCAATGATATGACCGTTAGGTGGATAGATATTTTGGGACAGCTGGCGCATAGCACAGCAACGGTCGGAATTTAGAGTAGCAAAATCCTCAGGGCTATCATGTTCCTCAATGTGTAGGCAATCCGCACTGGTGAATTCCTAACTCCTCAGTCAGGACAAATTCCTCAGAGACCATAAGAACTTCGTCTCTGTCACTGAAGAAATTGACTGAACTGTATGATATTTCCAATGGCTTCACTCGAAGGGATTGGTAGGTGTAGGATTTTGAGTTGAGCATCACATGGAAATTTTTCCATAGTATTTCCTCGACCCCCTTTAACAGTACAGTGTTTCCTATGACTCAAGAAAGAGAAAAACAAAACTATGAAAACGAAAGTCTTCAAGCTTCATATTCCTCGCATGAATATCAAGTCTTCACGGACACACCAATTTCTTCACTTTCAAAGTTTTCATGAAAGTCTTCAGAAATACCAAAATCTTCTATCGAAGATATTCATTTTTAGGGGTCGACTTTTCCTGTAAATATCAAACTCCTCATAGACTTATAGACCTGTGTACACTCACACACGCATTAGTCCCTTAACCTATAAGTCTTCAATACACCAAAATCACTAAGGGGCACTAGATGCACTTACAAGGAATCTGTAGGCGGCGTCCAGGGCACTGCTCTGTTGTGATGGATCGTTCTATCATTGGAGTAGCCCCGGTGAGCCCTAAGACGTTAAGGCTGAAGCAGCACAAGATAGACATCGTCAATCTCAAGTGGGATTCTAATGGCATCTCCAATAGATGATGTAAAATAGATGTAAAATTTAGATCACCAAAAACCACCTGACTACAACAGATGAGGTAAAAACCATTGACTCTGAACTTAACTGTTGAAACTGAAATTTACTGTGGAATCTAAATGTTACTGTTGAAACTGAACGCAATGGTAGCAGAGAGGCACTTGACATGTAGTTTAGGGAGGGCCTACAGTTCATCTTCAACCTGCACCCCCCTGAGCCGCTAGCCACCACCGGGCGAACCGCCGGCCCCAGCGCCGCCTCGCCACCCTGAAATAACTCCCCACGCAGGTCCGCCACCGCCCCAGCCAGCCCTATAGGCCCCCCGCCCCCACCCTGAACCCTAAGATATTTTTTCAAAATTTCCATAGTTTCCTTCCTATCCGTCAGATATAAATCGGACGGCCTATATTGCAGGATGGCAGGCACACCATCATCAACAACTCCGTTTTTATAAGAGTAGAGATAAAATATATTATATGTAGTATAACATGTTCATAACCACACCATGTGTATCACCGTTATATATATTCACACATGCATCGGTTTAAAACACTGTGATAAATTATTCAAATATCCAAATTCGCTTTTTATAATGAAGTATGATCTCTATTCGTCTTTTACACCCACACAATCCTCTTATCTTTGTAGCTTGCTAGCGCTAACTTTCTCCCCTGCATGCACACGCCCACATCCCTCTCACCCTCCCTCAGCATTCTCTAGCTCCATCGCGCAAATTCATCTTTTCACTTTAGGTCGTTCACCCATGGTGTGTGTAGGCCCCCCCAGCTCCTTCTTTACGGCACACATCGATCGCTATGCCTCTCTAGCCAGGTGTGCCTAGCACAAACACAAGCTTCCCCTCTTCTCTTATCACCGTCCATGCCTCACTCCTACTACTCTTTTCATCGATCTCATACTCGCACACTCCTTCCCCCTCGATATAGTATGACTCTCGCACCACCTCCTAGATGCATCCTTCTCTCTCTATCCTTCTCCCCGTGCCTCATTTGCTTCTAACACACACATGCATGTATACCAATCGATCTCCCAACATATACCTAGGTCGACTTAAACTATTCCTCCCCATCGATCGACGTACCTCACAAGCTATGTCTCTCCTTTCTCTGACAAAGGGCGATTGATCTTCCTATGTAGTTATGTCTGCTTACCAGATCCATATCGTCCCCCCTCATCATTCGTGCATGCCTCCTGACACGTCTCTCACACGCACGTGCACAGACAGGCAGACATCCCCTCTCTTATTGATATTGCAGGCGTGCCCTCTGGTTGTCTAGCAAGCCTATCCACCATTTGTTAGAAGCAACTCCACTACCACCCCCTCCAACACTCTAGCTCTGTCTCTCTCCCAACCTTATTCCTCTCCTACACATATGCATGGATGCCGATCGATCTCCCTTAATACATGAGGTAGATCGATCTCCCTAAATACATGAGGTAGGCATCTCTCCTCCTCCACACATATACCAGCCATTGTACCTATATAGTTAATTAGGCCTCCCTCCCCCCACCACCACACACCGATAGTCAAGCGCTGTAGGTAGGTATCCATGCAACAGAGACAAACTGCACCTGTCCCCTCTCTCGTTCTAGTAGGCCAGCCACTCTATATCTTTGACGTGGGCACACACAAATTCTATGGCACTCTTTATCAACCGCGCGCGCACACACACATCATCCCTCTCTTCGATTCTATGGACACCTCAAGTCGATGATACCTCCACTCTCTTCTCATGGATCCCCCCTCTATATATGTGATATATCCAGGACTCTATTTCAGACACATTGCATATGTTAAATTTTTGATTGACCCCTCCCCCCCAAAAAAACTTTCATGAACCCGCACACTATATCTCTGTATGTTTGTATCTCTCTCACACAAACCCACGTAGCTGGTGTACATATACAAGAAGAGAATAGGTGACCGTGCACGTACTCACTCTTCGTGCCCAGCCACCCCCACGCGGGTACACGGTGGAGCTCATTTCTCTATGAAATGGCACACACGTGCTAATTTGAACGTGTATAGCGGTTGTTTACCAATGGAGGTCGTGTACCACGCGTGCACGAAACAAGTATGACTTGATGCATTGGCGCGTTATTTTTAAATAAAGTTATATCTCTCAATAGCACGTACACAAAATATAAAATGAGTTTTATGGAGAAAAAGGTAGTCCGCTCCACTATATACAATGGAGCCTCCCCGCCTGGTTTGTCTCTCTTCAGAGTATCTCACACAAGGCTGCGGTGGCCTCTCTCTCTCACCGTTGGTCACTAATGCGGCCGCATCCCGTCCGTCGGCGGAAAGGGAGGACGTGCATCATTTCTCCATTTGATGGTGCCAAGGCAGCAAGTCCCGATCTACGGTACTCACCGTTCTCTCTGACCAAGCTCCGGCACGGTTGGGCCTACACCACCTTCTCGCTGCCGCAGTATGGGCAGATTCCGCCCGCCGCCGCTCACCTAGTTACATCCCGACGACCTCCAGGTATCCCATCCGGCCTTGCTCAACTGCCCGTCCGCCCACGTCACTGCATGTGGATCTTCCATAGTTCTTTGCACAAAATGTAGCTCGTCCGGCGTACTTTCCATAATGCAATCTCATCCTCACACCGTTTTAGACAAACACAAATGTCATCAACAACTGTCATCAAGGACAAGGAATATGCTTCTTTTTGTCGTCACAACTGTCATCAGCAATATTTTTCTTTTTACAAATTTCAAATGGGCATATTTTAGAGTGTAGATTCACTCATTTTGGTTCGTATGTGTACTCCCTCCGTTGCTAAATATTTTTCTTTCTAGAGATTTCAACAAGTGACTACATACGGAGCAAAATGAGTGAATCTACACTCTAAAATATGTCTATATACATCCGTATGTAGTAGTCCATTTGAATCTCTAAAAAGACAAATATTGGAGTAGTCACTAGTTGAAATCTCTAGAAAGACAAATACTCTGGAGTATATTTAAGAACCGAGGAAGTAGTGCATAGCCACACGGGAGACTCAGACCGGTCGTTGCGCCGCATTAATAGTGAGTAATGAGCAGTCAAATCATCAGCCCCACCTGTCCCACTGTAAGTTGCTCGGAAGAAGCAACCATCAATACGCTCTTCTTTGAATCCGCTCGTACTACTCCATTCGTCATTGTTGATAGAGCACACTTCAGAAAAAGAGAAAATCTCTTGGACCAAGGCGACTAGCGATCGGCCTGAAAAATAGCATTGGTACTTATAGCACGGCGTCTATTACTAGAGGAAATAATGCGTACACAGATGCATGCAGTGCCTCCACCTCGGGTACACACATGCATGCACTTACTCCACTCCGTAGTACTACATCGAGAGAAAATTGCGGTTACCACGCCCTAATTAATTGAGCATTAAACCAAACGCGTCTAAAGTCTCTCTGGTGGTGGAAATGCATTGAGAGAAATGCATCATAATGAAGCGCGCCCTGTAAACTGTGACGAAGGGAGGAGTAGTATGAAGGTGCAAAACCAAGTACGTGTATGGACAGTCGGTCAATGCACCTCCTCTTGGCATATCACAGACATGTGGGACCGGAGTGTGAGCAAACCGATCTCAATTGATGGCAAAATGGCCAATCCACCATTCCTTGAGAGAGACGAGGAGCGAGAACACACAGACGGGCTCGCATGGAGGCCAAGATATATTCGAGCATGGTTGATCGATATCATCAATACATGTTGGGCTGCCGTTTTCTGCCCTTCTCCGGAATAAATGTGTACTTTAACGGAGATTAAAAAAAATAAGAGTACAGAGGCTCCACCATGCGGTTCTAGTAGTAGTACTACTCGTACTACTAAACCTTGCGCTTGGCTCTTCGCCTCTTCGTGAAGTCGAACAATGATGGTACTTCGCATGTTCGGTACTAGTATAGTGTATGCCTCTGGCAATCTGACACCGAATGAACTGATGCATGTCCACCACCTGGGCGAGGGTACGTTGCATTAGTCAAAAGGCGTAAGCGAGCTTCACCTTGTCCTACAAGCTTCTCCTTATTCTATGAGTTGACGAAACACACCAACAAGTAGTGCTAGTCCATACTCCCTCCATTCCGGTTAATATGGCTTAATCTTTTTTGTGGCTAAATGAGAGAGCTTTATTTATATATAAGCATTCTTAGGATGATCTGCCAATACACTGGTCACTAGGAAGCGAGGTACCCCGCAAAAAAGAAGTAGGAAGCGAGGTGTTTCGTCAAGCCAGCTCTCGGCCACATTCAAATTGCAGCAAGCACGGTTCGCACAAAGATGCGCAACAAGGTTTGCTGACCTGTTTACAAGCTGAATAACAAAAAAGAGGAAATATTACCGAGCGCTCCTATTTGTAATAGGATATGAGCCAGAATTAAGCGATAATTGTGGTGAGTGTTCCATGGAATCAACTTCCATTATCACATGCGAGAACCCTCGAAGAGAACCAATGTGTTGAAGATTGCTTTATCACATTTTAAATATATAATAAGAGTGCAGATGCTCCTCCATCCGGTTTGTAGTACTAGTATATTACATACCTCTATACACTATAGTAATAGTACTAGTACTAGTAAACTTTGCGCTTGGATGTTCGCCTCTTCGAGAAGTGCAACAATAATAGTAGTAGTACAATGTATGCTTCTGGCAATCTGACACCGAATTAACTGTTGCACGTTGACCGCCTGAGCGAAGGAGAGCTTGCATTAGTCAAAAGTTTCTCCTTGTCCTACGAGCCACCATGCGCAAGCTTCTCCCATCCTGCAAGCTTCTCCTCGTTCGACAAGTTTATGAGACACAATAAAGTAATGCTAGTCCATACTGCCTCCTCTCCGGTTAATATGGCTTAATTTCAAATGAGATAAATACACTGTCTGTCACTGTATATTTGTAAAAATAAGGTTAGTGGACTTCATAATACGCTCATGGCGCTCAATATATACATTTTCCGGTGTTTATACTGTCAATAGCTCACCTTGGTTGAGTATGTGTGTGCATGCACATGTAGGTTGAGCACTTGAGCGTGACCGTGTGTGTTCCGTTGTGTGCTCGGACATGCATGCATTAGGGCGTCACGCGCATTTTGCCGTCCATGTGTACGTGTGACTGTTGCATCCACGTAGGGGGAGTACGTGTAGGGGCCACTAAAGGAGAAGTCAAATCACACAGTAAGTTAGTCGGAAGAAGCAACCATCATTTCACTCTTCAATGACACGTACACAATATAAATTGGTTGATATGGAGAGAAAAAGAAAACCACTATATATACACTAGTAGGAGCCTAAGCTACAAGCCTGTTTGCTTGGGTTTCTCTCTTCACAAGCACAGAACGACAGTGGCCACACCGCTGGTCACATATCCGACCTGATCCCGCAGCTAGGGGAAGGGAACAATGTTCTGCATAGACGCGGTCGACATCGGCGAGGGAGAAAATCCACAAAGAGAGAGTCTTGCACCGTTTTACTATAAAAATGCTATTCAAAGCTACTCCCTCCTTCCATCTATATAGGGCCTAATGCGTTTTTCGATGCTAAATTTGACCAAATATTAGAGCAATAATATATGACATGTAACTTACACAAAGCACACCGTTAAATTCGTCTGTGAAAGGTTCTTTCAATGATTAATTTTCACATTGTGCTTGTCATGTACTATCAATCTTGTCAATAGTCAAAAGCGGTCTTAAAAACGCATTACGACCTATATAGATGGAAGGAGGGAGTATGATCCATGTTATTTCCAATTAAATTTTTTTCGCTTGCTGTATAATGCAGGTAACCTACTCATACCAACATTTTAGTGCATTCCAAATGTCTATACTATCGCTGCAATTCGAACTGAATTTGAATTCATTTCTCTATTTCAATAAGAATCTACAATCATGATTGTTGCCAACTTCAACCATCATTCATGTATTACCTTAATAACACACCACATGGTTACTATAGAGATAGATATGAGCTATGTGTACTACATGAACTCGAATTCTATTTTTTGAATACACTTGATGTTGATTCCAAATAATAGTACATTTGATGTACTAACTATATATTCATAATCTAAACCATGTTCCATACGTGTACACCATGTTTATCACACATAATATAGTGCCCCGCCCCCTACATTATGACAAGTATTTAGACCTGAGCTGCAAAAGCCACACATTAGCCCAAATTATGATCAATGTTCTATATATTATACGTAGTACTAGCAAGATGCCCATGCGTTCCACATAACATCAACATGATCAAGGGGAGGCCTAATTTGCAAATATGGAGAGGGGTGTGGGTATATTTTTTCAAAATTGCCATAGTTTCCTTCTTATCCATCAGATATAAATCGGACGTCCTATATTGCAGGATGGCAGGCACACCATCATCGACAACTCCGTTTTTTTATAAGAGTAGAGATAAAATATATTATATGTAGTATAACATGTTCATAACCACACCATGTGTATCACCGTTATATATATTCACACATGCGTCGGTTTAAAACACTATGATAAATTCTTCAAATATCCAAATTCGCTTTTTATAATGAAGTATGATCTATATTCGTCTTTTACACTCACACAATCCTCTTATCTTTGTAGCTTGCTAGCGCTAACTTTCTCCCCTGCATGCACACGCCCACATCCCTCTCACCCTCCCTCAGCATTCTCTAGCTCCATCGCGCAAATTCATCTTTTCACTTTAGGTCGTTCACCCATGGTGTGTGTAGGCCCCCCCAGCTCCTTCTTTACGGCACACATCGATCGATATGGCTCTCTAGCCAGGTGTGCCTAGCACAAACACAAGCTTCCCCTCTTCTCTTATCACCGTCCATGCCTCACCCCCACTACTCTTTTCATCGATCTCGTACTCGCACACTCCTTCCCCCTAGATATAGTATGACTCTCGCAGCACCTCCTAGATGCATCCCTCTCTCTATCCTTCTCCCCGTGCCTCATTTGCTTCTAACACACACATGCATGTATACCGATCGATCTCCCAACATATGCCTAGGTCGACTTAAACTATCCCCCCCATCGATCGACGTACCTCACAAGTTATGTCTCTCCTTTCTCTGACAAAGGACGATTGATCTTCCTATGTAGTTATGTCTGCTTACCACATCCATATCGTCCCCCTCATCATTCGTGCATGCCTCCTGACACGTCTCCCACACGCACGCGCACAGACAGGCAGACATCCCCTCTCTTATTGATATTGCTGGCGTGCCCTCTGGTTGTCTAGCAAGCCTATCCCACCATTTGGTAGAAGCAACTCCACTACCACCCCCTCCAACACTCTAGCTTTGTCTCTCTTAATACATATGCATGGATGTCGATCGATCTCCCTTAATACATGAGGTAGATCGTGTTGGGGAACGTAGTAGTTTCAAAAAAATTCCTACGCACACGCAAGATCATGGTGATGCATAGCTACGAGAGGGGAGAGTGTGATCTACGTACCCTCGTAGACTGACAGTGAAAGCGTTATGACAGCGTGGTTGATGTAGTCGTATGTCTTCACGGCCCGACCGATCAAGCACCGAAACTATGGCACCTCCGAGTTTTAGCACACGTTCAGCTCGATGACGATCCCCAGACTCCGATCCAGCAAAGTGTCGGGGAAGAGTTTCGTCAGCACGACGGCGTGGTGACGACCTTGATGTTCTACCGTCGCAGGGCTTCGCCTAAGCACCGCTACAATATTATTGAGGAGTATGGTGGAAGGGGGCACCGCCCACGGCTAAGAAAACGATCACAAAGATCAACTTGTGTGTCTAGGGGTGCCCCCTCCCCCCGTATATTAAGGAGCAAGGGGGGAGGCCGGCCGGCCCTCGGGCGCACCAAGGAGGAGGAGTCCTCCTCCTAATAGGAGTAGGACTCCCCTCTTTCCTACTCCTACTAGGAGGGGGAAAGGAAGGGGAAGAGGGAAAAGGAAAGGGGGGCGCCGCCCCCCCCCCTCTCCTAGACCAATTCGGACCAGAGGGGGAGGGGGCGCGCGGCCCACCCTGGCCGCCCCTCTCTCTCTCTCCACTAGGGCCCATGAGGCCCATTACTTCTCCCGGGGGGTTCCGGTAACCCTCCGGCACTCCGGTTTTCTCCAAAATCACCCGGAACACTTCCGGTGTCCGAATATAGCCATGCAATATATCAATCTTTATGTCTCGACCATTTCGAGACTCCTCGTCATGTACGTGATCACATCAGGGACTCCGAACTAACTTCCGTACATCAAAACTCATAAACTCATAATATAACTGTCATCGAAACCTTAAGCGTGCAGACCCTACGGGTTTGAGAACAATGTAGACATGACCGAGACATGTCTCTGGTCAATAACCAATAGCGGAACCTGGATGCTCATATTGGCTCCCACATATTCTACAAAGATATTTATCGGTCAGACCGCATAACAACATACGTTGTTCCCTTTGTCATCGGTATGTTACTTGCCCGAGATTCGATCATCGGTGTCTCAATACCTAGTTCAATCTCATTACCAACAAGTCTCTTTACTCGTTTCGTAATTCATCATCTCGCAACTAACTCATTAGTTGCAATGCTTGCAAGGCTTATGTGATGTGGATTACCGAGAGGGCCCAGAGATACCTCTCCGACAATCGGAGTGACTAATCCTAATCTCGAAATACGCCAACCCAACATTTACCTTTGGAGACACCTGTAGAGCTCCTTTATAATCACCCAGTTACGTTGTGACGTTTGGTAGCACACAAAGTGTTCCTCTGGCAAACGGGAGTTGCATAATCTGATAGTCATAGGAACATGTATAAGTCATGAAGAAAGCAATAGCAACATACTAAATGATCGGGTACTAAGCTAACGGAATGGGTCATGTCAATCACATCATTCTCCTAATAATGTGATCATGTTAATCAAATGACAACACATGTCTATGGTTAGGAAACATAACCATCTTTGATTAACGAGCTAGTTAAGTAGAGGCATACTAGTGACGTTTAGTTTGTCTATGTATTCACACAAGTATTATGTTTCCGGATAATACAATTCTAGCATGAATAATAAACATTTATCATGATATAAGGAAATAAAATAATAACATTATTATTGCCTCTAGGGCATATTTCCTTCAGTCTCCCACTTGCACTAGAGTCAATAATCTAGATTACACAGTAATGATTCTAACACCCATATAGCTTTGGTGCTAATCTTGTTTTGCTCGTGGAAGAGGCTTAGTCAATGGGTCTACTACATTCAGATCCGTATGTATCTTGCAAATCTCTATGTCTCCCACCTGGACTAGATCCCGGATGGAATTGAAGCGTCTGTTGATGTGCTTGGTTCTCTTGTGAAATCTGGATTCCTTTGCCAAGGCAATTGCACCAGTATTGTCACAAAAGATTTTCATTGGACCCGATGCACTAGGTATGACACCTAGATCGGATATGAACTCCTTCATCCAGACTCCTTCGTTTGCTGCTTCCGAAGCAGCTATGTACTTCGCTTCACATGTAGATCCCGCCACAACGCTTTGTTTAGAACTACACCAACTGACAACTCCACCGTTTAATGTAAACACGTATCCGGTTTGCGATTTAGAATCGTCCGGATCAGTGTCAAAGATTGCATCAACGTAACCATTTACGATGAGCTCTTTGTCACCTCCATATATGAGAAACATATCCTTAGTCCTTTTCAGGTATTTCAGGATGTTCTTGACCGCTGTCGAGTGATCCACTCCTGGATTACTTTGGTACCTCCCTGCTAGACTTATAGCAAGACACGCATCAGGTCTGGTACACAACATTGCATACGTGATAGAGCCTATGGCTGAAGCATAGGGAACATCTTTCATTTTCTCTCTATCTTCTGTATTGGTCGGGCATTGAGTCTTACTCAATTTCACACCTTGTAACACAGGCAAGAATCCTTTCTTTGCTTGATCCTTTCTGAACTTCTTCTAAACTTTGTCAAGGTATGTGCTTTGTGAAAGTCCAATTAAGCGTCTTGATCTATCTCTATAGATCTTAATGCCCAATATGTAAGCAGCTTCACCGAGGTCTTTCATTGAAAAAATCTTATTCAAGTATCCCTTTATGCTATCCAGAAATTCTATATCATTTCCAATTAGTAATAGGTCATCTACATATAATATCAGAAATGCTACAGAGCTCCCACTCACTTTCTTGTAAATACAGGCTTCTCCAAAAGTCTGTACAAAACCAAATGCTTTGATCACACTATCAAAGCGTTTATTCCAACTCCGAGAGGCTTGCACCAGTCCATAAATGGATCGCTGGAGCTGGCACACTTTGTTAGCTCCCTTTGGATCGACAAAACCTTCCGGCTGCATCATATACAACTCTTCTTCCAGAAATCCATTCAGGAATGCAGTTTTGGCATCCATCTGCCAAATTTCATAATCATAAAATGCGGCAATTGCTACATGATTCGGACAGACTTAAGCATCGCTACGGGTGAGAAGGTCTCATCGTAGTCAATCCCTTGAACTTGTCGAAAACCTTTTGCGACAAGTCAAGCTTTGTAGACAGTAACATTACCGTCAGCGTCAGTCTTCTTCTTGAAGATCCATTTACTTTCAATTGCTTGCCGATCATTGGGCAAGTCAACCAAAGTCCACACTTTGTTCTCATACATGGATCCCCTCTCAGATTTCATGGCTTCAAGCCATTTTGCGGAATCTGGGCTCACCATCGCTTCTTCATAGTTTGTAGGTTCATCATGATCTAGTAGCATGACTTCCAGAACAGGATTACCGTACCACTCTAGTGCGGATCTTACTCTGGTTGATCTACGAGGCTCAGTAGTATCTTGTTCTGAAGTTTCATGATCATCATCGTTAGCTTCCTCACCAATTGGTGTAGGTGTCACAGAAACTGGTTTCTATGATGTACTACTTTCCAGTAAGGGAGCAGGTACAATTACCTCATCAAGTTCTACTTTCCTCCCACTCACTTCTTTTGAGAGAAACTCCTTCTCTAGGAAGTTTTTGAATTTAGCAACAAAAGTCTTGCCTTTGGATCTGTGATAGAAGGTGTATCCAATAGTTTCCTTTGGATATCCTATGAAGACACATTTCTCCGATTTGGGTTCGAGCTTATCAGGTTGAAGCTTTTTCACATAAGCATCGCAGCCCCAAACTTTCAGAAACGACAACTTTGGTTTCTTGCCAAACCACAGTTCATAAGGCATCGTCTCAACGGATTTTGATGGTGCCCTATTTAACGTGAATGCGGCCGTCTCTAGAGCATAACCCCAAAACGATAGAGGTAAATCAGTAAGAGACATCATAGATCGCACCATATCAAGTGAAGTACGATTACGATGTTCGGACACACCATTACGCTGTGGTGTTCCGGGTGGCGTGAGTTGCGAAACTATTCCGCATTGTTTCAAATGTACACCAAACTCGTAACTCAAATATTCTCCTCCACGATCAGATCGTAGGAATTTTATTTTCTTGTTACGATGATTTTCAACTTCACTATGAAATTCTTTGAACTTTTCAAATGTTTCAGACTTATGTTTCATTAAGTAGATGTACCCATATCTGCTTAAGTCATCTGTGAAGGTGAGAAAATAACGATATCCGCCACGAGCCTCGACATTCATCGGACCACATACATCTGTATGTATGATTTCCAACAAATCTGTTGCTCTCTCCATAGTACTGGAGAACGGTGTTTTTGTCATCTTACCCATAAGGCACGGTTCACAAGTACCAAGTGATTCATAATCAAGTGGTTCCAAAAGTCCATCAGTATGGAGTTTCTTCATGCGCTTTATACCGATATGACCTAAACGGTAGTGCCACAAATAAGTTGCACTATCATTATCAACTCTGGATCTTTTGGCTTCAACATTATGAATATGTGTGTCACTACTATCGAGATTTAATAATAATAGACCATTCTTCATGGGTGCATGACCATAAAAGATTTTACTCATATAAATAGAACAACCATTATTCTCTGATTTAAATGAATAACCGTCTCGCATCAAACAAGATCCAGATATAATGTTCATTCTCAACGCTGGCACCAAATAACAATTATTTAGGTCTAACACTAATCCCGAAGGTAGATGTAGAGGTAGCGTGCCGACCGCGATCACATCGACTTTGGAAGCATTTACCACGCGCATCGTCACCTCGTCCTTAGCCAATCTTCGCTTAATCCGTAGTCCCTGTTTCGAGTTGCAAATGTTAGCAACAGAACCAGTATCAAATACCCAGGTGCTACTGCGAGCATTAGTAAGGTACACATAAATAACATGTATATCGCATATACCTTTGTTCACCTTGCGATCCTTCTTATCCGCCAAATACTTGGGGTAGTTCCGCTTCCAGTGACCAGTCTGCTTGCAGTAGAAGCACTCAGTTTCAGGCTTAGGTCCAGATTTGGGTTTCTTCTCTTGAGCAGCAACTTGCTTGCTGTTCTTTTTGAAGTTCCCCTTCTTCTTCCCTTTGCCCTTTTTCTTGAAACTAGTGGTCTTGTTGACCATCAACACTTGATGCTCCTTCTTGATTTCTACCTCCGCAGCTTTCAGCATTGCGAAGAGCTAGGGAATAGTCTTATTCATCCCTTACATATTATAGTTCATCACGAAGCTCTTGTAGCTAGGTGGCAGTGATAGGAGAATTCTGTCAATGACGCAATCATCTGGAAGATTAACTCCCAATTGAATCAAGTGATTATTATACCCAGACATTTTGAGTATATGCTCACTGACAGAACTGTTCTCCTCCATCTTGCAGCTATAGAACTTATTGGAGACTTCATATCTCTCAATCCAGGCATTTCCTTGAAATATTAACTTCAACTCTTGGAACATCTCATATGCTCCATGACGTTCAAAACGTCGTTGAAGTCCCGATTCTAAGATGTAAAGCATGGCACACTGAACTATCGAGTAGTCATCAGCATTGCTCTGCCAGACGTTCATAACATCTGGTGTTGCTCCAGCAGCAGGCCTGGCACCCAGCGGTGCTTCCAGGACGTAATTATTCTGTGCAGCAATGAGGATAACCCTCAAGTTACGGACCCAGTCCGTGTAATTGCTACCATCATCTTTCAACTTTTCTTTCTCAAGGAACGCATTAAAATTCAAGGGAATAACAGCACGGGCCATCTATCTACAATCAAACATAAACAAGCAAGATACTATCAGGTACTAAGTTCATGATAAATTTAAGTTCAATTAATCATATTACTAAAGAACTCCCACTTAGATAGACATCCCTCTAATCCTCTAAGTGATCACGTGATCCAAATCAACTAAACCATGTCCGATCATCACGTGAGATGGAGTAGTTTCATTGGTGAACATCACTATGTTGATCATATCTACTATATGATTCATGCTTGACCTTTCAGTCTACGTGTTCTGAGGCCATATCTTTATATGCTTGGCTCCTCAAGTATAACCTGAGTATTCCGCGTGTGCAACTGTTTTGCACCCGTTGTATTTGAACGTAGAGCCTATCACACCCGACCATCACGTGGTGTCTCAGCACGAAGAACTTTCACAACGGTGCATACTCAGGGAGAACACTTCTTGATAATTAGTGAGAGATCATCTTAAAATGCTACCGTCAATCAAAGCAAGATAAGATGCATAAAAGATAAACATCACATGCAATCAATATAAGTGATATGATATGTCCATCATCATCTTGTGCTTGTGATCTCTATGTTCGAAGCACCATAATGATCACCATCGTCACCGGCGCGACACCTTGATCATCATCGTAGCATCGTTGTCGTCTCACCAATCTTATGCTTCCATGACTATCGCTACCTCTTAGTGATAAAGTAAAGCATTACAGCGCAATTGCATTGCATACAATAAAGCGACAACCATATGGCTCCTGCCAGTTGCCGATAACTCAGTTACAAAACATGATCATCTCATACAATAAAATTTAGCATCATGTCTTGACCATATCACATCACAACATGCCCTGCAAAAACAAGTTAGACGTCCTCTACTTTGTTGTTGCAAGTTTTACGTGGCTACTACGGGCTTAGCAAGAACCATTCTTACCTACGCATCAAAACCACAACGATAGTTTGTCAAGTTGGTGCTGTTTTAACCTTCACAAGGACCGGGCGTAGCCACACTCGGCTCAACTAAAGTTGGAGAAACTGACACCCGCCAGCCACCTGTGTGCAAAGCATGTCGGTAGAACCAGTCTCGCATAAGTGTACGCGTAATGTCGGTCCGGGCCGCTTCATCCAACAATACCGCCGAACCAAAGTATGACATGCTGGTAAGCAGTATGACTTATATCGCCCACAACTCACTTGTGTTCTACTCGTGCATAACATCAACGCATAAAACCTGGCTCGGATGCCACTGTTGGGGAACGTAGTAATTTCAAAAAATTTGCTACGCACATGCAAGATCATGGTGATGCATAGCAACGAGAGGGGAGAGTGTGATCTATGTACCCTCGTAGACCGACAGCGGAAGCGTTATGACAACGCGGTTTATGTAGTCGTATGTCTTCACGGCCCGACCGATCAAGCATCGAAACTACGGCACCTCCGAGTTTTAGCACACGCCAGCTCGATGACGATCCCCGGACTCCGATCCAGCAAAGTGTCGGGGAAGAGTTCCGTCAGCACGATGGCGTGGTGACGATCTTGATGTTCTACCATCGCAGGGCTTCGCCTAAGCACTCCTACTATATTATTGAGGAGTATGGTGGAAGGGGGCACCGCACACGGCTAAGAAAATGATCACGAAGATCAACTTATGTGTCTAGGGGTGCCCCTGCCCCCATATATAAAGGAGCAAGGGGGGAGGCCGGCCGGCCCTAGGGCGCGCCAAGGAGGAGTCCTCCTCCTCCTAATAGGAGTTGGACTCCCCTCTTTCCTACTCCTACTAGGAGGGGGGAAGGAAGGGGAAGAGGGAGAAGGAAAGGGCCCCCCCCCTCTCCTAGTCCAATTCAGACCAGAGGGGGAGGGGGCGCGCGGCCCACCCTGGCCGCCCCTCTCTCTCTCCACTAGGGCCCATAAGGCCCATTACTTCTCCCGGGGGGTTCCGGTAACCCTCCGGCACTCCGGTTTTCCCCGAAATCATCCGGAACACTTCCGGTGTCCGAATATAGCCGTCCAATATATCAATCTTTATGTCTCGACCATTTTGAGACTCCTCGTCATGTACGTGATCACATCCGGGACTCCGAACTAACTTCGGTACATCAAAACTCATAATCTCATAATATAACTGTCATCGAAACCTTAAGCGTGCGGACCCTACGGGTTCGAGAACAATGTAGACATGACCGAGACATGTCTCTGGTCAATAAGCAATAGCTGAACCTGGATGCTCATATTGGCTCCCACATATTCTACGAAGATCTTTATCGGTGAGACCGCATAACAACATACGTTGTTCCCTTTGTCATCGTTATGTTACTTGCCCGAGATTCGATCGTCGGTATCTCAATACCCAGTTCAATCTCGTAACCAGCAAGTCTCTTTACTCGTTTCGTAATACATCATCTCGTAACTAACTCATTAGTTCTAATGCTTCCAAGGCTTATGTGATGTGCATTACCGAGAGGGCCCAGAGATACCTCTCCGACAATCGGAGTGACAAATCCTAATCTCGAAATACGCCAACCCAACATTTACCTTTGGAGACACCTGTAGAGCTCCTTTGTAATCACCCAGTTACGTTGTGACGTTTGGTAGCACACAAAGTGTTCCTCCGGCAAACGGGAGTTGCATAATCTCATAGTCATAGGAACATGTATAAGTCATGAAGAAAGCAATAGCAACATACGAAACGATCGGGTGCTAAGCTAATGGAATGGGTCATGTCAATCACATCATTCTCCTAATAGTGTGATCCCGTTAATCAAATGACAACACATGTCTATGGTTAGGAAACATAACCATCTTTGATTAACGAGCTAGTCAAGTAGAGGCATACTAGTGACGTTTAGTTTGTCTATGTATTCACACAAGTATTATGTTTCCGGATAATACAATTGTAGCATGAATAATAAACATTTATCATGATATAAGGAAATAAAATAATAACATTAATATTGCCTCTAGGGCATATTTCCTTCAGATCGATCTCCCTTAATACATGAGGTAGGCCTCTCTCCTCCTCCACACATATACCAGCCATTGTACCTCTATAGTTAATTAGGCCTCCCTCCCCACACCACCACACACCGATAGTCGAGCGCTGTAGGTAGGTATCCATGCAACAGAGACAAACTGCACATGTCCCCTCTCTTGTTCTAGTAGGCCAGCCACTCTATATCTTTGACGTGGGCACACACAAATTCTATTGCACTCTTTATCGACCACGCGCGCACACACACAGACATCATCCCTCTCTTTGATTCTATGGACACCTCAAGTCAATGATACCTCCACTCTCTTCTCGTGGATCGCCCCCTCTATATATGTGATATATCCAGGACTCTATTTCACACACATTGCATATGTTAAATTTTTTGATTGACCCCTCCCCCCACAAAAACTCTCATGAACCCTTACACTCTATCTCTCTATGTTTGTATCTCTCTCACATAACCCCACGTAGGTGGTGTACGTATACAAGAAGAGAATAGGTGACCGTGCACGTACTCACGCTTCGTGCCCAGCCACACCCGCGTGGGTACACGGTGGAGCTCATTTCTATACGAAATGGCAGCCCACGTGCTAATTTGAACGTGTGTAGCGGTTGTTTACCAATGGAGGTCATGTACCATGCGTGCACGAAACAAAGTTTGACTTGACGCGTTGGCACATTATTTTTAAATAAAGTTATATCGCTCAATAGCACGTACACAAAATATAAAATGAATTTTATGGAGAAAAAGGTAGTCCGCTCCACTATATACAATGGAGCCTCCCCGCCTGGTTTGTCTCTCTTCAGAGTATCTCACACAAGGCTGCGGTGGCCTCTCTCTCTCTCACCGTTGGTCACTAATGTGGCCGCATCCCGTCCGTCAGCGGAAAGGGAGGACATGCATCATTTCTCCATTCGATGGTGCCAAGGCAGCAAGTCCCGATCTATGGTACTCACCGTTCTCTCTGACCAAGCTCCGGCACGGTTGGGCCTACACCACCTTCTCGCTGCCGCAGTATGGGCAGATTCCGCCCGCCGCCGCTCACCTAGTTACATCCCGACGACCTCCAGGTATCCCATCCAGCCTTGCTCATCTGCCCGTCCGCCCACATCGCTGCATGTGGATCTTCCATAGTTCTTTGCACAAAACGTTGCTCGTCCGGCGTACTTTCCATAATGCAATCTCATCCTCACACCGTTTTAGACAAACACAAATGTCATCAACAACTGTCATCAAGGACAAGGAATATGCTTCTTTTTGTCATCACAACTGTCATCAACAATATTTTTCTTTTTACAAATTTCAAATGGGCATATTTTAGAGTGTAGATTCACTCATTTTGGTTCGTATGTGTACTCCCTCCATTGCTAAATATTTTTCTTTCTAGAGATTTCAACAAGTGACTACATACGGAGCAAAATGAGTGATTCTACACTCTAAAATATGTCTATATACATCCGTATGTGGTAGTCCATTTGAATCTCTAAAAAGACAAATATTGGAGTAGTCACTAGTTGAAATCTCTAGAAAGACAAATACTCTAGAGTATATTTAAGAACTGAGGGGGTAGTGCATAGCCGCACGGGAGACTCAGACCGGTCGTTGCGCCGCATTAATAGTGAGTAATGAGCAGTCAAATCATAAGCCCCACCTGTGCCACTGTAAGTTGCTCGGAAGAAGCAACCATCAATACGCTCTTCTTTGAATCCGCTTGTACTACTCCATTCGTCACTGTTGATAGAGCACACTTCAGAAAAAGAGAAAATCTTTGGGACCAAGGCGACTAGCGATCGGCCTGAAAAATAGCATTGGTAGATATAGCACGGCGTCTATTACTAGAGGAAATAATGCGTACACACATGCATGCAGTGCCTTCACCCTGGCTACACACATGCATGCACTTACTCCACTCCGTAGTACTACATCGAGAGAAAATTGCGGTTACCACGCCCTAATTAATTGAGCATTAAACCAAACGCGTCTAAAGTCTCTCTGGTGGTGGAAATGCATTGAGAGAAATGCATCATAATGAAGTGCGCCCTGTAAACTGTGATGAAGGGAGGAGTAGTATGAAGGTGCAAAACCAAGTACGCGTATGGCCAATTGGTCAATGCACCTCCTCTTGGCATATCGCTGACATGTGGGACCGGAGTGTGAGCAAACCGATCTCAATTGACGGCAAAATGGTCAATCCACCATTCCTTGAGTGAGACGAGGAGCCAGAACACACAGACGGGCTCGCACGTAGGCCAAGATATATTCGAGCATGGTTGATCGATATCATCATTACATGTTGGGCTGCCGTTTTCCGCCCTTCTCCGGAATAAATGTGTACTTTATCGGAGATTAAAAAAAAGAGTACAGAGGCTCCACCATGCGGTTCTAGTAGTAGTACTACTCGTACTAATAAACCTTGCGCTTAGCTCTTCGCCTCTTCGTGAAGTCAAACAATGATGGTACTTCGCATGTTCGGTACTAGTACAGTGTATTCAGCTGGCAATCTGACACCGAATGAACTGATGCATGTCCACCACCTGGGCGAGGGTACGTTGCATTAGTCAAAAGGCGTAAGCGAGCTTCACCTTGTCCTGCAAGCTTCTCCTCATTCTACGAGTTGACGGAACACAACAACAAGTAGTGCTAGTCCATACTCCCTTCATTCCGGTTAATATGGCTTATTCTTTTTTGTGTCTAAATGAGAGAGCTTTATTCATATATAAGAATTGTTAGGATGATCCGCCAAGACACTGGTCACTAGGAAGCGAGGTACCCCGCAAAAAAGAAGTAGGAAGCGAGGTGTTTCATCAAGCCAGCTCTCGGCCACATTCAAATTGCAGCAAGCATGGTTCGCACAAAGATGCGCCGCAAGGTTTGCTGACCTGTTTACAAGCTGAATAACAAAAAAGAGGAAATATTACCGAGCGCTCCTATTTGTAACAGCATATGAGCCAGAATTAAGCGATAATTGTGGTGAGTGTTCCATGGAATCAACTTCCATTATCACATGCGAGAACCCTCGAAGAGAACCAAATGTGTTGAAGATTGCTTTATCACATTTTAAATATATAATAAGAGTGCAGATGCTCCTCCATCCGGTTTGTAGTACTAGTATATTACATACCTCTATACACTATAGTAGTAGTACTAGTACTAGTAAACTTTGCGCTTGGATGTTCGCCTCTTCGAGAAGTGCAACAATAATAGTAGTAGTACAATGTATGCTTCTGGCAATCTGACACCGAATTAACTGTTGCACGTTGACCGCCTGAGCGAAGGAGAGCTTGCATTAGTCAAAAGTTTCTCCTTGTCCTATGAGCCACCGTGCGCAAGCTTCTCCCGTCCTGCAAGCTTCTCCTCGTTCGACATGTTTACGGGACACAATAAAGTAATGCTAGTCCATACTGCCTCCTCTCCGGTTAATATGGCTTAATTTCAAATGAGATAAATACACTGTCTGTCACTGTATATTTGTAAAAATAAGGTCAGTGGACATCATAATACGCTCATGGCGCTCAATATATACATTTTCTGGTGTTTATACGGTCAATAGCTCACCCTGGCTGAGTATGTGTGTGCATGCACATGTAGGTTGAGCACTTGAGCGTGACCGTGTGTGTTCCTCGTGTGCTCGGACATGCATGCATTAGGGCATCGCGCGCATTTTGCCGTCCATGTGTACGTGTGACTATTGCATACACGTAGGGGGAGTACGTGTAGGGGCCACTAAAGGAGAAGTCAAATCACACAGTAAGTTAGTCGGAAGAAGCAACCATCATTTCACTCTTCAATGACACGTACGCAATATAAATTGGTTGATATGGAGAGAAAAATAAAACCACTATATATACACTAGCAGGAGCCTAAGCTACAAGCCTGCTTGCTGGGGTTTCTCTCTTCACAAGCACAGAACGACAGTGGCCACACCGCTGGTCACATATCCGGCCTGATCCCACAGCTAGGGGACGGGAACAATGTTCTGCGTAGACGCGGTCGACATCGGTGAGGGAGAAAATCCACAGTCGGTGCGTCCCAATCGGGGATCAACGTGGTATGGGCCGATGCCGCATCCCAACCGCCCTTCTAGCTACAACCCGATGTCCATTTCGAAAATATTAGTGCATGTCAACAAAAATTATACTAGTATCGCTGTTTCGTTTAGAAAAAAGAGCATATAAGTTGTTAGTTGTTACCCAAAGGATCTTTATATCCAACACACACAAAATATCCATTCGACCGTCCGAAATTACTTTCACTGCTTATCTGATGTCGAGGTAATTGCTGCATCGCCACCAAAACCCACCATCTCTTAAGCTAAAGTAGACCGAGCTAACCCCTATATTAACATATTACTAAGATAAACAGAAGGCATTGTAGAATCATTAACATATTACTAAGTGAGCTTGTCAATCTGAATGTGGAGGGACACCAGCTTAGCCCCGGCCAACAGCTTGGGCGGAACTGTGAAGTAGGTCAGCTCCTGCACGGCGACGTCGCCGGGATCCTTGCTGCTTGTCACCTCCATTTCCACCTTGACAGCGTCGGTCCTACCTTTGGGCTCACCCGGCGGGCCATTCGCCCACAACTTGTCCACATAGTGCGGTAGTGGGGATGCCACCGCTTCGATGCAAACGACCGACACGGCGATAGGCGTGCCGATGTCGAGCATGCCGCCGACCAATAAAAACGCACGGCCGTCCACCTTTGCGAATAGCAAGAGTTGTGGCTCCGACAGTGGCACTTGCAGCTGGAGCGCTTTGCCGTACTGGATCCTGTGCACGGGCATGGGATGCACGGTGCTGATGTGGTGGGAGAGCACCCGCGGCGGGCTTTCGTAGCCGCAAACGGGCACGAGGCATTTGCAGGGCGCGAGCAGACACATGGTCTGGTGATCGGCGAGCTTGTGATAAGTGATGTAGAGCCCACAGCCTGCGTGCAGCCACTCCACCCTCACCGAGGAGAGGATGGCGTCCACCGCCATGTTACGCACATCAAAGCCACCACTGCACTCGCACTTCTGACACTGCCGCTGGTTCCCGGGGCGCTCGATGTGGCAGTCCGCGCAAGCCAGTTGCCCTCCCTTGCACTCACAAATCAATCGAACAACACATCAATCAAGAAACCTGCAGCTTGCTTGATCACCCGAACGGACAAGGTGTATTAGAACCTCATACACTGGAGGCTTCAAGGGGCGGAGGCACAAGGGGTAGTGGAGCAAGGTGAGGTCCATCGAGACCATAGAGAGCTCCATCGTCGGGTCCTGTTCCGTCTGCATGATCTCGCCCTCCTCGTGCACAACCATCTCTCGCTTTATTAGGGCCGGGGCATTACAAAGCTTTACAGTCACATATTCATACTAATTCAAGGTGCATTAAATCAACACATGCAAGTATCAAAAGGAGAGTCACGGCATGCATGCATGCGTTGTAATTAATGCATCGGCAAATGCAAATTATTGAAATATATCAAGTGAAGTGCTTTGATGTGTCGCGTCAACTCGTACAAGAACGAGAAGTTTGATTACTACAATGCCCTCTCGCCTTAATCGCACCTGCCTTTGGCTGCATGACAGGTGGGCCATCGACCTGTTGGGCCCACCTATCCTGGACGCAAAGGCAAGAGCTGTAAGTCAATGAAGCTACGTCCCTCCCTCGCCCATGAGCGTGGTAGCTGGCAGGACTAGGAGAAGCTTTTTCGTTCGCTACACGCTCTCCCTCCCGTACGCGGTGGACATGCAGCAGTTCAGTCGGTGTCAGATGGCCAGAAGCAAACTATAGTACTCCTCCACTGCAGTAGTACTCCCGAAGAGGCAAAGAGCCAAGCGCAGCCCGGACGCTCGTGTTGGAGTTTCATGTGTAGAGTAGTCTAGGATAGCGTGTACCGTGCCTGTAAGCTTAAAATCGTTGGGGTCGGCTACATGCTATATTTTTTGATTAAAATAATCTTATGTCCCTACATGTCATCCTGGTGATTCTAGTTTGCACGCTCATCTGGTCAAGATAGGAATATACATCTTAATTTGTGGTGGGGTAAATGTTAGAGGTTGTAGAAAATGGAGTATTGTACACTGCGGGTCTTTCAGCGTCAACTCGTACAACGAGGAGAAGCTTTATTTTACTACTACACGCCTTCTCCCTCGCCCATGCGTGCGGTGGCTCACAGACGAGGACAAGCTTTTGCTTATAGTACTACAACAAGCTATCCCTCCGCTCACTGTAGAAGCAGTAGTAGTAACATCAATGTTCGTCTTCTTGAAGAGGCGAAGAGCCAAGTGCAACCCGAACGTGGCAGTTGTGAACCTTGGAGCACTCATATAGCCATGCTCTTGCATGAGACAAATTGCTATGTGAGCCCACCATTGTAGTACTCCCTCCGTCCGGAAATACTTGTCATCAAAATGAATAAAGGGGGATGTATCTAAATGTATATTAGTTCTAGATACATATTTTTATCCATTTTGATGACAAGTATTTTTGGACAGAGGGAGTACTTGCTAGTATAGCCCTGTAAACCAGAAAGGAGAATTTGCCTTTCTAGAGATTTCAACAAGTGACTAGACTACACCAAGATGGAGTACATATGGAGCAAAATGAGTTAATCTGCATCGTAAATAAATATGCAGTTCTCTCGTTTTCCTCTCGGCCTTGGTTGCGGTGCACAATATTGAGTATACTAGTACTATCATCTTGAAATTTATGAAGTCACCATAGGCACGTCGTCGTCGACGGGGACGTCTCCTGACACGCGATAGACGCGAGCGGCAGTCGCCTCCATAGGTGCTTGAATGCCAAGGAGGGAGAGGGTAGCGGTTCCCGAGACGTTGAACGGTCAATGATGCATCCTCAATTTACTCTAAATGCAGAGGGAATTAATTGGAGAAGTAGAATAGAGCCAGCACGATGTGAATGCAACAGAGTTTGGATTCTCATATAAAGGCGCCCCACCACTCTAGTCCATCTACTCCTTAGTCTCTGCGCAACACTGCTCACTACCATCCATGACCAAGTCAACAGAAGCCAGAAGCACCTATAGAGGCGATGGTCACGAGCGGCAGTCGGCTGTGCCAAATCATCCAAGGCGCCGGCCTGCGGCCCCGGACCGCGCAGCGTTTCCAGACGGTAGTGGCGACCGCCGGCGTCGTAGCCCTCGCCGACGCCGGCTTCGCCTCTCACATGGATGACATGATGGTCAACTCCATCCACAAGTTCGCCGCCGTCAAGAAGCATGTAGCAAAAGCTCCTACTAGTCCTGCCAGCCACCACACTCATGCATGAGGGAGGGACGCAACTTCATTGAATTACTGCACCTGCCTTTGTGTCTATGACAGGTGGGCCCAATAGGTGGTTGGCCCACCTGTCATACAGCCAAAGGCAGGTGCAGTTAAGGCACCGGAGCTCAGTCCACGAGGGAGAGGGCATTGTGGTAATCAAACTTCTCGGTCTTGTATGAGTTGACGCAACACATCAAAGCACTGCACTCGATATAAGTCTTTTTACACATTTCAAATGGACTACTACATACGGATGTATGTAGACATATTTTGCTTCGTATGTAGTCACTTGTTTAATCTCTAAAAAGACTTATATTTGGAAACGGAGGGAGTACAACGCATGCATGCATGCCGTGACTTCCCTTTTGATACTTGCATGTGTTGATTTGATGCACCTTGCCAAATTTTGACTATAAATTTAACTAACCAAATTTTCATGCATGTCACAAAAAATTACGGGGTTGTTTGGATTGTGACTATGTTTGTCTTATGTCACATTATTTTACCCACACTTGCCACACTTGCCTAACTTGAGTTTCTCAAATTGTTAGACACACTTTGGCTTGCCTAAGGGAATCTTGCCACACTTTTTGTGTCTATGACATGTGGGGTTCACTGCTAATAAAAAAATTCTTGTCTTAGGTGTGGCTAATAAAAAAGACTTATATTTAGGAACGGAGGGAGTAGAAAATTTAAATAATAATGCATGTTGGGGCAACCCACGTTTCCGATAATTTTAGCCATGGGCTTGTTCACAATTTTTATGAGGGGGTGGTTGTTCATTTAATGGAGGGACTTGTACCGGACTTGAACGATACAAAGTGTGACCTGGCACACCGTAACACCACTTGGAACAAGCGGGTAGCTATCTCAAAAAACAATCAATAACTAAAAAACGGCGACCTGGCACGTAGTACACAATTTTTAATGACTGTTTTGATGGAGTGAAAATGGAAAACTACCCCACTACGTATATATAGGACGGAGCCTCCGCGCTTGCTTGCTAGGGTTCCTCTATTCACACACTCTCGTCCTCTCGAGGTCTAAACAAGTTAGGGGTGGTAACACTGTCAACATTGTCTTTCTATCCTCACCGCTGGTTATAGATTCGGATGTATCCCCCTTCGCTAGTGAAGGGTAGGAGGGGCAGCGTTTAGGCTGTCATCGACAGTGAGGGGGTAGACCCACTGCCGGCTGCACCATTATCTCTGGCCGAGCGCCGGCGCGGGAGGTCCTCCGATCCCTTCGTCGTTTCCCTAGTGTGGGTGGATCCGGCCTCCCTCCGCCCACCTATCCACATCCCGACGACATTCAGGTATATCTTCCTTCGAAACCGCCTTAGCTCTACTTCTCCAGCTCGCTATGTCGCTGCATGTGCATCATTTTCTACCTCTCAGCCCCTCTCGATCGGATGGTCCAATGTCACCTATTTTTTCTACTATTGTTAGAGGTAAAGCTACTTCATGGAGTCGAATCTTGTACTTGGTTCAAACAAGAAGAGGATGTTTGGTTTGTGACTAACTTTGCCAAAGGTTGCCACACCTAAGGTTAGGCAAGTTTGACTAACTTAGGTGAGCGTTTGGTTCAAGCCACACCTTATGCAAGCCACACTTGAGACCCACATGGCATACACACACAAAGTGTGGCAAGATTCCCTTAGGATTGCCAACTTGTGGCTTTCATTTTGATGAACTAAAAACTTAGGCAAGGTTGGCAAAAATATGTGGCAAAATATGGCAATACTAGGCCTAGAACCAAACAACCCCTAAACTTAGGCAAGGTTGGCAAAAATGTGTGGCAAAATATGGCAATACTAGACCTAGAACCAAACATAGTACAACGGACTTGGTACAAATAGGAAGGAAAGGGGGTAAAAATAGTACAGACTGGTCATCCAACCGGTCTCTTGGTCGAAAAGGAAAATATAGGGGTAACGCTGATCACAGTGGTATGACCAGGACTAGATTTTCTATCCACACATAGGAGTAGGTGGCTAGAGTGAAAAAAATGGGACCAACCCAGATATGTTTCTTGGATGTTTGTTTCTCAGGGCAACAAACTATGAATCACCACTTTATGCCCCTATTTAGGTACATGCTGTTGGACTGCTGGTGCACCCACTGTCACATGCCCTTATACCAAATATTTAGTTGTTCTTAATCTAATGCCCCTGGTAAAAATGAAGCCATGCCATTGTTATAAGCCATGACAAGTTTAGCCAAATGTTTTTGCCAATAATTGTTTGAGACTCTGACTGTTTCCTCTGTAGCTTTTTGTGTAAACAGGGATATCCATTTCACCTAGTTGCTGTTGTGACCTTTTGGTGCACTGCACAAATCTCTTCTTAAAAGGTCCTCTTAAAAGCAGTGACTTTTGTGTTATTTAACTGGAATGTCAGAATGGAACAGTTGGTTCATTTCGGTGGAACTACACAAAGGAAGATCTGTGTTCCAATCCTCATCATCCATATTGGCACCATAACCTTCCTTTAGGTAAGAATGATATTTAATGCATGTGTTCATCTCTATTTTGCAACTGCCATGAGAAAATAATGCTATTTTTTACCAGTACACTTGTACTCCCTCACTGAACAAACCAATTCTGAAATAGAAGGCCAATCATGTACTTGGTTTCACCAACTGGTTAGGAGAATGAGAAACAGAGCATGAAGAGGAAGAAGAAGAAGAATAAACAGTGCCAAGGTGAGCTTGCTGAAGCCAGAGGCCTCAGTCGAGGCCATTCAAGGGCTCCGGCAACGACTACCTTACATGTGAGACGATCCTCCAGCGAGCCCTTCCACTTCTGTTGTCTCACTTAATTAATTAGGAGTACATAAGTACCACTAATTTATTGCTGCATAATTTTCCTGTCGGAGTTAAACAAATCTTTAGTAGCACCCTATGATGAATCATGTACGTGTGTATGTTTGTCTATGGAGGTGAATCACGTGGTGGAGCGGGGAGGGAATATTTTTAGTGTCATGACATAATAGTGCTATTGTTTTGCATGTCAATTTATTGCCATTTGTTCAATGAGGCAATGTTTTGCGTATTGTCCATCATGAATTTGATGCTACTATTAGACTAATATGCTAATGTCTTTCTATCCTTTCTCACTAAGCTAATGAAGGTTTCACCTTGTTCCTACTTGTGCAAACAGGGATCATGTTGTTCCAATCATACATTTTAGTGGAACTACACAAGACAATACAATGAACTGTATCCCAGTCTGTGCTTTAATTCTGCTAGAATTTCTTGATAATCTTTCGATATAATCTCAGCATTGGTAAAAAAGAGTGATTTCAACCATACATTTGAGGTGCACAAAAATATACACTATTGAGTGATTCCAGTGAGTGCTTTATCATCTCTTATGGGACTACATGAATAAGCTTTTTTCCTCAGGTTAGTACGGGCCTAAGGCCTTCATCCATATTAGTTTGCTATCATATCTATTTGTATCATGCTATTGTCATGAGAAACTAATTTATCTTTGCACGTTAAAGTTTTGCAAACTATGATACATGGCAATGCTTTGAGTGTTGAGCTAATTGGCACTAATTAAATAAACTAATACCTCTCTTTAAGCAAGACTACTATGTTGCTAACTTTACCCTTTAAGATAATGAGGGTGCTTCTATTTGATAGTGTATGTTTCATCAACTAGTCCCACTATTACAGTAATCTCACTCTCTCAATATATGTGCCAACAGGGATGCTCGATTTTGGTGGAACTGCACAAAAACTTTGGGTGCTTCATTGCCTCGACAGCTTTCGTCCTTTCTTGTCAGTCACTAATCTAGGCCTGCTTTCTTCCTTTGCTGTCAGTCGCTTCGCTTATCCCGGCTTCCAGTCAAAGGAAAAAGTAATTGATATCGAACCTTAGACAGGTTGGTACTGGTCTTTATCCTGATTATTGTGCTTGTCATGTATTGGTAATTTGGTATTGTGCTACTGTTTGCCGATTTTATAAAGGAGTAACTTGGAGCCTGAACTCGCAGGCTAATCATTGCATTGGGTGATTTCAGTAGAACTACACAAAAAGATCAGATGGACAGATACTTATGTTGCTGCTATGTACTCCAAAGTTCACTCAGACAAGCATTGATGTTGACAAGAAGTGCCTATATTCATTCGAGTATCAACCGGCGTCAACCAGTTGTCAAACTCCAAGTATTACGAGAGTGAACGCTAAAAATATTGCTTGGCGCATAGCCTAGAAAAACACAGTCCAGTCTTTGGTACCAACTTGTGCCTTTTGCTTATCGGCAGATATGGCAGCGAACTGTATGGCATGGAGTCTCAAGATTCCAGACAAGTTGGTTGACGCATATATTCATCTGGCACTTAATCAGTCTGCACGCCAGGGATGCTCCATTTCAGTTGAACTACACAAAAATTTTGGGTAGTTCATTTCTCAACCGCCTCCTTTCTTGTCTGCAATGTAGAATTTTGGTGAGCTACAGGACCAAGATGAGCCAGTAAACTAGTTGGATGAAAGTAGTGGCAAAGTTGCTCAAACCTCCCTCAGCATGAGGCCACTATTTGAGGATAAACCTACAAGAAGAGTCCAGATTGTATGTGCTGCCTCTTTTGTACTCGAAAGTTTACTCGTACAAACATTAATTTTAGCAAGAAGCACCTCCGACTGAACCCCATTTACCAGTCTATACCCTAGGTAATTAAAGTTCGTCCATGGATCATATTGGCTGTGATCTCAATTATTTGGATGCATAAACATACTGAACATGTGTATATCTGAATCGTTTTCTGAGTTATCTATGAATATTATTGTGTGATCTATCAATCATTTGGATCCATAGACATGCTGAACTTGTGTATATATGAATCTTTTGAGTTGTTGATAGTGAATGTTGGCTATGAATATGAACGTGTCCTGTGAACCTGAGTTTGATACGAATGTTTACCTTTTCTATTGCGCTTGGGTGTGAACTTGTTAGTATGCCTACTGTGGGGTATGTGACGTGTGGGTGTCAACGGCACACCTTCTTCCCAAGAAGAAGTGCACCTGCTTTGTTAGGGTAGCAACGGCGCATCATCTCTTTTTAATCTTTTTGCTCTGTCTTGCCCCCTCCCCCGCTCAACCCCTGTCGTAATGTTTTCGGCGTCAAAACAAACATAGTACAGTGTTGGTTTTGGGGCTTGATGAAAAATCGAGTGCTGGTTCTGTAGGCTGGCCCGCCCAGCAAATGGCCTGCTAGTCCACCACGGACTGGGAGGCTAAAATACAAGTTGTATGGTGCAGAGGCAAGTAAAAACGCCATCGAGAGCCATCCACTGAAGAAAAAAAATTCGCTCCTGATGTGCTTCTTCACTCGTGCCGCCGGCCCCCTCTATAATCCAGTTCGCTTGGGGATCTGGTATCATTTTTTCAAGAGGGCGAACAAGTATCAGCTAAGCCTAGGTTTTGTATTTTAGCATGCGTAGCCCATGACATACGGTGACACTGGTTTCAAATTATTTTTTGAGGTCCATACCGGCCTATGGGCTTTTTCTTAAAGATTGGAAGCCCAATGTATTTTTTGAACCACATTATATATATTTATATTATTACTATTATCGTATAATTTATAGAGACTTATATATACATTATAAAAACGTCCCATGTGTTATTAACTTATAAAAATAAATGTTTAACAGAAGTTGGCAAGGAAAATCCTGGTTATTTTTTATATTAGTTGCTCCTTCTAATATAACATTATATATATAACGAGCCCAGCTAATTCATGTATTTGAAGGAAGTGCAAATGGGCTGGGCTTTCTTAGATAATATAAATGGGCTGCATTGACGCGAAATTATTTGTTCACCCAACCTAGCAAATGGACTGTACATTCTAGAAAACATGGGCTAAATATATGCCACATTTTTGCAGGCTGACATGTGGGCCAATAGATCGAAGCCTACGCAGGGCGTTGTCACCTTGGTCGGCATGCCCCTTCAATCTCTCATCTTCTTCCTCCAGCATAGCTGGGACCGCCTGGTCCGGCCTCTGGCGGCTAGCGGCTCTGCTTAGCACGCATCACTGTGAAGCGCTACTCCACCGTCGGCCAGGCTATCCCTCCCCCCCTCCATACCTCCTGTTATTCTCGACCGACTGCAGCCCCACGCCGCACCAGAACCAGTTATAACCCTTCTCCTCCACTCAATCTGCGACTCCACTGCCGCTCTTCCCATCTCTGAGTCATTCCCATCCGGGGCCTCGCCGTCGTCCACCGCCTCGCTGCGCTCGGTGCGGCGTGGTCACCAAACAAGAGTCATCGGAAGAGGACTATACGTGGAGAGCCTGACGGCTGGGACCCACGAGGTCCATGGTCGCACGCAAGGAAAGTTCCTCCTTATTAAGCTAAAAAAATGTTTCCTCCACATGATAGCTGGGACCCACCGTTGTATCTTCGCACGGAAGGAAGTGCCTCCTTGTTATGCGAAAAAAATTATTCCTCCCGTTGACAGCTGGGACCCGTCAGATTTGGTGGCTGACTTGTGGGCCTACTAAGAGGACGTGTATGTAGGGCTTTGTCAACTTAGTCATCAAATGATTCTAGCAGTTGGACCGTTGCATGTTAATCCAACAGCCGTGCTCCTATCTCCCGTGGCTGGCACTGCGGCTGTGCTGCCGCACACCTGAACCAGTCAAGTTTCCCACTCCTCTCCATCTGCGACTCCACTGCCCCGTCTTCCCCATCTCCGGGTCGTTCCAGTCTAGGCCTCGCCATCATCCACCGGCCTTTCGTGCGCTCGGCTTGGTGTGGTCAACAACCAAGAGTCATCGGAAGATGACTGTACGTGAGAGGCTGACTGTGGGGACGCACCACGCACATGGACGCATGCATGCAATAGAACACGGCATGGTCAACATTGTCAAGGAACAACTTCGATCGGAAGTGTACTATACGTGGAGAGGCTGACAGCTGGGTCCACAGCTCCGGAAAGGAAGTGCCTCCTTATTTCGCGGAAAATAATGATTCCTCCACCTAACAATAGGGACCCACCGGACGGGCCACCGTATTTTGCGAAAAAACGTTTCCCCCTGATTGCTGGGACCCACCGGATGGGTCACCGTATTTCGTGAAAAAAATGTTCCCCCCACTGTCAGCTCGGACCCATCGGAAGTGCCTCCTTATTACGTAGAAAAAAATGAATACTCCCCCTACTAGCTAGGACCCACCTTGGTGGGAGGTTGACTTGCGGGCCTACTAAGTTGACAGGGATGGAGGGCTTTGTCAACTTAGACAATATGAACGATTCTAGCTCCAGTGACCATACGATGTCCATCCAACGGCCGTAGTGCTTCTTCAACCTCTGGTCTTTTTACTCCAGCCGCCCAAACCAGTGCCGGTCGTGTCGCGTGCTCCTGCCTCCCGTGGCCGGCTGTGATGCCGCGGAGGCCTCACTGCCCCTACTACTCCCACCGCTTGCTAGGCCATCCCTCTACTCACCCACACCCCTGTTATTCTGCGGCAACGGCAGCCTCACACCGCAGCCGAACCAGTGAACCCTCGTACTCCTCTCCGCGCTGGCTTCCACTGCCGCGTCTTCCTTGGCTCCGTGTCATTCCCTTCCTAGGCGTCGCCGTCGTCCATCACCCTGGTGCCCTCAGCACGGCATGGTCAACATGGTCAAGGAACGGCTTCCATCGGACATGGACTATACGTGGACAGTCTGATAGCTGGGTCCACGGCCGCAGCAAGGAAGTGCCTCCTTATTACGCGCAAAATAATTATTCCTCCACCTGACAGCGGGGCCCCACCAGAATTTCGCAAAAAAAAATGTTTCCCCCTATCTTCTAGGACCCACAAGCTACATCTTCGCATGCAAGGAAGTGCGTCCGGGCAAAAAAAACGATTCTCCCCTGACTACTGGGACCCACCAGCTACATCTTCGCACGCAAGGAAGTGCCTGACAGTCGGGACCCACCTGGTCGAAGCGTATTTAGCGTTGGCATTCTGGTCGCGAACATGTACGTACATACTGGTCGATGTAGAGGCGCGCATGTTGTCGGTGTCAAAACCGGCGGATCTCGGGTAGGGGGTCCCGAACTGTGCGTCTAAGGCGGATGGTAACAGGAGGTAGGGGACACAATGTTTACCCAGGTTCGGGCCCGATCGATTGAGGTAATACCCTACTTCCTGCTTGATTGATCTTGACGATATGAGTATTACAAGAGTTGATCTACCATGAGATCGTAGAGGCTAAACCCTAGAAGCTAGCCTATGATTATGATTGTTGTTGTCCTACGGACTAAACCCTCCGGTTTATATAGACACCGGAGGGGGCTAGGGTTACACAGAGTCAGTTACAAGGGAGGATATCTACATATCCGAATTTCCAAGCTTGCCTCCCACGCAAAGGAGAGTCCCACCCGGACACGGGACGAAGTCTTCAATCATGTATCTCCATAGTCCAACAGTCCGGCCAAAGGATATAGTTCGGCTGTCCTAGGACCCCCTAATCCAGGACTCCCTTAGTAGCCCCTGAACCAGGCTTCAATGACGATGAGTCCGACGTGCAGATTGTCTTTGGATGAAAGTTAAAATGGTTTATTTCATAACTAAATAACTTTCATAATTACCAACTTTCATCAATGTAAAGGATGTACGGGTAAGAAAATCTGATTATATATATCTGTAGCCCCTGAGACTTGAAACAGTTGACACAACTGATTTAAGGATCATTATTTGTGTAGGCTCTTACGGAGAAGAATACCCAGTTGTCTCAAGAGTTGGAGGAGTGCAAAGCCTAGTTGCAGGCCGCAATTGCCCCAGTGAAGGAGTCCGCAAAGGCCCCATCTGGTAACACTTATTTCTATCGAAAAGAAGGATATGTACCGGTTAGTATTCGACATGTATGCAAATCTAACAATAGATTCTGCAGATGACCTCGGAGTGAATCCAGAGGTCATGCGAGGGGATGAGCAACATGCTCAATGACAGCTAGAGGCTGGCGAGCGCGTGCTTACGCGGGTTAGGCAGGAGAAAAATGATCTCCAAGATGCCAATACCCAGCTGGGCGTTGAACTGAAAGACGTTCGGGCCTAGCTAGCTGACTCCGCGAAGGAGAATAAAAGGCTTCGACATGGCATTTTTAGTAAGTGCTTGAATGCACTTTTATAGGGTTCAGCGAAGAAACCGGCTAACAGAGTTATATCTGTAGGTATGCTGACGAGTTGTCCCGTAGAGGAGATGCCCTGGTCTGCGGGTGACCTTCTTCCAGAGCTCTCACAACTACACGAACAAGTTCGACAGGTGATGTAGGGCATTGCCCAAGCCTTGTGGCCATCCGCCTCCCTTCCAGGAGGCATGGGGGAGCTTGTAGACATGCTCAAGGGAGCGCGGCGGGGCTTCCGATTATGGAAGATATCGGCCTGCCGACAAGGTGCAAGGAAAGCCTGGGCCATGGTGAAGACGCGATATACCAAGACTGACCCGAACCACATGGCCGAGGTCGGACCTGTGGGGTTTGATGGGAAAGAGATCCCCGTCAGTTTGGTGGATGACCAGGTGAAATTAGACGCAAAGTATGCCCAACAGGATTGTAGGCTAGACAGCCTGTTGGATGGTATAGAAGAAGAATTTAGTCAGTCTAAGTGACTATGTACTTCAAATGACATGTATTATCCCTAGCCGGATTGTAAATCATTTGTCATGGCGGACCTTTTCGCTTCAACCTCCGGACCCAACAGTCTGGAGTGTATCCGAATACCTGCTCCATTATGTAAAAATCGGGGTACGCGTGGAAACCAGGCGTAGGGGTCATAAGTGCTTGAACAGACAAGTACCCAACTAGCTATGTTATATTACATGGATAGTAAGAAACAACTTCCAGGGAGAATAGTTCTGTTAAGGGTTCCTTTCACTGGGTACGCATGCATTAATGTGCATGTCCGGACTGCGAGAAGAGACGCATGATATAAACATCTGGGGGCATGTATCACAATAAATAAAAGTCATCTTTTGTTCACTGATCGAATATCCCCTTAAGAACGCTAGCTTTCAGCTTCACCTAGTCTGAGGTACACATCCGGCTGACCCGGCAGTAACTATCACAGAGGTGCTCCCCTTATGTCCTAGCCGAATTAACGGGAATGTAGGGCATAAACACAAGAGCCAGGCAACCCAGCTTGGCCAAATCTTAAGTCATATTGATGCATATAATGGCGAAGAAAAGGTACATGTGGAAAAGTAACACATGTGCGGGGGGGGCATAGAGCCCGAAACATAGTTATATTAAGCTTCTGTATAAGAAGCCCCCAAGTATAATGAGCACGCCTAGCGTGTCAATATTGTGTAGTCAAGACACATTTTATCCTTTTAAGGCCGTGAAAAAGAGAAGAAAGACAGAACGAAAAGACAAATAACGGATATATAAAAAATTGATGGAGGTAAGGAGACGAACACAGAGTCTGGCGCTAGGCGTAGAACCTTCGGAGTCTGGCTGCATTCCATGGGTTTGGCTCAAGTCGATTGTCCGATGCATCCCACAGATGGTACGCTCCACCGGTTAGAACTTTGTCAATAACGAAGGGACCTTCACATTTGGGCTTGAGCTTGTCCTTTTTCTTCTCCGGTAGGCGCAGAACGAGTTCACCAACATTATAAGTTTTGGCCCGTACTTCTCTGCTTTGATACCACCGAGCCTGTTGCTTATAGAATGTGGAACGGGCTTTTGCCACGTCACGCTCCTCCTCTGTAACGCCCTCGATGTGGCTATATCTCCCACGTGTCGAAGCACGACTTAGAGGCATAACCGCATTGAAAGCAATGTCACAAGTGAGGTAATCTTCACACAACGCATGTAATACATAAGGGAAAGAGATACATAGTTGGCTTACAATCGCCACTTCACACAATTACATGAATAAAGCATTACATCATCCAGATACAATCAAGGTCCGACTACGGAACCAAAATAAAATAAGACTACCCCAAATGCTACACAGATCCCCGATCGACCCCAACTGGGCTCCACCACAGATCAACTAGAACGAAACAACACAAAGGATAAGATCTTCATCAAGCTCCTCCTGGAGCTTGGTTGCGTCACCTGCTTGATAACATCAGCAGCTGCAAACTGGTTTTGGAAGTATCTGTGAGTCACGGGGACACAGCAATCTCACACCCTTGCGATCAAGACTATTTAAGCTTATAGGAAGGGTAAAAGGTATGAGGTGGAGCTGCAACAAGCAACTAGCATATATGGTGGCTAACATACGCAAATGAGAGCGAGAAGAGAATGCAACACATGTGTGAGAATCTATGATCAAGAAGTGATCCTAGAACAACCTACGTCAAGCATAACTCCAACACCGTGTTCACTTCCCGGACTCCGCCGGAAAGAGACCATCACGGTTACGCATGCGGTTCATGCATTTTAATTAAGGTCAACTTCAGGTTTTCTACAACCAGACATTAAAAAATTCCCATCTGCCCATAACCGCAAGCACGGCTTTCGAAAGTTCACAACCGTGCAGGGATGTCCCAACTTAGCCCATCACAAGCTCTCACGGTCAACGAAGGATATTCCTTCTAGCGGGAAGACCCGATCAGACTCGGAATCCCAGTTACAAGACATCCTCGACAATGGTAAAACAAGTCCAGCAAGACCGCCCGATGCGCCGACATCCTGATGGGAGCTACACATATCTTGTTCTCAGGGCAACACCGGATGAACACTACGTATAGCTAAAACCAGCCCTCAAGTTTCCTCGAGGTGGCACCGCAAGTGGCTCTGTTTCGGACCAACACTTAGACAAGCACTGGCCCGAGGGGGGGTTAAAATAAAGATGACCCTTGGGCTGGCCTAACCCAAGGGAAAAAAGGCTAGGTGGCGAATGGTAAAACCAAGGTTGCGCCTTGCTGGAGGAGTTTATTCAAAGTGAACTGTCAAGGGATTCCCATTATAACCCAACCGCGTAAGGAACGCAAAATCCGGGAACATAACACCGATATGACGGAAACTAGGGCGGCAAGAGTGGAACAAAACACCAGGCATAAGGCCTAGCCTTCCACCCTTTACCAAGTATATAGATGCATTAATTAAATAAGAGATATTGTGATATCCCAACAAAATATCCATGTTCCAACATGGAACAAGCTCCAATATTCACCTGCAACTAACAACGCTATAAGAGGGGCTGAGCAAAGCGGTAACATAGCCAAACAACGATTTGCTAGGACAAGGTGGGTTAGAGGCTTGGTTTAACAATATGGGAGGCATGATAATCAAGTGGTAGGTATCGCAGCATAGGCATAACAAAAGAGCGAGCAACTAGCAAGCAAAGATAGAAGTGATTTCGAGGGTATGGTCCTCACAAACACGACGTTATCGGAACCAACCCGAAGAAGCAACACCAGAAAGAAGCACACAACATAGTGAACAATCATCACATAAGCATGGCACGATGCGCAAACAAGTATGATGCATGTCCGGTTTAATGAGGCATGGCATGGCAAAATGCACAAACAATCCTACAAATTAAGTGGAGCTCAACATGCAACTCCGTTGCATATTGACGAAACCCCACATGACTTATTTAGTTTGATCTTGTTTATGTACCCAACAATATTAAATGTTGTTAAACATGGCAAGAGGGTGAAGCAAATGAGAACTACCTATCTAGGAAAGTTTAAATGAGGCCGGAGACAACGAACAACAATTCCGGAAAATCCTCATATGCATATATTAGGTTTGGTACTGTTCTGCCCTAAACCATATTTTATAGTTGTTAAACATGCAAAGTGATGCCACCATGTTAAACTAGGAATTTTTCCACCCCATTTACATATAAAGTTTGTTACAAACCGAGTTACGGTTATTTAGTAATGAAATAAAGCATTTCAACATGGCATAGGGGCAAAATTTATGCAAACATAATTTTAAACATTTTAAACATAGATGAAAGTTGGATATTATTAATCTACACAAAATTCTAAGCAAGTTTCATATATTAAGTTTTTACATGTGATGCTTAGTTTGGGAGTTAAAATATGCATGAAGTTTAGGGGATAATCTGTAAAACTGGTTTTGCTCTGGATAAAAGGAAAATCGCTCTATGGGAAAAAAACACGAAACGGGCCAAATCTTAAAATACCCACCGGGCGGCTGGCTGCTCACCTAGCTGGGCCAGGCCCAGTTCGGGGGGAGGAGCGCTGGCAAAGGGGGCGCGCTGGTCTGGGCTGCCTGGCAAGAGGAGGCCCACACGCGGGTGCTGATCTGGCGGTCGAGCGGTTCAGCGAGGCAGGACTAGTCAACGCAAGAGCTCGTCCCCTTCCCTGGTTCGAAAGAAGTAGAGGCAGGGGCTTGGCAACGGCGACAACGGGACTGCAGGGCTCGGGCGGAAGGCATGCCGGTCCGGCGGCGACTGGAATGGACGGATCGGGCCTTGGGACACCGAATCCAGTGGGTGGTGGAGCTCTATGGGCGGCGACCTGCGACTTGGTGCAGGGAGGAGGAGGCGCTGCCTGTGGACGGCATGAGAGAGAGATCATGAGAGAGAGAGAGAAGGAAGGGAGAGGAAGCTATGGGGGAGAGGGGAAGGAGCAAGAACGCCTGAGGGCTGGCTGCTCCGGCGAGTCCGCCGGAAGCACGGTTGGCGCCGAAGGGAGGCGTTCGACTCCTTGGGTCTATGAGGAGTGTGAGGAGGCAGGCATGATGCCTTCCGTTCATCTGCTGCGGCCGGGAGGACGAGGAGGCGGGCACGCAGGGTGGAGCTCTGGCGCGCTGGATCCGGTGGAAAAGGAGGAGGTTGGAGAGGATTTGGATCAGGAGGAGTGCGGCTCTGGTTGGTTGGGTGATGGGATCGAGGGAGATTGAGTGAGGGGATCCCGAGAGGATTAGTGGCGGCGGCCGAGAGGGATGGATGGTACAACTCCCCTAGAAAATAGGGTTGACTATTTATATAGGTAGGTTGGTTAGGTTAGGGGCTACTCGATCCATCCGCTCGTAATCGGATGAACCCGGATAAAATAGCTAGGGGTTCCAAATAAGAAAACGGTGACGTTTTGTAGAAGTTTGGGGATGATTCGGACACAACGGTAACGACTGTCCGGGTCGGGTCCAGGACAACTTTCGGGCACGTGCGCGAGGAGGGCCGCGGGCTGACGAGAGAGATTAGGTTGGACATGACGGTGGGTGGTGGTGGGCTGAGAAGACAGAGGGGGAAAGCAACCCGGCAACTGTTTTCGGAGACCGGAAACGTCCGACAATAGACCGACTATATTGCCGCTATAGTTATCTGTTGGGGCATCAAACGAACTCCGAATGCAATGAAACTTGGCAGGCGGCCTACCTACAGCATAACAACACCACATGCCAACTTTCAACCCATTCCGAGAACATTTTCCGGCCACTTATAAAATAATATTTCGGACGTGCCGCGGGCGTGTGCAAGTGTGCCTGGGCTCAGAACGGACAACGGACGGAACTAGGGGAACCCGGACGGATGCAGGTTTTGAAAACATGATGATGCAATGCACATGATGACATGATGAAATGCAACACGCAAGAAAATGACATGGCAACAGCAGCGAATAACTCGAAGAACACGTGGCACATCGGTCTCGGGGCGCTACATCCTCCAAGGCATCCAAATTGTCCTGCCGATCAAGTTCGGCTTCTTTCTCTTCCTACATGTGCACTCGACGTGAATCATGAATGATGTCACAGGGCAGTACCGCCTCTGCGCTGTACACCATAAAGAACGGTGTGTATCCGGTAGTGTGATTCGGCATGATCCATAGCCCCCATAGTATGGAGTCAAGTTCCTCCACCCAGTGCATATCTGATTTCTTCAAGGATCACACTAATCTTGGTTTAATGCCGCTCATGATAAGACCATTTTCTCGCTCGACTTGACCGTTAGTTTGCGGGTGATAGACAGAGGCATAATCGAGCTTAATGCCCATGTTGCTGCACCAAGTTTTTACATCGCCGGCTGTAAAGTTCGAGCCGTTATCGGTGATGATGCTGTGGGGGACGTCGTAATGGTGTACAACCCCGAATATGAAAGTCTATCACTGGTCCGGATTTGGCCGTTTTAACTGGTTTGGCTTCTATCCATTTGGTGAATTTATCCACCATGACAATAGGTATTTTTTCATATGGCTTCCCCCTTTAAGGGGTCCGACCATATCGAGCCCCCAGACCTCAAAGGGCCAAGTAATGGGGATTGTTTGGAGAGCGGTAGGTGGCATATGGCTTTGGTTTGCAAAAAGATGACAACCGACTCAACGTTGAACGAGGTCCTGTGCGTCTGCTGGGGCCATCGGCCAGTAAAAAACTATACGGAAGGCCTTGCTTACAAGGGCCCGAGCTGCGGCGTGGTGGCCGCCAAGTCCAGTATGAAATTTTGCCAAAAGTTGTCGTTCTTCCTCTTCGGAGATGCACCTTTGAAGTACTCCGGTAACGCTTTTCTTATAAAGCTCTCCCTCATGGACCTTGTAGGCTTTAGACCGCTACACAATGCAACATGCCTCGTTTGGGTCATCAGGGAGTTCTTGCCTAGTTAGGTAAGCCAAGAAGGGTTCTATCCACGGGGAGATGACAGCCATAATCACGAGGGCCGAAGGCGTTATTTCGGTGGCAGAGCCTCCGAAGTCAGAGTGTTCGGCATCTGGCGTTGTGGTCGGGTCCAGACTGTTGTTGCCGGTCTCTCCTTCCCATACCATGGATGGCTTAAACAACGTTTCCAAGAAGATGTTAGGTGGGACAGGGTCGCGCTTAGCACCGATGCGGGCAAGGATATCCGCCGCTTCATTGTTTTCCCGGACCACATGGTGGAATTCAAGCACCTCGAACCGAGCTGACATTTTTTGGACGGCGTTGCGGAAAGCCGCCATTTTTGGGTCCTTGGCGTCAAAGTCTCCATTTATTTGAGATATTGCGAGGTTCAAATCCCCACGCACCTCAAGGCGTTGAATGCCCATGGAGACTGCCATCCAGGGACCATGCAACAGGGCCTCATATTCTGTTGCGTTGTTGGAGTCTATGTATAATATTTGGAGTACGTATTGGACTGTATCTCCGGTGGGGGATGTCAGGACGATGCCTGCCCCCAGACCAGCCAGCATCTTAGAGCCGTCAAAGTGCGTGATCCAATTGGAGTACGCGCCATACTTTTTAGGGAGTTTGGCTTCCGTCCATTCGGCGACGAAATCAGCCAGTACTTGCGACTTAATGGCTCGCCGTGGTTTGTATGTTATGTCGAACAGGGGGAGCTCAATATCCCATTTAGCAATCTGGCCCGTGGCATCATAGTTATTTATTATGTCGTTGAGTGGTACTTCTGAGGCCACCGTAATTGAACACTCTTAAAAGTAGTGTCGTAGTTTCTGGGATGCCATGAAGACCACGTATGCTATCTTTTCATAATGTGGGTACTGTGATTTGCATGGAGTGAGGACGGTGGATACGTAGTATACCGGCTTTTGAAGCAAGAACTTATGTCCGTTCATCTCTTGTTCGACGACGAGCACTACGCTTACAACTTGGTGTGTTGCCGCTATATATAACAACATTGGTTCGCTGACATTTGGCGCGGCCAAGATTGGGTTGATGGCCAATACGACTTTTATTTCTTCCAATCCGTCTATGGCTGCATCGGTCCACTCGAAGTGTTTGGTTAATCGAAGAAGGCGATAAAGAGGTAGTGCCTTTTCTCCTAATCGGGAGATAAAGCAGCTTAAGGCAGCCACGCATCCAGTTAATTTCTGGATTTGATTGAGGTCTGTTGGGATAGCCAACTGTGACAAAGCTCGGATTTTAGCCGGATTTGCTTCAATTCCTCTATTGGATACGATGAAGCCCCAGAGTTTTCCGGCAGGCACGCCGAAAACGCATTTTTCCGGATTGAGCTTGATGTCGTATGTTCAGAGATTATCGAACGTGAGCCTCAAGTCGTCAATTAAAGATTTGACGTGTCTTGTTTTAATGACCACGTCGTCTACGTATGCCTCCACTGTTTTGCCGATTTGTGTTTCTAGGCATGTCTAAATCATGCGTTGATAGGTTGCACCGGCGTTTTTCAGCCCGAAAGGCATGGTGTTAAAACAAAAGGGGCCGTATGGAGTGATAAATGCCATTGCGGATTGATCGGACTCCGCCATCTTAATTTGATGGTATCCGGAGTATGCGTCGAGGAAACACAATGAGTAGTGTCCGGCGGTAGCATCGATAATTTGGTCGATGCGGGGGAAGGGGGAAGGGATCCTTGGGGCAAGCCTTGTTAAGGTCCTTGAAATCGACACATAGGCGCCAGGATTTGTCCTTCTTTGGTCCCATCACTAGGTTTGCTAGCCAGTCCGGATGTTTTATTTCTCTAATAATGAATCTGGCCTCGAGTAACTTGGCTAGAACTTCTCCCATGGCTTGCCACTTAGGCTCAGAGAAACGTCGAAGAGTCTCCTTGACCGGCTTGAACCCCTTTAGAATGTTAAGGCTATGCTCGGCCAGCCTGCGTGTGATTACTGGCATATCTGAAGGATGCCAGGCGAAGATGTCCCAATTCTCACGCAAGAACTCCTGCAGTGTGGCGTCTGTTGTGGAGTTCAGCTGTGCCCCGATGGATGTTGTTTTTGTAGGGTCCGTTGGGTGGACCTGGAATTTGACTATTTCGTCCGCTGGTTTAAAAGAGGTGGACTTGGGTATTTTGTCGAGTATCACGTCGTCCCTGTCCACTATGGAGCGCAGCGAAGTTAGTTTTTCGGCCGCCAGGGCTTTAGATAATGCCTTGAGGGCTAGTGCAACAGTTTTACTTTCGGCGCCGAGTGCTATGTCCGGATCACTAGCCAGAGTGATTATTCCATTGGGCCTGGGCATTTTGAGCTTCATGTACCCGTAATGGGGTATAGCTTGGAAGATCGCGAATGGCTCCCGCCCTAAAAGAGCGTGGTATCCGCTACTAAACGGGGCCACTTGGAATGTGATTTCTTCGGACCAATAGTTCTCTGGCGTGCCAAATACCACATCTAGTGTTATTTTTGCCGCACATCATGCCTCCTGACTAGGGATGATTCCTCTGAAGGTCGTGCTACTTTGCTCAATGCGGCTCTTGTCTATTTCCATCTTGCTAAGAGTTTCCTCGTAGATGAGGTTTAATCCGCTGCCACCGTCCATGAGCACTTTAGTAAGTCGGAAGCCGTCCACAATTGTACTAAGGACCAAAGCGGCTAGTGCTCGAGCTGTTCGAAATTGAGGTTCGTCACTGGCATTGAAGGTTATGGCCGTGTAGTTCCACAGATTTATTGCTGCACGTGGCAGACTTCGGCAAGGCTGTGGAGTGTTCTCTTGCACCTATTATTTGAGGCGAAGGTCTCGAAGACTGTCAATATTGTATTGTTATTTTCCACAGGATGGTGCTCTGCTTTATTGTTGGTGAGGATATCCTCGCCGCTCCTGGCCACTTGCCGGAGTATCCAACATGCTCTAAGGCTGTGTGTTGGCATGGTATCTAGTGTACTGTGACTTTTGCATGGCCCATTGAGCCATCCCTCCAATATAGTTCCATGCCCTATATTGGGCTTTGGTTTCTTTGTAGTTGGATCGGGTGACTTACGGGAGTACACCCTTTTAGTTCGGACAGGGGGTTTAGTGAGAGCTGGAGGGTCCCAGAATTTTTTTTGGGTTTTCCAGGCGCTTTCCATCACACAGTACTTTCGTACTATGGCCGCTAAGTCAGCAAAGTGTGCTATGTCACCGCAACTTATTGCGTTGAGGATTCCCTTGCAATTTTTGCAAAAGAATGAAATTGCGTATTCATCGCGACAGTCCTTGACCTTGCTCATTACAAGGAGGAATCTAGCCCAATAGTGATGTACTGTCTCTTGGGGCTCTTGTCTAATGTGGGAAAGATCACTTGAGTCTGGGTGGGTGGGTAGATTTAGGTCCAAACCCCGACCCAATCTGAGACACAGGGGCGGAGGAGTTTCTGAGCTTGGCAGTTCGGACTCCGGCATGTTGCCCAATAGTTCTGGCCCGCTGTCTGATTCTAGGTTCACAGCTTGGGCCATGTCCTCCCGTGGACGGGTATCTGGCTCGGAGAGCTCTGAAATCCGGACATAGTTTGTCCACAAAATAGAGGAAGAATTGCTACATTGCTCCTCCACCACCACTATCTGATGGGTGATCGGCGGAGAGTTAATCTCCCTTTGGTCGGGTTTAAGCCCGATCTGATCGTAGTCCGTAGCAACTCCCAGGGCGGCGATGCGATCCAAGAGCTCGTTCAAGGAAGAGAGATCTATTGGAACCATCTGCTCAGCGGATACCGAGCCGACGTGGAGGCTGTTTTTGATGACCCAAGAAGTCATCGTCGGCGCGACGGCTGAACGGGCGGTGATGATGAAGCCGCCTAGTCGGAGGGTTAGGCCTACAACCAGGGCTCCCCCCGGGGTGATGTTGTCATCGACAACAAGAATAGCCATCTAGCCTTATCGTGACGGAACAGTGGAACTCTCAATGAAAGCACCAATGTCGGTGTCAAAACCGGCGGATCTCGGGTAGGGGGTCCCGAACTGTGCGTCTAAGGCGGATGGTAACAGGAGGCAGGGGACACAATGTTTACCCAGGTTCGGGCCCTCTAGATGGAGGTAATACCCTACTTCCTGCTTGATTGATCTTGATGATATGAGTATTACAATAGTTGATCTACCACAAGAGCGTAGAGGCTAAACCCTAGAAGCTAGCCTATGATTATGATTGCTGTTGTCATACAGACTAAACCCTCTGGTTTATATAGACACGGGAGGGGGCTAGGGTTACACAGAGTCAGTTACAAGGGAGGAGATCTACATATCTGAATTGCCAAGCTTGCGTCCCACGCAAAGGAGAGTCCCACCCGGACATGGGACGAAGTCTTCAATCTTGTATCTTCATAGTCCAACAGTCCGGCTATCCGAGGACCCCCTAATCCAGGACTCCCTCACACGTGTCGTAGTAGAGGCATGCACGTAGCATGTACACGTACGTACAGCGGCCAGTATGCAAGAAAGAAAATACGGCCACGCACATACATACAGGCAGGGTCTCGAATGCCTACTCGCGCATACGTATGACCATGGCTTGTGTACATGGCTGGGTCGGAACGGAGAAAACTACGTTGTCGCCGTGTTCATGGGGAGCCAACCGGCTGGGTCAGAACGGAATGCGTCGTCGTGTTCATCGGGAGGGCTTGGATGGAACAACCGATGGAAACGAGGCCTAGCATACCGCGAAACCGAGGAAACGGCCTTGTATTCGACCGGCCACGTTCGAAACGGGATCCTATTCATCGGGAGGGGTCTGGCGTACGGCAAAACAGAGGAAACGGACCTCCTACTGTCGAAACAGGGGTCCTCTTGATCGGGAGCGTTGTGGCGTACCGCAAAACGGAGGAAACGGACTTGTGTTGGAGCGCTACGGTCGAAACGGGGGTCCTGTTCATAGGGAGGAGTGTGGCGTACTGCAAAACGGGACTCCATGGGATATTGTTCATCTCCACCGTCGACCCCCTCCAGCCTCCACGGGCTACTATCCATCCACCATCGACCTCCTCCAGCCTCCACCTGCGACTGTTCATCCACGGGCTCCTGTTCATCCAGCCTCCACCGTGCGCTACTCCACCGACTATTGTTCAACCAGCCCTCTCCACGGGCTCCTGTTCAACCACCCCTCCATGGGCTATTGTTCATCCAGCCCTCCACTGCCTACTGTTCATCCTGCCCTCCACGGGGTGGTCCTGTTCATCCAGCCCTCCACGGGGTCCAGTTCATCCTGCCCCAACCTGTAACATCCCAAATTTTCAATTTGGAATGTTATACATTAGATCATCATTGCATATCATCTTTTATTGCATTTTGGTTTGATCCTTGTAATTCTATGGAACTCAAGGACCCACGGAGAGAGTTGGGGATTTCATTATTTTCATATTCGAGTTTTTTCTCGAATTTTGAAAGAAAAGGATCGTTTGATTTTAATTATTTTATTCGGAGTTTTATCGCTATTTTATTTGAATTAGGAAAAATATGCGATTTTCAAAATTACATTTTGGTCCCAAATAAATGTTCACCTTGTCCGGCCTATTTTTTTAGGACGGGGAAAATTTATTTCGGGATTTCTGGAGTCCGTTTAGTACTCTTTTTCTTTCTTTTTCTGCACGTCGAAATTATTTAAAAAAAAAGAGGAAACCGACTCTGGGCCGTACCTGAGCGGGACTCCGCCCGTGGGGCTTTATAAGCCGCAGCCCCGAGCCGCCCCAAGGCCCAGCTGCCGCTCAAGCCCACTAGCCTCGCCACCCAAACCCTAACCCTCTGCCACGCGCTGCCGCCACGCGCCGCCACCGCCGTTGCCGCCCCACTGGCTCGCTGCCCTGTGCCGCCGCCCGCTAGCCGCGCCGCCGCCGCCGTCTCACCGACCCGCCTGAGGTAGCCGCCGCCATCCTCGGTTTTTGCGAGAAAACCGATCGGTTTTTTTCTTTGAAACCGTAGATCCGTTTTTTTAGTTTCGGTTCGTTTTTTGGTTTAGTTATTTAGCGGACGTTCGTCCATACGTTCGTTTTAACAAACGGTTTTCGTCCGTTAGCCACAGATATTGAACGTTCGTTTGTTAGCCTATTCGTCCGTTTTTTCTTTTTCTCGGATTTTCCGCAATTATTTTTGATCGTGATTTCTGATCCGATTCAAGCGCCTGGAGTTCCGTCTCGAAGCCCTCTTTCTGTTTAACCAACTTAAGCAAGTTTTTGCTACTGTAAAATTTGACTTTCGGCCACATTAGTAAACGAAGCTTGTTTCTTTCGCCGTTTGAGTTTTGTTGGTTCGTTTGATTTGATTCTTTTTGCAAACCGGAGTTCTTAAGTTGAATTTTCTGGTTAGATCTCTTATTTGAGTTTTACCCATGCCCTTGCTTGATTTCTTATTGTATGCTTGTTTGTTTGCGATAGAGTATCCTGAGTGCGAAGCGTGCTACTACGAGTCTCTAGGTTTCGCGGATCATCAGCAAGGCAAGTAACACTTTGATCATACCTCTTTACTACCCAGTTTTATTGCATTAGATCACCCCTCAAACAATTGCATGGTTAGGATCAGAATTAAATTGTGGGTTGGGTAGTAGTTGAGGTAGTATCTATTCACTTGTTTATTATCAAACCTCTGGGAGTTACTTCTACGTTGCTTATATTGCTATGCTATGCTCGTAGACGTGGATTGGGTTTGAGCATTTTCATGACAGATTTGAGTATTGTTAATTAATGGTTAACTTAAGGTGGCAACTTTAATACACATCTGGGTTGATTCAGGCACCTGGGGAAATCCGGTGATTGCCTGTATTTTTTGGAAATCTCGGGGTACCGTGTGATTCTCCTATGGACTGCCACCCAGGCTCAAAGGGATCATGAGATTATTCATGCTGTAAACTTCCGTGTGAAGCCACAAGCCACACAAGCCACTACGGTTCGTAAGGGCCTTTAGTGCTGGTTCCATAACCGGCACTAAAGGGTGGGCACTAAAGGCCCCCCCTGTAGTACCGGTTCGGCACGAACCGGCGCTAAAGTGCCACCACGTGGCATGAGCTCGCGCCCTGGTATGGGGGACCTTTAGTACCGGTTGGTGTTACCAACCGGTACTAAAGGATTTTTTTTGAATTTTTTTTTGAAAATGTTCGAAAAAGTTTTTATTTTTTTTTCGATTTTTAATTTTTTTGAATTATTTGATGATTTAGTATGTAATCACCTCTCTTAACTGCTCAAGTGTGGATCACTCATTCCAAATCATCTAACTTCCCGACCGGACACCCATCCCTCTCACTACTCTAGCCCGAGCACGCTTAACTTTCGGGTTCTATTCTCCTTCGTTTCCGAGTCTGCACTGGTTGTTTTCCTAACAATAGTAAGATGTCAATCCTATTAACCCTCAGGAGTTTAGCTTGAGCATGAAGTCACACATTTCACCGTTTGAGTTTGAAACTATTATTCTAAAAAACAGTAATTATTTAGTAACGCTAATATTTCTTGAATAAGTTTGACCATAGTTTGACCACAGTTTGACCATAGTTTGACCAGATTTGACCAAAATTCAAAAAATTGAAATAATTATTTAGTAACACGAATATTCTTGAATAATTATGTAGTAACATTAATACTTCTTGAATAAGTAGTTTGACCAGATTTAACCAATTTTTTTTAAAAAAACTAAAATTTGACCATATCTTTTTTTCCTTTTGGAATTTGAGGATTCTAAAAAATTCCAAATAGGCCGTAGGCGGTCTCCATCGGATGCAGATTTTCGTGCTGAATTTTTTGATATATTATACGTTTTTTCCGACATCATATGCAAAAGTTATAGCCGTTTTACATTTTCCCTACACTTTTTGCAAAACATGTCCAAATTGTAGTTTTCAAATTTTCCTAACTAGTAGATGTAGTAATATAACTACCTCTCGAAGGATTTTATTTTTTTGAAGTTTTTATCATTTTCTTTTGATTTTTTCAGA
>NC_041382.1:240449431-240492770 GCF_002162155.2 Triticum dicoccoides | reverse complement strand
AAAATTGCCCTATAGTGCCGGTTTGTGTCACAAACCGGTACTATAGGTCAGACCCCTTTAGTACCGGTTCATGGCACGAACTGGTACTAAAGGTTAGAACTTTAGTACCGGTTCGTGCCATGAACCGGTACTAAAGGTGATCGTGGGGCCTCGGCCTGACGCCAGCCTGCCACCACCCCTTTAGTACCGGTTCGTGCCATGAACCGGTACTAAAGGTTCAACACGAACCAGCATTAATGCGAAACCATTCAAACCGGCACTAATGGTACCATTAGTACCGGGCCAAAATCAAACCGGCACTAATGTGCTTCACGTTTGACCCTTTTTCTACTAGTGATAGTTGATTAAGTCGTGTAAACTCTTACAGTGGTAGATTAGCAGATGTAGGGGATGTAGGTGGTACTCTCAACCCATCGTAAGGTGCTAACGCTTCTGAAAGACTGTGTCTCGGTCATCCGTTTCTCAAACACCTTGTAGTGCGAGAAATCCAACGGAGGAGATCGAGTCTGGTGGAGAAAGTGCGCAAACCTCTGCAGGGTGTACAAACTAATCATGGTTAGTTGTGTCTCCGGTTGTGGACACCTTGAGTATCAAGTTCCTGGATTATCATGTGGATCTCAACTCTCTTAATTATAAAATTTGATTGGGTTATTGTTAATTATTTTCATTTGGGATTGAGATGTTGTTTACCATTCTCAATGTTTAACAACCACCATGATAGTTAAATAAAAGATATTCCTTTGTTGTAGGAAAAAATTGGCTTTTCGCAAAACTTATTAACCATACAGGATCCACCAGCCATATATGCATGTAGCGATATCATTATTCTATTCATTACTCTCTTGTGTTACATTGCCAGCATATTCCATGTGCTGACTCGTTTTTGGGCTGCAACTATCATGTTGCAGACTTTTCAGACGACGAGTAAGGAGCCTTAGGTCATGGTCTTTCACTCAGTGATGCCATTGGAGTTGATGGACTCACTTTATCTTCCAAGCCTTCCGCTGTTATCGTATTAGATGGCCTTAAGCCATATTTATTGTAATAAGTTCTCTTTTGAGACATTTGATGTAATAAGTGTGTGATTGCTACTTTGTTATAAGTCCTTCAAGTACTATGCACAGAGATCAGAATGTTTGAGGTGTGGTCGCGACAAGATGGTATCAGAGCACACGCTAACTGTAGGACATGAACAATATGCTAAAGCCCTAGATCACTACTCTCTTCTCATTTCTAACTCCTCTCCATTTTCTACTCTTTAGTACGGCGGACGCAAGGAACAAGTTTGCACAACCGGACGAAGAAGTACCTTTTGGACGACACTTGAAGGAACTCACTAAGTACCTGAACATCGGAATACCAAGCTTCACCGGGACTTACAACGCCACTTTACCAGAAGAGGAGTGCTGAACAATTCAAGTTCAAGTTCCAGGAAGGACATTTACGCCAGTCACTAAGCCCATAGAGTTTTCCTTTGATGCACCAACCTGGAGTCTAGCAAAGAGTATGGCAGCCCACATCACCATGGGACGCATTGGAGAAGTTTACCACAAGGATCTCAAAGATACTATCTACCAGATTTGTGGGCGCCGGGATGAGCAATGGGAAATGATCAGCACCAGGAGGGATAGATCGATTGCAGCTTTCAACCAGGAGTTAAACCAGCATATTCGCCGCCAGGAGAATCAGATGTGCGCAGGCATGATAGACCTGAAGAAGGCAATGACAAGGATCACGGAGCTAGAGGAAGAACTCAAGGCTACTCGCGAAGATTATGAGAAATCGTCGTACTAGTGGAGAAGAATGACGACCTGACAAGGAAGCTAGGAGTTTTCATGGGAGACCCCGCGCCAGGAGGAGAAGACGATGAACCCAAGGAGATTCGTTCAGAAGACTACATCATCATCGACGACACCGACTCGGACCCCGACGATAGCGACGATGACTATGTTGATGAAGCTGGAGAAGATATCATGGAGTCTTTGACCGATCAATATTTCTAGTAGACCACTGTATCAGTAGTAGTATTCCACCATGTATATAGTATAGTCTGAGCACTTTCGTAACGATAGTTCTAGACCGATTTTATGCCCTTGCTTGATTGATTGAGTGATATGATTGTTTTTGTCTCAAGTGCATATGGGTAGTGTTTTCTCACTAGACCTCATTCTATTATATTCTCTTCCCTCTAAACCTTCATATGCCTCTGAGACGTGACCCCGGATTTACTTTTCCACCGGAGCTCACCAATTGATCCAGCAGCAGAATACCTAGATGCAGTTATTAGTTCACAACCAAGGCAAAAACAACAACAACCCACCACCTGAAGGAAATATGCCCTAGAGGCAATAATAAAGTTATTATTTATTTCCTTATATCATGATAAATGTTTATTATTCATGCTAGAATTGTATTAACCGGAAACATAATACATGTGTGAATACATAGACAAACAGAGTGTCACTAGTATGCCTCTACTTGACTAGCTCGTTGATCGAAGATGGTTATGTTTCCTAACCATAGACATGAGTTGTCATTTGATTAACGGGATCACATCATTAGGAGAATGATGTGATTGACTTGACCCATTCCGTTAGCTTAGCACTTGATCGTTTAGTTTGTTGTTATTGCTTTCTTCATAACTTATACATGTTCCTATGACTATGAGATTATGCCTCTCCCGTTTATCGGAGGAACACTTTGTGTGCTACCAAATGTCACAACCTAACTGGGTGATTATAAAGGTGCTCTACAGGTGTCTCCGAAGGTACTTGTTGGGTTGGCGTATTTCGAGATTAGGATTTGTCACTCCGATTGTCGGAGAGGTATCTCTGGGCCCACTCGGTAATGACATCACTTAAGCCATGCAAGCATTGCAACTAATGAGTTAGTTGCGGAATGATGTATTATGGAACGAGTAAAGAGACTTGCCGATAACGAGATTGAACTAGGTATTGGAATACCTACGATCGAATCTCGGGAAAGTAACATACCAATGACAAAGGGAACAACGTATGTTGTTATGCGACCGATAAAGATCTTCGTAGAATATGTAGGAACCAATATGAGCATCCACGTTCCTCTGTTGGTTATTGACCGAAGACGTGTCTCGGTCATGTCTACATAGTTCTCGAACCCGTAGGGTCCGCACGCTTAAAGTTCGGTGACGATCATAATTAGGGTTTTTCTGTTTTGATGTACCTAAGGTTGTTTGGAGTCCCGGATGTGATCATGGACATGACGAGGAGTCTCGAAATGGTCGAGACATAAAGATTGATATATTGGAAGCCTATATTTGGATATCAGAATCGTTCCGGGTGAAATCTGGATTTTACCGGAGTACCAGGGGGTTACCGGAACCCCCCCCCCCCGGGGGGGGGGGTTAATGGGCCTACATGGGCCCTAAGCACTAGTAGAAAAAGGGTCAAACGTGAAGCACATTAGTGCCGGTTTGTATTTGAGCCGGCACTAATGTATACATTAGTGCCGGTTCCAACGGCTAGCCGGACCGCTTTCATTAGTACCGGTTCGTGGCGAACCTTTAGCACCAGTTCGTGCCACGAACCGGTACTAATGAGAGTGGTGGCAGGATCTTGTCATACTGGGGCCCCTCCGGCCCCTTTAGTACCGATTCTTGGCAGGAACCGATACTAAAGGTCGTCCTACATAAACCCTTCGTCCACCCGAGCTCGCTCTGTTCTTCCCCTTTCCCCTCTCCTCTCTATTCTTCCCCTCTTCCTCTCGAGCTCATCACACATTTTGCCCAAAATTTGTCAATATTTGAAGGCCCCCATCCATTCAAATGATCACAAAGGTTAGCAACTTTGTCCTTTCATCTCTCATTGCTAGATTAGCTCTTGCAATGCTTTATATAGTGATTAATTTGTGAGTTTAGTAATTTGGGAGGATATATATATATATATATATGTGCTAGTATTTGATTTATATGCAATTTGAGGTCAAAATAACACTTAGTTTGCATATGTAGGTGTGGTTTACTTAGTGCCTTCTAAATCTCCGTCGTAACTACCGTCGATCGCCCGCACCGTCCCGTCGCCGGCACCACCTTGTGGTGAGCCTCTTGTTCATGAAATTTTATATAAAAATTGATGTTTGTGTGATTTGGATATATAGTTACTCGTATAATTATCTTACCCGTACGTTGTTTGTTATACATATAGTGCCATGGTTTTGATATCCGTCCCCGTCGGCCCTTGTCCTTTTTATGATTCGGATGTGGTATATATATTCTCTTTTAAAACTAGTTGCATTTCGTGTTTACGACGACAGCTATCCTGGCCATGGGTTCCCTGAATACGATGATACAACAATGGGGGAAGAAGCTGAGCCGGTAAGGCGGGAAGAAGCTGAGCCGGCAATGCGGGAAGAAGCTGAAGAAGAGGCATCAGATGAGCCCGTTGATGATCTAGGTCGGGCCATTGCCGATGCAAAGAGAAACTGCGCAAGTGACTTGGAGCAGAAGAAGTTGCAGCGCATGTTAGAGGATCACAAAAAATTGTTGTACCCGAATTGCATAGGTGACAAGAAAAAGCTGGGCACCACACTGGAATTGCTGCAATGGAAGGCAGAGAATGGTGTATCTGACAAGGGATTTGTAAAGTTGATGGTAGTTATAAAGGATATGCTTCCAAAGGACAATGAATTGCCCGAGAGTACGTACGAAGCAAAGAAGGATGTCTGCCCTCTAGGGTTAGAGGTGCAGAAGATACATGCATGCCCTAATGATTGCATCCTCTACCGCCGTGAGTACGAGGATTTGAACGCTTGCCCGGTATGTGGTGCATTGCGCTATAAGATCAGCCGCGATGACCCTGGTGATGTCGAGGGTGAGCGCCCCAGGAAGAAGATTCCTGCTAAGGTGATGTGGTATGCTCCTATAATACCACGGTTGAAACATTTGTTCCAAAACAAAGAGCATGCCAAGGCGATGCGATGGCACAGAGAAGACCATAAGAAAGACGGAAAGTTGAGAGTACCCGCTGACGGGTCGCAGTGGCGAAAAACTGAAAGAAAGTACGGGAAGGAGTTTGCAGATGACGCAAGGAGCGTATGGTTTGGTCTAAGCGCAGATGGCATTAATCCTTTTGGGGAGCAGAGCAGCAACCATAGCACCTGGCCTGTGACTCTATGTTTGTATAACCTTCCTCCTTGGTTGTGCATGAAGCGGAAGTTCATTATGATGCCAGTGCTCATCCAAGGCCCTAAGCAACCCGGCAACGACATTGATGTGTACCTAAGGCCATTAGTTGAAGAACTCTTACAACCGTGGAATGGAACAGGTGTACGTGCGTGGGATGAGCACATGGGGGAAGAATTTGACCTAAAGGCGTTGCTGTTCGTGACCATCAATGATTGGCCTGCTCTCAGTAACCTTTCAGGACAGACAAAAAAGGGATACCGCGCATGCACGCACTGTTTGGACGATACCGACAGTATATATTTGGCTAATTGTAAGAAGAATGTGTACCTGGGACATCGTCGATTTCTTCCGAGCAGGCATCCCGTAAGAAAGAAAGGCAAGCATTTCAAAGGTGAGGCGGATCACCGGACGAAGCCTCGCCGCCGTACTGGTGCTGATGTACATGATATGGTCAAGGATTTGAAGGTGGTCTTTGGAAAGGGTCCTGGTGGAGAACCTGTTCCGAATGACGCTGACGGACGCGCACCCATGTGGAAGAAGAAATCTATATTTTGGGACCTGCCCTATTGGAAAGATCTAGAGGTCCGCTCCGCAATCGACGTGATGCACGTGACGAAGAATCTTTGTGTGACCCAGCTTGGCTTCTTGGGCGTGTATGGGAAGACAAAAGATACACCTGAGGCACGAGAGGACCAACAACGTATGCACGGAAAAGACGGCATTCATCAGGGTCATGCAAGCTACGCTCTTACCAAAGAAGAGAAGGAAATCTTATTTGAATGCCTGCTCAGTATTAAGGTAACGTCTGGCTTCTCGTCGAATATAAAGGGAATAATAAACATGGCAGAGAAAAAAATTCCAGAACCTGAAGTCTCATGACTGCCACGTGATTATGACGCAACTGCTTCCGGTTGCATTGAGGTGGCTTCTATCGAAAAATGTTCGATTAGCCATTGTGAAGCTATGTGCATTTCTTAATTCAATCTCTCAGAAGGTAATCGATCCAGAAATCATACCAAGGTTAGAGAATGATTTGGTGCAATGTCTTGTTAGTGTCGAGTTGGTGTTCCCACCATCCTTCTTCAACATCATGACGCACGTCCTAGTTCACCTATGCGAAGAGATTAACGTTTTGGGTCCTGTATTTCTACACAATATGTTCCCCTTTGAGAGGTTCATGGGAGTCTTAAAGAAATATGTTCATAACCGTGCTAGGCCAGAAGGAAGCATCTCCAAGGGCCGTCAAAATGAGGAGGTCATTGAGTCATGTATTGACTTTATTCCTGACCTTAAGCCGATTGGTGTTCCTGAATCGCGGCATAAGGGCAGACTGGATGGAAAAGGCACGCTAGGAGGGGAACAAATAATATGTATGGACGGACATTCTCTCACTGAAGCACACTACATAGTTCTATAGAATTCCGCCTTGGTGGCTCCATATATGGATGAACACAAGAATTTGCTATGCTCCAAACACCCGGAGCGGTCTGATGACTGGATTACACATGAACAAATCAGGAGTTTCGCCAGCTGGTTGCAGACACGTACCATGCATGACACCTCTATTGAAGATGACCTGTACTTGCTGTCCCAGTTACCATCTTCGAATATAATGACTTTCAAAGGGTACGAGATAAATGGTAATACATTTTACACGATCGCCCAAGATAAGAAGAGCACCAACCAAAACAGTGGTGTCCGCTTTGATGCAGAAACCAAGACGAGAAAGGAAACATATTATGGTTATATACAGGACATATGGGAACTTGACTATCGACGTGGTTTGAAGGTCCCTTTGTTTCGGTGCAAATGGGTCAATATGACACGAGGCGGGGTAACGGAAGACCCGCAGTACGGAATGACAACAGTGGATCTCAACAATCTTGCGTATGCAGACGAACCATTCGTCCTAGCCAATGATGTGGCACAGGTTTTCTATGTGAAGGACATGTCTACCAAGACAAGAAAAAGAAAAGATAAGGAAGTGAATGCATCATACGATGAGCCAAAGTGGCACATAGTTGTTTATGGGAAGAGAAACATCATGGGAGTGGATGACAAGACAGACAAGTCAGAAGATTATGAAAAGTTTGATGAAATTGCTCCATTCACAGTGAATATTGACCCGAGCATCCCGTTAAATGATGAAGATATTCCATGGTTATGGCGCAAAGGGACACACGCGAAGAAAAAGTTTCACACCCAAAGATCTCGGATGTGATCGGCTTCACTATCATCACTTTCTTCTGTGTTTCACACCCAGAATGGAATCTCTATAATAGTTAGGGTAGTTAATTCTGTGTTTTGGCATTAGAAACGCGAAGAAATTTTATGTGCAAAAAAATTCTTTCACGCCTTTACTGATTTTTAAAGTTAAGTTATTCACAAACTAGTGATTCACACTAATTTCAAATAATTCAAAATTTAAACTATTCAAATTTGAAAACTACGGGCACTAACAGAAAGTTTGTAATTTTTTGTACCTAAAGCAAAAATATTCACAAAGAAACTCTAAATACACAAAAAAAACAACTCAAAAATAAATAAAGCAAAAAAAAAATAAAAAAGCCCGCCTACTAGGCCAGAGCGGCCTGCATATGACTAGAAACCCAACCTGTTGTTGGGCCAGGATGCAGGCCCGCATAGCCTAGTAGGCTAACAGGGCAGCACAGAACATGTAGGCCCAGTAGGCCTGCTTTGGAGAGGAGCTCGAGAGAGCTACCGCACGGGGGTTTATAAACCAGTGCGGTAGCCCCCCGACTAGCGAGGTGGGACTAAATTTGCGCACCGCACCTGCGCCAGCGCACCCCCTTTAGTACCGGTTCGTGGCACCAACCGATACTAAAGGGGCACCTTTAGTACCGGTTGGAGCCACCAACCGGTACTAAAGGGGGTGCGGTTCCCGCCGCTTGGCCTGGCCAAAACAGGCCTTTAGTACCGGTTGGTGGCTCCAACCGGTACTAAAGGTGCCTTCTATATATACAACACTTACAAAAATTTCATTTTCCCTCTGTTTCTTCCTCTGTTTCCCCATTGAAGCACCGCCCGCGTGCCCTGATTGATCGACGCCATCGCCGTCGCCGCCCCCGTCCCCGTCGCCGCCCTCGTCTCCATCGCCGCCCCGGGCCCGTCCCGTCGCGCCGTCCCCGCGTCGCCGCCCCCGCGTCACGCCCCGACCCGTCGCCGCCCCCGGCCGTCGCCTCGCCGTCGCCGTCGCCCCGCTGTGAGCTCTCCCCCTCTAACCCCTTTCCCTCGCCCCCGGTGGCCACCATGGGCGCCGCCCCTCCTCGAGCCCATACACACATACAAGCATGATGAACACACACACACACACGTACATATGTATGAATTAATGAATGTATATATTAGTATATACGTATTTTGTATGTTTAATTAGTTTAGATTTTTTAGATTATTATTTTTTCACTAGTATATATGTATGAATGCATGTTAGATGCATATAATTAGTGTTTAATTATTATGGAATTTTTTTATATAATGTTGTTTTTCAGTTTTTTAATGGATGTATAAAAGTTGTGTGTTCTGTTTTTAGTGTTAGATGCTTAATTAGTATGAACTAGCATATAGAATTTTGACATATGCAATGATAGCATAATTAGTCTTATATAGAAATGTTAGAAATTTTAGTTATCAAAATCCAATCATTAAAAAAATGTTACTTTTTGCGGGCATATAGCTAGTATTTGTTCTCGACGATGCCCGGCCCGCATCCTCGCCGTCGACCCGTCCGCGACGATGTCCGACTGACCCATGTCCGGGACTGGGCTCCGCCGGGCTGGCACTGGGAGGTGCTACCTGGAGGGGCGCGCCACTTGATGAGGAACCCGGCCCCGGGTCCCGTCGTCGACCCTGATCTCATTTGGTGGCGTTCGCGTGGGCCAGTTTCGGTGTGGAGGGAGACGGCCCCGCCGGAGGTGGTACGTCGCCGTGTTAGGGAGGAGGACGAGCACGTCCATCGCTACATGGTTGCGTTAGAGGGCGGCAGGTTCTCCAATACCTGGCAGTTTCTTCAGGGATCTCACTTCAGCTATGATCCTATGAGGGTTCCTTCTCTTTGGGTGTCCACCGCCTGCGCCGCAGGAAGCACGAGTATCCTAGATTCTTCTGTAGTATTCGATATTTATTAGCTACCTAGCTAGTGATGTACTCGATATATAATATTCAAGATGATGTATTCGAGATTATATATTATTCGAGACGATGTATTCGAGATTATATCTATTATTCGAGACGATGTATTCGAGATTATATCTATTATTCGAGACGATGTATTCGAGATTATATCTATTATTCGAGACGATGTATTCGAGATTATATCTATTATTCGAGATGATGTAATTTGAATACTAAATTGTTTTATATTTCTTTTGGCATAGTTAAATAAAAGCTATGGCGGACAATACCGACAGAGAGGGAGAATAGACCATGTTCGATATAATAGGCGGGCCAGATGATGATCAGAATGAAGAAGATTATGACGGCTCCGAATTTCTAAACAACATCAGAGAGGGTGATACGATATTCGATCGCGACGACCGAATTGATGAAGTCATGAACTACGATTATGACAACACCAGAGAGGTATATATATTTATATAAGCAGGCATCTGGTAATCGTCACATGTTTTAAATGAGTTGAAGATATATTAACGAATCGATCTTTCTTCTTTCAGCCATCCGGATCGAGCAAATCTTCAGGCAACAGGACGAAACAAGGCCCGAACAAAAAGTTGAAGGAGGGCGTAAAGTATAATATCGAGGCAATCAAACCTAATGGCGAACCATTAGCGCCTAAGAAGATTGTGGACAAGTTTGTTCGTCAGTGCGGAGTTCTTGTGAAGGACCAACTCCCGATCTCCCTTCAAGAATGGAGAGAGCCAGCAAAGCCACGTCCAGATCTTACTTTTGTCGACGATAGACAAAAAAGTCTTCTTTGGGATACTCTCATGGAACATTTCACCCTACCAGATCATTTCACAGAAGGAGATGTGCAGAAAGTCAAGGACGCTGCTCTTAGGAAGATGGCGGTTGCATTCAAGAACCACAAGAATCGTGAATGGGACAAGTACGTCAAGGGAGGAAGGAAGACTCCAGTATTCGAGGGAACACTAGAGAATCAAAGTGCTCATTGGGAGGATTTTGTGAAATTCAAGGATTCAGAATTATCTAAGGAACGGTCAAGAATGAACAAGGCCAATGCCGCAAAAAAGGATAAGTTCCATAAGCTGGGGCCAGGTGGCTATGCGGTGGGAATGCCTAAGTGGGATAAGACTGAGAAAGAGATGCTAGATGCAAGTGTCACTCCAGAAACATTGAGCTGGCCCCCCAGGTGCAGGACTTGGTTCTATGCGCATGGGGGGGAGTTAGACCCGAAGACAGGCAAAGTTTCCAAGAAGGCATGTCTGGACGGAGCGGAAGATAAGCTACTTGTTGCAATAGAAGAGGCTCGATCCGGGTTGTTCAATCCCAACAGAGAGAACGACGAGCTTACGCGTGCCCTGGGAAATCCTGAACACCCGGGAAGAACACGAGGCATGGGCGCTATTTCGTGGTATGAGGGGTTTTCGGACTGGAACACCAACTACAGAACCCGTGCGAGAAAGAAGATTGCGGAGGAGAAGAAGAGGAAGATGGAGGAGGAGCAGAGGAAGCTCGACTATGAACGCCTTCAAGGACTAGAATCAGTGCACACGGACTTGGCAATCAAATTCCAGCGGCAGCAGGAGCAGATCGACTCACTTAGCCAGCAAAGGGGGTCTCAGCAGCTGCAGCAGCTAGCGGATGATCCAGCATTGGATACCACCGCCCCATCCATGCCGAGAAGCAGCGTGGGTTCCACCCCATTTGACGCAATGCTGGATAGATACCCCATGGATGACATCGCGGAGAAGACTAACTGCGAGCTACACTTCAAAATTAAGAACATATCCTTGAAGGTGGCGGACGGCGTTGCTTATACAAATTCCCCTGATGCAACCTTCCATTGCAACCCGATTCCAGCAGGCTATGCTCGTGTCGTGGTTGATGAGGTGGTGGACCAATATTCGGGGCTAGAGCTTGACATTCCTGGAGGTGACGAGGAGCACACACTCGGAGATGCCAAACATCGTATCATCCTATGGAGAAAGGATTGCATCATCTTTCGAAGGCCACTGACACCGCGTCACCCGACTCCTTGTCGAAGTCCGCCACCGAGTCAGCAGACTCCCGCTCCTCCAAGTCCACCAACGCGTGAGGCCACTCCTCCTCCTCCAAGTCCGGCAAAGTGTCAGGCCACTCCTCCTCCAAGTCCGACACAACATCAGACATCCACTCCTCCTCCAAGTCCGGCACAACCTCAGGCCACTGCAAGTCCGGCACAGCTTCAGGCCACTCCTCCTCGTCCAACTCAGCCCCGTCAGCCGTCTCCGCCGCCTCAGCAATCGCAGAAGAGACACCCCGCAGCTATGGTGCGTAGCGGTACGAGTCGAGGTCATAGTAGAGGAAGTACAGGCGGAGGCAAGCGATATAAATATGGTCCAAACCTCACTACTCCTCTTCCTGAGAGGGCTTACGACAGGACCGAGGAGCAAACCAATGCCATAGTGCGGGCAGAAGTCGACGCCCATTTTGGACCGAAACCGCCACCGCCGCCAAGGGAGAAAGTGCCTGTGGAAGTAGTTGACCACTTCATTCGTATGGCTCAACCACCAGCTCCTAAGCCTGTTGACACAGACTATCAGCGCCACATCAGGAAGTTACATCGACAACATCCACAGAAGGAGGCGAGCTCGAGATCGAGCAAACAACAAGCAGTTGTCAAAAAATGCGGGAAAACCGTTGCCCAGCTGGGAGAACAGGCGGCGCAATCGATCCCCCCGCTTGTTGTGCCGCCAACAACACGTGACCGTACGCGCGCCCAATATTATTGTGGGTAAACAGTTTACGTTCCCGAGGTGGGCGATGTGGTAATAACCCAGGAGCATATAATGCAGGCTGAAACTCTCAACATCACTGTTGGACAACTCCTCGAGATCTAGGACATGCCTGTGCTTACAGAGGAGGAAATAAAATGGAAATATGCCCGGGGCCAACCTTTGGTCAAGCCAGAAGAGGTCAAGAAGCTCCGAACGAGAATGTATGAATTGCATCAATGGTACATGGAAATTACCAAGAGATCCGATCGAGAGTCCCTCATGGTGCAAGTCAAGAAGGATCATTACTACCATGAGAAACCTGTGACCGTTGAGTATTCTGAACTGTTTCAGTTATACAATCAAGACGCACTCGATAAATCTATCGTCAGTTGCTATTGTCTGTAAGTGATTTCTTTTTGTAATTTAAGTCTCAAGCTAGCTGTAGTGATCCTTTTGATCAATCATTATATTCTTTTCTGTGGTATTATGCAGGATGAAGATGTACGAAATGAGAAAAGGTGGACGCTATGGCATTGGGTTCATTGACCCAAACACCGTTAATGAATACACATGGAAAATAAACAAGGATCATGAAAATCAGGTAGAGGACAACATGCTAGAGTTCTTGAAGCGCCTCAAATACAATGAAGATATACTACTTCCTTACAACTTCCAGTGAGTCACACTTTCTTGTACTACAAATTCTCTGTTTTTGCCTACTAGCTAGCTACATGTTTTTGCTTACATATGCCCGCTTAATTAAGACATGCAAACATGTGTGCATGCAGATTTCACTGGATCTTGTGTACCATTAAAGTTGACGCCGGAACAGTTCAAATACTGGACTCACTACTCAAAGCAAATAGTGACTATAACATCTTGTTTGGGATAGTCAACAGGTAATTTCAATCATTATTAACTATATATCTCGGCCTATTTAGTTCGTCATTTCATGATATGAACTATTTAATAACCCCTTTATTCATTTTCTTTGTCGGCGGGCAGGGCTGGGGCAAGGTTCATCAGCGTCATGAGGCGAATAGAAACGACACCTGAAATGGTTCGACCGAAGGTAAGTAATTAAGTAGTACTAGCTAGCTAGCTAGCTAGCTGCCATCTCTTTAATTATCATGCTTGATTAATTATTATCTGATCAAATTAAATTACATTCTCGTAATAAAGGCCCTGAAGCAGGGGCGGGGAACTGATCTGTGTGCATTCTGCGTTTGCGAGAACATTCGCATGATGGCGTCCGAAAGGGGCAGATCTCAAAGACAGGAATGGGTACGCTTGTCAGAACACTATTCACAATTTTTACACCATTATCGATATCTAGTCACACAACTAATACACATGCATATTGATCTCCTTCTTAACAGTTCAAAGAGGTGCGGGACAAGCTCCTAGAAATGGAGCACGTAGAAGCACTTCAAGAGGAAATAGCGGGATTTTTGCTCGACCAGGTCATAAATCCGAAGGGATAATACTATTACCCGCTACCGCCCCGATCGACCAGGTCATGAACCACTTCCAATTGTCATCATGCTCCAAAGGCACCAATTAGGCTAATGCCACTGGCTCCGAAGGCAACATGCATATGTAGGTGAAATTGTATATAGCTATACATGTGTGTATGTGTGAATTAATATGGTGGTTTGTGAGACATTGATGATATATATATGATTGGTTCTACTAGAAATTCTATATATATATGCATAATGTGTACAATGTGTAGTATCGTAAAATACCAGCAAACGAAAAAGAATTAAAATGGAAAACACAAAATTAAATGAAAAAGAAATCATAAAACCAAAAACCCCCCAAACATTTTAGTACCAGTTGGTGTTACCAACCGGTACTAAAGGGCTCCCGGCCTCGGAGCTGGCTCGTGCCACGTGGTTGCCCTTTAGCACCGGTTCATGCTGAACCAGTACTAAAGGGGGGGGGGGCTTTAGTGACCACACTTTAGTGCCGGTTATGGAACCGGCACTAAAGGGCCTTACGAACCGGTGCTATTGCCCGGTTCTGCACTAGTGAAGGGAGAAGAAGAGGGCTGGCCAGGGCAGGCCACGGGCCCACTCCCCCCTAGTCCAAATAGGACAAGGAGGCGGGGCGGCACCCCCCTTTCCTCTTTCCTCCTTCCCCTTTCCTTCTCCAACAAGGCAAGAGGGGGAGTCCTACTCCCGGTGGGAGTAGGACTCCTCCAGGCGCACCCCTAGGGGCCGGCCACACCTTCGCCCTCCCTCCTTTATATACGGGGGCAAGGGGACACCCCATGACACACAAGTTGATCTTCGTGATCATTCCTTAGCCGTGTGCGGTGCCCCCTTCCACCATATTCCACCTCGGTCATATCATAGCGGTGCTTAGGCGAAGCCCTGCGTCGGTAGAACATCATCACCATCATCACACCGTCGTGCTGACGAAACTCTCCCTCAACACTTGGCTGGATCGGAGCTCGAGGGACGTCACCGAGTTGAACATGTGCAGAACTCAGAGGTGTCGTACGTTCGGTACTTGGATCGGTCGAATCGGGAAGGCGTACGCCTACTTCCTCTATGTTGTGTCAACGATTCCGTTGCCGGTCTACGAGGGTATGAAGACAACACTCTCCCCTCTCGTTGCTATGCATCACCATGATCTTGCGTGTGCGTAGTAAATTTTTTGAAATTACTATGTTCCCCAACAGTGGCATCCGAGCTAGGTTTTATGCGTTGATGTTATGCACGAGTATAACACAAGTGAGTTGTGGGCGATATAAGTCATACTGCTTACCAGCATGCCATACTTTGGTTTGGCGTTATTGTAGGATGAAGCGGCCCGGACCGACATTATGCGTACGCTTACGCGAGACTGGTTTTACCGACGTGCTTTGCACACAGGTGGCTGGCGGGTGTCAGTTTCTCCAACTTTAGTTGAATCGAGTGTGGCTACGCCCGGTCCTTGCGAAGGTTAAAACAGCACTAACTTGACAAACTATCCTTGTGGTTTTGATGCGTAGGTAAGAATGGTTCTTGCTAAAGCCCGTAGCAGCCACATAACACTTGCAACAACAAAGTAGAGGACGTCTAACTTGTTTTTGCAGGGCACGTTGTGATGTGATATGGTCAAGACATGATGCTAAATTTTATTGTATGAGATGATCATGTTTTGTAACCGAGTTATCGGCAACTGGCGGGAGCCATATGGTTGTCGCTTTATTGTATGCAATGCAATCGCGCTGTAATGCTTTACTTTATCACTAAGCTGTAGCGATGGTCATGGAAGCATAAGATTGGCGAGACGACAACGATGCTACGATGGAGATCAAGGTGTCGCGCCGGTGACGATGGTGATCATGACGGTACTTCGGAGATGGAGATCACAAGTACAAGATGGTGATGGCCATATCATATCACTTATATTGATTGCATGTGATGTTTATCTTTTATGCATCTTATCTTGCTTTGATTGACGGTAGCATTATAAGATGATCTCTCACTAAATTTCAAGATAAAAGTGTTCTCCCTGAGTATGCACCGTTGCCAAAGTTTGTCATGCCCAGACACCACGTGATGATCGGGTGTGATAAGATCTACGTCCATCTACAACGGGTGCAAGCCAGTTTTCCACACGCAGATTACTCAGGTTAAACTTGACGAGCCTAGCATATGCAAATATGGCCTCTGAACACTGAGACCGAAAGGTCGAGTGTGAATCATATAGTAGATATGATCAACATATTGATGTTCACCATTGAAAGCTACTCCATTTCACGTGATGATCGGTTATGGTTTAGTTGATTTGGATCACGTGATCACTTAGAAGATTAGAGGGATGTTTTTCTAAGTGGGAGTTCTTAAGTAATATGATTAATTAAACTTAAATTTATCATGAACTTAATACCTGATAGTACCTTTCTTGTCTATGTTTGATTGTAGATAGATGGCCTGTGCTGTTGTTCCGTTGAATTTTCATGCGTTCCTTGAGAAAGCAAAGTTGAAAGATGATGGTAGCAATTACACGGACTGGGTCCGTAACTTGAGGATTATCCTCATTGTTGCACAGAAGAATTACGTCCTAGAAGCACCGCTGGGTGCCAGGCCTGCTGCTGGAGAAACACCAGATGTTATGAACGTCTGGCAGAGCAAAGCTGATGACTACTCGATAGTTTAGTGTGCCATGCTTTACGGCTTAGAGTCGGGACTTCAACGACGTTTTGAACATCATGGAGCATATGAGATGTCCCAGGAGTTGAAGTTAATATTTCAAGCAAATGCCCGGATTGAGAGATATGAGGTCTCCAATAAGTTCTATAGCTGCAAGATGGAGGAGAATAGTTCTGTCAGTGAACATATACTCAAAATGTCTGGGTACCATAATCACTTGACTCAAGTGGGAGTTAATCTTCCTATTGATAGTGTCATTGACAGAGTTCTTCAATCACTGCCACCAAGCTACAAGAGCTTCGTGATGAACTATAACATGCAAGGGATGGATAAGACGATTCCCGAGCTCTTCGCAATGCTAAAGGCTGTGGAGGTAGAAATAAAGAAGGAGCATCAAGTGTTGATGGTCAACAAGACTGCCAGTTTCAAGAAAAAGGGCAAAGGGAAGAAGAAGGGGAACTTCAAGAAGAACAGCAAGAAAGTTGCTGCTCAGGAGAAGAAACCCAAATCTGGACCTAAGCCTAAAATTGAGTGCTTCTACTGCAAGCAGACTGGACACTGGAAGCGGAACTGCCCCAAGTATTTGGCGGATAAGAAGGATGGCAAGGTGAACAAAGGTATATGTGATATACATGTTATTGATGTGTACCTTACTAGAGCTCGCAGTAGCACCTGGGTATTGGATACTGGTTCTGTTGCTAATATTTGCAACTCGAAACAGGGACTACGGATTAAGTGAACACTGGCGAAGGATGAGGTAACGATGCGCGTGGGAAATGGTTCCAAAGTCGATGTGATCGCAGTCGGCACATCCAAAGCCGATGTGATCGCAGTCGGCACATCCAAAGCCGATGTGATCGCAGTCGGCACGCTACCTCTACATCTACCTTCGCGATTAGTATTAGACCTAAATAATTGTTATTTGGTGCCAGCGTTGAGAATGAACAATATATATGGTTCTTGTTTGATGCGAGACGGTTATTCATTTAAATCAGAGAATAATGGTTGTTCTATTTATACGAGTAATATCTTTTATGGTCATGCACCCTTGAAGAGTGGTCTTTTTTTGATGAATCTCGATAGTAGTGATACACATATTCATAATGTTGAAGCCAAAAGATGCAGAGTTGACAATGATAGTGCAACTTATTTGTGGCACTGCCGTTTAGGTCATATCGGTGTAAAGCGCATGAAGAAACTCCATACTGATGGACTTTTGGAATCACTTGATTATGAATCACTTGGTACTTGCGAACCGTGCCTCATGGGCAAGATGACTAAAACGCCGTTCTCCGGTACTATGGAGAGAGCAACAGATTTGTTGGAAATCATACATACAGATGTATGTGGTCCGATGAATGTTGAGGCTCGTGGCGGATATCGTTATTTTCTCACCTTGACAGATGATTTAAGCAGATATGGGTATATCTACATAATGAAGCATAAGTCTGAAACATTTGAAAAGTTCAAAGAATTTCAGAGTGAAGTTGAAAATCATCGTAACAAGAAAATAAAGTTTCTACGATCTGATCGTGGAGGAGAATATTTGAGTTATGAGTTTAGTCTACATTTGAAACAATGTGGAATAGTTTCGCAACTCACGCCACCCGGAACACCACAGCGTAATGGTGTGTCCGAACGTCATAATCGTACTTTATTAGATATGGTGCGATCTATGATGTCTCTTACTGATTTACCACTATCTTTTTGGGGTTATGCTTTAGAGACGGCTGCATTCACGTTAAATAGGGCACCATCGAAATCCGTTGAGACGACGCCTTATGAACTGTGGTTTGGCAAGAAACCAAAGTTGTCGTTTCTGAAAGTTTGGGGCTGCGATGCTTATGTGAAAAAGCTTCAACCTAATAAGCTCGAACCCAAATATGAGAAATGTGTCTTCATAGGATACCCAAAGGAGACTGTTGGGTACACCTTCTATGACAGATCCGAAGGCAAGACATTCGTTGCTAAGAATGGATCCTTTCTAGAGAAGGAGTTTCTCTCGAAAGAAGTGAGTAGGAGGAAAGTAGAACTTGATGAGGTAACTGTACCTGCTCCCTTATTGGAAAGTAGTACATCACAAAAACCGGTTTCTGTTACACCTATACCAATTAGTGAGGAAGCTAATGATAATGATCATGAAACTTCAGATCAAGTTACTACCGAACCTCGTAGATCAACCAGAGTAAGATCCACACCAGAGTGGTACGGTAATCCTATTCTGGAAGTCATGCTACTAGATCATGATGAACCTACGAACTATGAAGAAGCGATGGTGAGCCCAGATTCCGCAAAATGGCTAGAAGCCATGAAACCTGAGATGGGATCCATGTATGAGAACAAAGTGTGGACTTTGGTTGACTTGCCCATTGATCGGCAAGCAATTGAGAATAAATGGATGTCACATCCCTAGTCTGGTATGACTTAGACTAGCTATCCATTTGTGCATCATATTTAAATTTCATTTAAATTTGAAATGAGGATTGGTGGAACCCTCAGAATCATTTTTGAAAATGACCCAAATAAAAATTTCTCCAAAAGGGTCCAAGAAAATGCTCATGTTGCCCTCTGAAAATATTGGACAGAGATAAAAATCAAACCAATATTTTTAGGAGCTCATGGATATTTAATTTTGGCCATTTGGATTAATCCGATAATTATTTGCTTTGGATATATATTGTTATATATATGAAATATGGTCCAAAAATTATGCCATTTATAAAGGAGCTCTGGAATAATATATCTAGCTCCTGCAAAAATTGGCATAAGGTAATAAATTGAGTTAGTATTTTATTAAATCAAAACAAATGTCAGAAAATTTAGAAAAAGAAATAAAACAGGAAAACCTTACCTGGGCTTCTGCCTGGCGCCTCTGGCCCAGCAGCAGCAGGCCGGCCCAGCCAGCAGGCGGCCCAGCCCGCCTCCTCCTCTGTCGTCTTCGTCCTCGACAGAGGGAGGGGAGCGTGCCCGGCGCGCGCGCGCGCCACCGCGCCACGCCACCAGTCTCCCTGCTTGCCTGGCGCCTCCTCGTCGCCCTGGAACGCCGGACGACGCCACGCAGCCACCCCAACCTCTCTCACTCTCCCTCGCCCTCCTTCTCTCCCCCTGCTCTCCCTCTCTCTCTCACCCGAAGCACTGCCGCCGCCGCAGCTCACCACCGACGCGCTCCCCGCTGTCCCCTCGCCCCTCCGTAGAGTCCCCGAGCTCCGCCGCGACCCCCTCTCCCTCCTCACCGAGCAAGCAACCCGGGCGAGCTCCGCTTCATCGCAATCGCCGTCGTCTTCAAGCTCCGGCCGACGAGATCGCCGTCGTCGCTCCGGCTGCCCCAAGCCTTCCCCGAGCTCGCCGACGACGCCGTTGGATCCGCGGTGAGCTCCGCCACCGTTCCCCTCTCTTCTCCCCCTCGTTTCCATGCCATAGCGCCGTTCCCCACCACGGCCGAAGCCTCTTGCCGCCGTCCATGTCGCAGTCGCCGTCTCGGCCCGCCTCCGCCCAAACCGAGCATCCCATCGCGCTCCCAGTGCCACGAGGGTGCCGCCGAGCCCCTCAGGTGGCCTCCCCGTGCCCCGCAGCCCGTTCCCGCTCGAAGCCGAGCTCCGGCCGCCGCCGCGAGCTTTGCTCCGGCGAGCTCCGGCCTCCCCCGCTACTTCCACCTGCCCCACCAGATGCGCGAGAACCCGGGCTACGCCCCGGTGCTCTCCGACGCCGCCCCCGTGGCCTGTTCCGCGGACGCCGCCGCGTCCAGAGGTCACCGGCGGTGAGCCCCGTCGCCTGAGCCCTGCCATGTGGGCCCGGCCCGTCAGGTGATTAGCTCAGTGCTAATCACCGCTTAGTTAACCCCCCTGTGGCTGACAGTGGGCCCCAGCGCCACTAACTTTTAATTAGGATTAATTTAACCCCTGTTTAACCCCCCCTGTCACTGACGTGTGGGCCCCACACGTCAGGTTTGACCCCAGCCAGCCGCGGTTGACCGCTGACGTCGTGCTGACGTCATGCTGGCGCAATATATGATTTCTAGATTTAAATTTAATCAGAAAATTCCAGAAATTGTTTTAAACTTCAAAAATTCATAACAATTCAACCGTAGCTCAGATTAAAATAATTTATATATGAAAAATTATCAGAAAAATGCAATCTTTCCATCTGTACTAGTTTCAGGCATGACAAACCAACTTATACATGCTGAATATGAGAAAACACATTATGGCATATATAGGAGCTTAATTTGGAGATGCATTTGAACCTTTGGATCAAATGGACTTCAAACCAAATGATTACTAGTTGCATTAGCTCTAACAGCATCACATCTACATGCCATGTTCATGCATCATATTGTTGCATATGATTGTGTTTTGATTGCCGACACTGTTCCTTCTCGATAGGTCCTGCTCCGGAGTCTGTTCTAGCGTGCCTATCTATGAAGCAGTGCCTCCCCTGTTGATTTACCAGGCAAGCAAACCCCCTTGTTCATTTCGATAAAACCCTACTCTCTCGCTCCTGCTCTCAGTTATTGCATTAGGACAACAACGGTTCATCTGCTACTTTGTGCTGCGGTAGTTGAACCCATTCCTCTGCATGACCTGTCATTGCCACAGTAAATAGTTGAAACCCACTAGCATGTGTAGGAGTTGATTGAAGCCATTGTTGTGTTCCTACCATGCTATGCCTGCTATTGCTTAGAATTGTGTCAGGTCTGGTTCATTGGGAATGAATTGGAGTGTTACGATATGTTCTGATGCTGAGAGTGAAGTGTGTGAACACGATTTGGTAAAGGTAGCGGTGAGAGGCCATGTAGGAGTACATGGTGGGTTGTCTCACTGGAACCGTCCTTAAGCACTAAGTTCTATGTATGTTGTCCAATGACTCGATACTACCACACATTGGGTTCCGGTAACTCGACCCCTCTCGACTTATCAACCAACTTGGTCTCTGTCCAGGAGTCGCAACTAGTTTCTGGTGTTTGTAGGTAGTGCTATTTTTCTACCAAGTGGCACCCGGCAGGGTGGGCTTGGGACGGACTAGGCACACGTGGCCTGGTGTACCGAGTGGCACCCGGATGGTGGGCTCAGGAACCCTGTACACATCATTTGGGGCCGTAAGCGACACCCCGGCCGGATCTCCTTGCGGGTGGAACCCGAATAGGCGATAAACCTGGACTAGAGTCTTGTGTGGTTAGTCAGGTCGTGGCCGACACCCTCGCTAGGCTTCCGCTTGAAGGTTGCCGAGATACATGATGTGTACATGGCGGTAAGTGGCGAGAGCGTGTGTGAAGAAGTACACCCCTGCAGGGTTAACATGATCTATTCGAATAGCCGGGTCCGTGGTTATGGACTTCTTGGATGCTTACATGGTACATAGACAACTTGAAGTGGATACTCTAAAATGATCAAGACAAGTTTGAGTGCTATGGATGGCCTTCTCGTAGGGAGACGGGGATGAATCCATAGTAGTGTATTGTGTGGTGATTAGTGGACTCGGGTGCGCCATATCACCTCAAGAGTTTCTGGTAGTCGTAGAACAGGATAGCCACAGAGTCAAAGCTGGCTTGCTGCAACTAAACCCCACATTACCCTCTTGATACAAATACATGTATGATAGGATCTGATGTAAGTCTTGCTGAGTACCTTTGTACTCATGTTGCTTCATTTATGTTTTGCAGCGGAGACTTCGGTCTTACTAGTGTTCTCGTGGACTTCGACTAGTAGCTAGTACCTCAGCTACGATCTTGATCGGATGTTGTAGATAGTCAGGCTCTTCAGCCTTTTTCATTTGTAGATGTCTGTACCCAGACATGTAATGCTTCCGCTTGTTGCTTGAATGCTCTGTATGATGGGTTTTGTGACCCCTGTTTGCAATAAATGCTATGATGGCTCTTCTGAGCCTTTATCTATATGATTGTTGAGTTATGCTGTGATGCCATGTTGTACAGCACATACTTGCATGTTATGCGTACGTGTAATGTGTATTGCTATGTGTGGGATCTGACTATCTAGTTGTTTATTCTTAGTAGCCTCTCTTACCGGGAAATGTCTCCTAGTGCTTCCACTGAGCCCTGGTAGCCTGCTACTGCTCCGGAACACTTAGGCAGGCCGGCATGTGTCCTTCTTCGATCCTGTGTCTGTCCCTTCGGGGAAATGTCACGCGATGAATACCAGAGTCCTGTTAGCCCAGTGCTACAGCCTGGATTCACTCGTTGATGACCGACACGTTCGATGCTGGGTCATGGATGCCTGTCCCTGTAAGTTAGTGCCACTTTGGGTTTACGACTAGCCATGTCAGCCCGGGCTCTTTATCATATGGATGCTAGCGACACCATCGTATACGTGTGCCAAAATGCGCAAACGGTCCCGGGCAAAGGTAAGGCGACACCCGTGGGGATACCGTGCGTGAGGCCGCAAAGTGATATGAGGTGTTACATGCTAGATCGATGTGGCATTGAGTCGGGGTCCTGACAGCGCTGGTATCAGAGCCTGACTGCCTGTAGGATTACCAAGCCAAACCGGTCGAAGTTGAGTATAGAAAATCTTTAGTTATGTAAGGGAATTGATTGTGGGTTGGAACGTAAGGCTCTTTTTACTCCTTATATCTCATGCCCTTCTGATCTGTGTCATTCTATCTTTCCTACGGGGTTAAGGAACTAGGCTTTCTCTTCCGTCTATCAGAGTCATACCCCAGTTTTCGAGTACTTCCGGTGTAGTCTGTTTAGTACTATCTCAGAACTTTGAGTGATGATGATGAGTATGTTACCACCCCATTTTTAGTAGGATGTCTCATTCTGAGCATTTTACTGTCGTTATGCTGCCGGAATTTTCCCTAGGAGTTCGAGATATACCAATTCCTTGTCCTACATTCTACAGTCCATAGTTGATGCTGACTCCGTCCTTGGTTCGTCTCTCAGGATGTCATCAGCTACGTGAAGTTCCGTTGCTCGTAGCCAGAACCACGGAGATGGTAGGGATGAGGATCCTCCCGACCAGCCTTCGTTGACAGAGTTCATGCTAGAGATGGAGAGGAACAAGCGTGAGTCTAACCGTTTGTTGGCACGTATCGAGGAGAACACTGCACATCAGTTCAAAGGGTCTGCTACTATTCATGATTTCATTCGCTTGCACCCACCTACCTTTCATCATTCCATCGAGCCACTCGATGCAGATGACTGGCTCCGTAGCATCACTCATAAGCTGCTTTCCGCGAGCGTAGCTGAAAATGACAAGGTCACTTATGCCACATACCACCTGGAAGGTCCTGCTAGTCTTTGGTGGCAGAACTATGAGGCTTTGCTTCCAGCTGGCCAGATTCCTACCTGGAAGGATTTCACTGAGGCTTTTCGCGAGCATCACATTCCCCAGGCCCTCATTGATCGCAAGAGAGAAGAGTTCTGTAGTTTCACCCAGAATAAGATGGCTGTTGATGCTTACAGCAGAGAGTTCGAGAACCTCGCCCGTTATGCCATAGAAGAAGTGTCCACGGACGCCAAGAAGCAGGCTAGGTTCCGAAAGGGTCTCAACCCCAAGTTGCGCCGTGATCTCCACCTGCATCATTGTGATACATTCCAAGCCCTTGTGAACAAGGCCATCGATGCAGAGACAGCTCAGCTCACTTATGAGGAGTCTCGTAAGCACACCCGTAATTTGGGATCTTCCTCTGGCTCTAGTTCCCAGAAGCGCCGGATTTGGGTTCCAAACTCCGCTCTTCCTTCCGGATATACACCGAGGCCATCCTATGTGGTGCCTTCCCCAGCTCAGTCGTATGTTCCACCCTTGCCTACTGGTAGACCGCTTGTCAGTGCGGGTCCACGTCCAACCTCAGGGACTTGCTTCACATGCGGGAAGCCAGGACACTATGCACGTGATTGCTCTCAGACTAGTTATGCTCCACCCCAGCCCGAGAAGACTGTTGGCTGTATTAAGCCATCACGCAAGATGATCAGTGTCAAGTCAGTTCCGACTGAACGTGGACGTGTGCATCACGTCTCAGCTAAAGACGCTCATGATGATCCAGATGTCGTTCTTGGTACACTCCTTGTCAATTGTCACCCAGCATCAGTTCTATTCGATACTGGGGCATCTCACTCCTTCATTTCTGAAGGCTATGCTCGTTTGCACGACATGTCATTTTGTGATATGCCAACTCCGCTTGAAATCCAAACCCCAGGGTCTAGATGGCAGACCACCAGAATCAGCCATGGTAACGAAATCCTTGTTGATAGACTTGTATTCCTTGCATCACTTGTAGCCCTCAAGTCCTCAGATATTAACATCATCTTGGGTATGGACTGGATGACAGCTCATCATGCCAAGATTGATTGTTACACAAGATCTGTTCAGCTTACACACCCATCTGGCAAGATAGTCACCGTCTCCACTAGAGTTGCAAAGCGTCAGCTCTATTCTCTTAATGCCAGCCCTCTTCCAGACCTTGAAGATATCCCGGTAGTCCGTGACTTTCCGGATGTCTTTCCAGAGGAACTGCCAGGTGTTCCACCTGACAGATATGTAGAGTTCGTCATAGATCTTATCCCAGGAACAGCTCCAATCTCCCGGAGACCTTACAAGATGGCACCCTTAGAACTAGCCGAGCTTAAGAAACAACTTGATGAGTCCTTGCAAAAGGGTTTCATCCGTCCTAGTTCTTCTCCTTGGGCTTGCCCCGTCCTCTTTGTCAAGAAGAAAGACGGTACGGACCGGATGGTCGTAGATTATCGTCCCGTTAATTTGGTCACGATAAAGAACAAGTATCCGCTCCCCAGGATCAACGACCTGTATGATCAGCTCGCTGGATCCTCAGTCTTCTCCAAGATGGATTTAAGGTTAGGCTACCATCAAATCAAGATCAGAAACGAGGACATTCCCAAGACAGCTTTTGTCACTCGTTATGGCCAGTACGAGTACACCGTCATGTCCTTTGGCCTAACCAATGCTCCAGCCACATTCTCCCGCTTGATGAACTCGATCTTCATGGAGTACTTAGATAAGTTCATTGTGGTTTACCTCGATGACATTCTTATTTACTCGAAGAACGAGGAAGAGCATGCCGAACATCTTAGACTTGTGTTAGAAAAACTCAGCGAGCACCGCCTTTATGCCAAGTTCTCCAAGTGTGAATTTTGGTTGCCAGAAGTGACCTACTTAGGCCACATAATCTCTGGTAAGGGCATTGCTGTCAATCCCGAGAGAGTTCAAGCCGTTCTCGATCGGACTCCACCTGAGACCGTTAAACAAGTTAGGAGCTTCCTTGGTCTAGCCAGCTATTGTCGCCGCTTTGTTGAAAACTTCTCCAAAGTAGCCAAACCCCTCACGGAACTTCTCAAGAAAGATAAAAAGTTTGAGTGGTCCCCACAGTGTGAGTACAGTTTTCAGGAACTGAAAAGACGCCTGACTTCTGCTCCCATACTTGTGCCACCGGATTTCACTAAAGACTTTATTATCTACTGCGACGCCTCACGACAGGGACTAGGTTGCATTCTTATGCAGGATCGTCATGTGATTGCCTATGCATCTCGACAGTTGCATCCACATGAGGAGAATTATCCTACACATGATCTAGAGCTTGCAGCCGTAGTCTATGCACTCAAGACCTGGCGACATTACCTTCTTGGTAAACGTTGCGAGATCTACACCGATCACCAGAGTCTCAAGTATATCTTCACCCAACCAGATCTGAACCTTAGGCAAAGACATTGGTTGGAGTTAATCACAGATTATGATCTAGGGATTACCTACACCCCAGGCAAAGCCAATGTCATGGCTGATGCTCTAAGCCGTAAATCTTATTGCAACAATCTCATGTTGCAGCAAGGCCAACCACTTCTCCATGAGGAATTCTGTAAGCTTAATCTTCACATAGCTCCTCGCGGATTTCTTTCTACCTTGGTGGCGAAACCTACCCTTGTGGAACTTATCATAGAAGCCCAGAAGCATGATACGGGGATTACCCGGATCAAGAGAAACATTAAGAAGGGAGTTGGTGGATGTTTCTCTATGGATGATCGTGGTGTTCTTTTCTTTGAGAATCGCTTGGTGGTTCCCAAGAAGCAACATCTTCGGCAGTTGATTCTTAAGGAGGCGCATGAATCTCCTCTCACGATTCATCCCGGTAGCACTAAGATGTATCAGGACCTACGCCAGAGGTTCTGGTGGACTAGGATGAAGAGAGAAATCGCTGAGTTCATTGCTAAATGTGACGTTTGTCGTCGCGTTAAAGCAGAGCATCAAAGGCCTGCTGGCACCCTTCAGCCTTTAGCTATTCCTGAATGGAAATGGGATAAAGTTGGTATGGACTTCATCACCGGCTTTCCCAGGACCAAGAGAGGGAATAACGCTATCTTCGTAGTCGTTGATCATCTTTCCAAAGTGGCTCACTTCATTCCTGTTCGAGAGAGTATCACTGCTAGTCAGCTTGCTGACTTATACATTTCTCGAATAGTGTCACATCATGGTGTTCCACTAGAGATCAATTCAGACCGTGGCAGTCTTTTCACTTCTCATTTCTGGGAGAGCTTCCAAACTGCCATGGGAACCCATCTTTCCTTCAGTACTGCTTTCCACCCTCAGTCGAGTGGTCAGGTGGAACGGGTCAATCAAATTCTCGAAGACATGCTCAGAGCTTGTGTTATCTCATTCGGTATGGATTGGGAGAAATGTCTTCCTTTCGCCGAGTTTGCCTATAACAATAGCTACCAATCCAGCCTCAAGAAAGCTCCTTTTGAGGTTCTCTATGGACGAAGATGTCGAACACCTTTGAACTGGTCAGAAACCGGTGAAAGACAATTCTTTGGACCGGACATGATCCAGGAGGCAGAAGAGCAAGTTCACATCATTCGTGAGAATTTGAAAACAGCCCAGTCTCGTCAAAAGAGTCAGTATGATCGTCATCATAAGGATATGACTTATGAAGTTGGCGAAAAGGCCTACCTTCGGGTTACTCCCTTGAAGGGTACCCATCGTTTCGGTATCAAGGGCAAGTTGGCTCCTCGTTACATTGGTCCTTTTCGCATTCTCGCTAAACAAGGAGAGGTTGCCTACCAGTTGGAACTACCCCCACATCTTTCTCGAGTTCATGATGTCTTCCACGTCTCTCAACTCAGGCGTTGCTTCTCGGATCCCATCCGTGGAGTGGACCACGAAACGCTTGATCTCCAAGATAACCTCACATACCGAGAGTACCCGGTTCGCATTCTTGATCAAGCAGAGCGTGTCACTCGACGTCAGAACATCAAGTTTCTCAAAGTTCAGTGGTCTCATCATTCCGAGAGAGAAGCTACTTGGGAGCGAGAAGATCTTCTTCGACTGGAGTACCCCGCTTTCTTTCCGTCAACCCTTGAATCTCGGGACGAGATTTTTTCAAGTGGGGGCGAGTTGTCACATCCCTAGTCTGGTATGACTTAGACTAGCTAGCCATTTGTGCATCATATTTAAATTTCATTTAAATTTGAAATGAGGATTGGTGGAACCCTCAGAATCATTTTTGAAAATGACCCAAGTAAAATTTCTCCAAAAGGGTCCAAGAAAATGCTCATGTTGCCCTCTGAAAATATTGGATAGAGATAAAAATCAAACCAATATTTTTAGGAGCTCATGGATATTTAATTTTGGCCATTTAGATTAATCCGATAATTATTTGCTTTGGATATATATTGTTATATATATGAAATATGGTCCAAAAATTATGCCATTTATAAAGGAGCTCTGGAATAATATATCTAGCTCCTGCAAAAATTGGCATAAGGTAATAAATTGATTTAGTATTTTATTAAATCAAAACAAATGTCAGAAAATTTAGAAAAAGAAATAAAACAGGAAAACCTTACCTGGGCTTCTGCCTGGCGCCTCTGGCCCAGCAGCAGCAGGCCGGCCCAGCCAGCAGGAGGCCCAGCCCGCCTCCTCCTCTGTCGTCTTCGTCCTCGACAGAGGGAGGGGAGCGTGCCCGGCGCGCGCGCGCGCCACCGCGCCACGCCACCAGTCTCCCTGCTTGCCTGGCGCCTCCTCGTCGCCCTGGAACGCCGGACGACGCCACGCAGCCACCCCGACCTCTCTCACTCTCCCTCGCCCTCCTTCTCTCCCCCTGCTCTCCCTCTCTCTCTCACCCGAAGCACTGCCGCCGCCACAGCTCACCACCGACGCGCTCCCCGCCGTCCCCTCGCCCCTCCGTAGAGTCCCCGAGCTCCGCCGCGACCCCCTCTCCCTCCTCACCGAGCAAGCAACCCGGGCGAGCTCCGCTTCATCGCAATCGCCGTCGTCTTCAAGCTCCGGCCGACGAGATCGCCGTCGTCGCTCCGGCTGCCCCAAGCCTTCCCCGAGCTCGCCGACGACGCCGTTGGATCCGCGGTGAGCTCCGCCACTATTCCCCTCTCTTCTCCCCCTCATTTCCGCGCCGTAGCACCGTTCCCCACCACGGCCGAAGCCTCTCACCGCCGTCCATGTCGCCGTCACCGTCTCGGCCCACCTCCGCCCAAACCGAGCATCCCATCGCGCTCCCAGTGCCACGAGGGTGCCGCCGAGCCCCTCAGGTTGGCCTCCCCGTGCCCCGCAGCCCGTTCCCGCTCGAAGCCGAGCTCCGGCCGCCGCCGCGAGCTTTGCTCCGGCGAGCTCCGGCCTCCCCCGCTACTTCCACCTGCCCCACCAGATGCGCGAGAACCCGGGCTACGCCCCGGTGCTCTCCGACGCCGCCCCCGTGGCCTGTTCCGCGGACGCCGCCGCGTCCAGAGGTCACCGGCGGTGAGCCCCGTCGCCTGAGCCCTGCCATGTGGGCCCGGCCCGTCAGGTGATTAGCTTAGTGCTAATCACCGCTTAGTTAACCCCCCCTGTGGCTGACAGTGGGCCCCAGCGCCACTAACTTTTAATTAGGATTAATTTAACCCCTGTTTAACCCCCCTGTCACTGACTTGTGGGCCCCACACGTCAGGTTTGACCCCAGCCAGCCGCGGTTGACCACTGACGTCGTGCTGACGTCATGCTGGCGCAATATATGATTTCTGGATTTAAATTTAATCAGAAAATTCCAGAAATTGTTTTAAACTTCAAAAATTCATAACAATTCAACCGTAGCTCAGATTAAAATAATTTATATATGAAAAATTATCAGAAAAATGCAATCTTTCCATTTGTACTAGTTTCAGGCATGACAAACCAACTTATACATGCTGAATATGAGAAAACACGTTATGGCATATATAGGAGCTTAATTTGGAGATGCATTTGAACCTTTGGTTCAAATGGACTTCAAACCAAATGATTACTAGTTGCATTAGCTCTAACAGCATCACATCTACATGCCATGTTCATGCATCATATTGTTGCATATGATTGTGTTTTGATTGCCGACACTGTTCCTTCTCGATAGGTCCTGCTCCGGAGTCTGTTCCAGCGTGCCTATCTATGAAGCAGTGCCTCCCCTGTTGATTTACCAGGCAAGCAAACCCCCTTGTTCATTTCAATAAAACCCTACTCTCTCGCTCCTGCTCTCAGTCATTGCATTAGGACAACAATGGTTCATCTGCTACTTTGTGCTGCGGTAGTTGAACCCATTCCTCTGCATGACCTGCCATTGCCACAGTAAATAGTTGAAACCCACTAGCATGTGTAGGAGTTGATTGAAGCCATTGTTGTGTTCCTACCATGCTATGCCTGCTATTGCTTAGAATTGTGTCAGGTCTGGTTCATTGGGAATGAATTGGAGTGTTACGATATGTTCTGATGCTGAGAGTGAAGTGTGTGAACACGATTTGGTAAAGGTAGCGGTGAGAGGCCATGTAGGAGTACATGGTGGGTTGTCTCACTGGAACCGTCCTTAAGCACTGAGTTCTATGTATGTTGTCCAATGACTCGATACTACCACACATTGGGTTCCGGTAACTCGACCCCTCTCGACTTATTAACCAACTTGGTCTCTGTCCAGGAGTCGCAACTTGTTTCTGGTGTTTGTAGGTAGTGCTATTTTTCTACCAAGTGGCACCCGGCAGGGTGGGCTTGGGACAGACTAGGCACACGTGGCCTGGTGTACCGAGTGGCACCCGGATGGTGGGCTCGGGAACCCTGTACACATCGTTTGGGGCCGTAAGCGACACCCCGGCCGGATCTCCTTGCGGGTGGAACCCGAATAGGCGATAAACCTGGACTAGAGTCTTGTGTGGTTAGTCAGGTCGTGGCCGACACCCTCGCCAGGCTTCCGCTTGAAGGTTGCCGAGATACATGATGTGTACATGGCGGTAAGTGGCGAGAGCGTGTGTGAAGAAGTACACCCCTGCAGGGTTAACATGATCTATTCGAATAGCCGGGTCCGCGGTTATGGACTTCTTGGATGCTTACATGGTACATAGACAACTTGAAGTGGATACTCTAAAATGATCAACACAAGTGTGAGTTCTATGGATGGCCTTCTCGTAGGGAGACGGGGATGAATCCATAGTAGTGTATTGTGTGGTGATTAGTGGACTCGGGTGCGCCATATCACCTCAAGAGTTTCTGGAAGTCGTAGAACAGGATAGCCACAGAGTCAAAGCTGGCTTGCTGCAACTAAACCCCACATTACCCTCTTGATACAAATACATGTATGATAGGATCTGATGTAAGTCTTGCTGAGTACCTTTGTACTCATGTTGCTTCATTTATGTTTTGCAGCGGAGACTTCGGTCTTACTAGTGTTCTCGTGGACTTCGACTAGTAGCTAGTACCTCAGCTACGATCTTGATCGGATGTTGTAGATAGTCAGGCTCTTCAGCCTTTTTCATTTGTAGATGTCTGTACCCAGACATGTAATGCTTCCGCTTGTTGCTTGAATGCTCTGTATGATGGGTTTTGTGACCCCTGTTTGCAATAAATGCTATGATGGCTCTTCTGAGCCTTTATCTATATGATTGTTGAGTTATGCTGTGATGCCATGTTGTACAGCACATACTTGCATGTTATGCGTACGTGTAATGTGTATTGCTATGTGTGGGATCTGACTATCTAGTTGTTTATTCTTAGTAGCCTCTCTTACCCGGGAATGTCTCCTAGTGCTTCCACTGAGCCCTGGTAGCCTGCTACTGCTCCGGAACACTTAGGCAGGCCGGCATGTGTCCTTCTTCGATCCTGTGTCTGTCCCTTCGGGGAAATGTCACGTGATGAATACCGGAGTCCTGTTAGCCCAGTGCTACAGCCTGGATTCACTCGTTGATGACCGACACGTTCGATGCTGGGTCATGGATGCCTGTCCCTGTAAGTTAGTGCCACTTTGGGTTTACGACTAGCCATGTCAGCCCGGGCTCTTTATCATATGGATGCTAGCGACACCATCGTATACGTGTGCCAAAATGCGCAAACGGTCCCGAGCAAAGGTAAGGCGACACCCGTGGGGATACCGTGCGTGAGGCCGCAAAGTGATATGAGGTGTTACATGCTAGATCGATGTGGCATTGAGTCGGGGTCCTGACAATGGATCTTCAAGAAGAAGACTGACGCTGGCGGTAATGTTACTGTCTACAAAGCTCGACCTGTTGCGAAAGGTTTTCGACAAGTTCAAGGGATTGACTACAATGAGACCTTCTCACCCGTAGCGATGCTTAAGTCTGTCCGAATCATGTTAGCGATTGCCGCATTTTATGATTATGAAATTTGGCAGATGGATGTCAAAACTGCATTCCTGAATGGATTTGTGGAAGAAGAGTTGTATATGATGCAACCAGAAGGTTTTGTCGATCCAAAGGGAGCTAACAAAGTGTGCAAGCTCCAGTGATCCATTTATGGATTGGTGCAAGCCTCTCGGAGTTGGAATAAATGCTTTGATAGTGTGATCAAAGCATTTGGTTTTGTATAGACTTTTGGAGAAGCCTATATTTACAAGAAAGTGAGTGGGAGCTCTGTAGCATTTCTAATATTACATGTGGATGACATATTACTGATTGGAAATGATATAGATTTCTGGATAGCATAAAGGGATACTTGAATAAGAGTTTTTCAATGAAAGACCTCGGTGAAGCTACTTACATATTGGGCATTAAGATCTATAGAGATAGATCAAGACGCTTAATTGGACTTTCACAAAGCACATACCTTGACAAAGTTTTGAAGAAGTTCAAAATGGATCAAGCAAAGAAATGGTTCTTGCCTGTGTTACAAGGTGTAAAGTTGAGTAAGACTCAATGTTCGACCACCGCAGAAGATAGAGAGAAAATGAAAGATGTTCCCTATGCTTCAGCCATAGGCTCTATCATGTATGCAATGTTGTGTACTAGACCTGATGTGTGCCTTGCTATAAGTCTAGCAGGGAGGTACCAAAGTAATCCAGGAGTGGATCACTGGACAGCGGTCAAGAACATCCTGAAGTACCTGAAAAGGACTAAGGATATGTTTCTCGTATATGGAGGTGACAAAGAGCTCATCGTAAATGGTTACGTAGATGCAAGCTTTGACACTGTTCCGAACGATTCTAAATCGCAAACCGGATACGTGTTTATACTAAACGGTGGAGCTGTCAGTTGGTGAAGTTCTAAACAAAGCGTCATGGCGGGATCTACATATGAAGCGGAGTACATAGCTGCTTCAGAAGTAGCAAATGAAGGAGTCTGGATGAAGGAGTTCATATCCGATCTAGGTGTCATACCTAGTGCATCGGGTCCAATGAAAATCTTTTGTGACAATACTGGTGCAATTGCCTTGGCGAAGGAATCCATATTTCACAAGAGAACCAAGCACATGAAGAGATGCTTCAATTCCATTCGGGATTTAGTCCAAGTGGGAGACATAGAAATTTGCAAGATACATACGGATCTGAATGTTGCAGAACCGCTGACTAAGCCTCTTCCACGAGCAAAACATGATCAGCACCAAGGCTCCATGGGTGTTAGAATCATTACTGTCTAATCTAGATTATTGACTCTAGTGCAAGTGGGAGACTGAAGGAAATATGCCCTAGAGGCAATAATAAAGTAATTATTTATTTCCTTATATCATGATAAATGTTTATTATTCATGCTAGAATTGTATTAACCGGAAACATAATACATGTGTGAATACATAGACAAACAGAGTGTCACTAGTATGCATCTACTTGACTAGCTCGTTGATCGAAGATGGTTATGTTTCCTAACCATAGACATGAGTTGTCATTTGATTAACGGGATCACATCATTAGGACAGTGATTTGATTGACTTGACCCATTCCGTTAGCTTAGCACTTGATCATTTAGTTTGTTGCTATTGCTTTGTTCATAACTCATACATGTTCCTATGACTATGAGATTATGCAACTCCCGTTTACCGGAGGAACACTTTGTGTGCTACCAAACGTCACAACGTAACTGCGTGATTATAAAGGTGCTCTACAGGTGTCTCTGAAGGTACTTGTTGGGTTGGCGTATTTCGAGATTAGGATTTGTCACTCCGATTGTCCGAGAGGTATCTCTGGGCCCACTCAGTAATGCACATCACTTAGGCCTTGCAAGCATTGCAACTAATGAGTTAGTTGCGGAATGATGTATTACGGAACGAGTAAAGAGACTTGCTGGTAACGATATTGAACTAGGTATTGGAATACCGACGATCGAATCTCGGGCAAGTAACATACCGATGAGAAAGGGAACAAAGTATGTTGTTATGCGGTTTGACCGATAAATATCTTTGTAGAATATCTAGGAACCAATATGAGCATCCAGGTTCCGCTATTGGTTATTGACCGGAGACATGTCTCGGTCATGTCTACATAGTTCTCGAACCCGTAGGGTCCGCGCGCTTAAAGTTCGGTGACGATTGTAATTAGGGTTTTTGTGTTTTGATGTACCGAACGTTGTTCGGAGTCGCGGATGTGATCACGGACATGACGAGGAGTCTCGAAATGGTCTAGACATAAAGATTGATATATTGGAAGCCTATATTTGGATATCGGAATCTTTCCGGGTGAAATCGGGATTTTACCAGAGTACCGGGGGTTACCGGAACCCCCGGGGGGTTAATGGGCCTACATGGGCCCTAAGGGAGAAGAGGAGGGCCGGCCAGGGCAGGCCGCGGGCCCCCTCTCCCCTAATCCGAATAGGACAAGGAAGGGGGGCGGCGCCCCCCTTTCCTTCTCCAACAAGGCAAGAGGGGGGAGTCCTACTCCCGGTGGGAGTAGGACTCCTCCAGGCACACCCCTAGCGGCCGACCGCACCTCCCCCTCCCTCCTTTATATATGGGGGCAAGGGGGCACCCCATGACACACAAGTTGATCTTCGTGATCGTTCCTTAGCCGTGTGCGATGCCCCCTTCCACCATATTCCACCTCGGTCATATCGTAGCGGTGCTTAGGCAAAGCCCTACGTCGGTAGAACATCATCACCGTCATCACGCCTCGTGCTAATGAGACTCTCCCTCAGCACTCGGCTGGATTGGAGCTCGAGGGACGTCACCGAGTTGAACGTGTGCAGAACTCGAAGGTGTCGTACGTTAGGTACTTGGATCGGTTAGATCGGGAAGACGTACGACTACTTCCTCTATGTTGTGTCAACGGTTCCGTTGCCGGCCTACGAGGGTACATAGACAACACTCTCCCCTCTTGTTGCTATGCATCACTATGATCTTGCGTGTGTGTAGGAATTTTTTTGAAATTACTATGTTTCCCAACACCACCCCCAGTTGACAACTTAGCCCGTTTTTTGAGGTTGCAGCCGTCGGTGTTTTCCAGTAGCATTGAGCCAATAGTTGCAGATGATTGGCTCCGCAGGATTGGAAGGGAGTTAACCACTTCAGGATGCACAGATGCTGAGAAGGTGCGTTTTCCCGCACACCAGTTGGATGGACCAGTAGCCTCATGGTGGGAGAATTACACTGTCACCTATCCTATAGCCACTGTTACATGGGGCCAGTTCCAGCAGGCCTTTCGCACTACCCATGTATCAACAGGACCTATCGCCATGAAGAAGCGTGAGTTTTGCAACTTACGCCAAGGAGGACGCACAGTTGGCCAGTATGTGGATGACTTTAGTAAGCTAGCACGTTATGCCCCAGATGACGTCGCTACAGATGCAGCTAAGCAGGAGAAGTTCCTAGAAGGACTGAATGATGAGCTGAGCATGCAGTTAATGGTGGCAAATTTCAATAACTACCAGGAGTTGGTGGATAGAGCTCTCATGATTGAAGGGAAGCAGCAGCAGATTGACAGCCGCAAGAGGAAGTATGGACAAGGGAAGTATAATTCTGGAGCCCAACAGAGACCTCGTTTTACCCCGAACTCGGGAGACCTTGTCCATAACCATGGAGGCCACACTCATAATGGAGGAAGTTCGCACAACCATAGTGGCTCCAAGAACGTGAATGGTAATGGAGGAAGAAACTGATAGAACCGTTCCAACCCAGCAACGCCCTCCAAGAAAGATCTAAGACATGTTACTTGCTACAAGTGCCAGAAGACTGGACATTACGCCAATGAGTGTCCTGAAGCTAAGAATGGAAATGGCAATGGAAGCTCTGGGAAGAAGCCCAACCCTTTCGATAGGGGACAAGTGAACCACGTTAATGTGGAGGAGGTTGAAGCCCAGCCAGATGTAGTAATAGGTAAGTTTTTAGTTAAATCATGTACTGCAGTCGTACTTTTTGATACTGGTGCATCGCATCCATACATATCAAGGGGATTCGTGGATAAGTTTAAACTGCCAACCCAAGCCCTTAGGTCACCCATGTTAGTAATCTCGCCAGGAGCAGAGTATATGGCTCACCTATCGTGTGATCGGTTACCATTAAGGATTGGTAACTACCTGTTCCCCTCAGACCTAATCGTATTGGAGTCACAAGGATTGGATGTAATATTAGGCATGGATTGGTTATCAAAGTATGGAGGGAACATTGACTGCGCTAGTAAGTCGATTTTCTCACCACCCCAGAAGGAAGAAGGATAAAGTATGTATCCGGCATGTGCCGAATAGGACTCAAGTAAATTCCTTATCAGGAGTTGTACAGGAGGAAGTACCAGTGGTGAAGGATTTTCCACATGTATTTCCAGAAGAGTTGCCAGGCATGCCACCGGATAGAGACATTGAGTTTTTGATTGAACTTTTGCCAGGCACAGGGCCCATATCTAAGAGACCATACAGAATGCCCACAAAGGATTTGGAGGAAATTAAGAAGCAGATTAAGGAGTTACTGGATAAAGGATATATTCGCCCAAGTTCGTCACCTTGGGGATCCCCAGTACTTCTAGTGGAGAAGAAGGATGGATCGTTAAGGATGGTTGTTGATTATCAAGGATTGAATGAAGTGACAATCAAGAACAAGTACCCACTACTGGATCAATGATTTGTTTGACCAGCTGCAAGGAGCTAAGGTGTTTTACAAGATCGATCTGCGATCAGGGTACCAGCAGCTGAAGATCCGATAACATGATATACCTAAGACAACTTTTACCATGAGGTACGAGCTATATGAGTATACCGTTATGTCATTTGGCCTCACTAACGCAGCTGCCTATTTTATGAACATGATGAACAAGGTGTTTATGGAGTTTTTGGATAAGTTCGTCATGGTGTTCATTGATGATATTCTGGTCTAATTGATGAATGAAGAAGAACATAAAGAGCATTTGCATTTAGTACTTGGGAAACTCAGAGAACATCAGCTATACGCCAAGTTCAGCAAGTGTGAGTTTGTTTGAAGGAAGTTGGATTTCTTGGACATGTTATATCCGGAGAAGGAATATCAGTAGACCCCACCAAAGTTGTCAGTGTGACAAATTGGGAGTCACCCACGACAGTTGTAGAGATCCGGAGTTTTCCTGGACTCGCAAGATACTACTGGAGGTTCATTGAGAATTTCTCAAAGATTGCAAAGACTATGACGGAGTTGTTAAAGAAGTACACTAAGTTCAAATGGACTGAGAAATGTGAGGCCAGCTTTCAGGAGTTGAAAAGATGCTTGGTTACATTACCAGTGTTGATTCTGCCAGATCAACACAAGGATTATGAAGTGTATTGTGACGCTTCTCGTCGAGGACTTGGAGCCATACTTATGCAGGAGGGAAGAGTTGTTTCATGTGCCTCACGACAACTTAAACCCCATGAGTTAAATTATTCCACGCATGATTTGGAGTTAGCAGCCGTAGTACATGTGTTGAAAACTTGCAGACATTTTCTCACCGGAAACCATTGTGAAGTATACACGGATCACAAGAGTTTGAAGTATATCTTCACACAGAAGGAGTTGAATCTCAGGCAGAGGAGATGGTTGGAGCTCATTAAGGATTATGATATGAGGTTGCAATATCATCCCGGAAAGGCTAACGTAGTAGCCGATGCGTTGAGCCGCAAAAGTCATGTCAATACAATCATGAGCAGAGAATTACCCAAGGAGTTGGCAGATGACCTTCGTGAGCTATGTTTGGAGATAGTTCCGAGAGGTTATGTAGCAACTTTGGAGATTCAGTCTACCTTGATGGACAAGATCAGAGAAGCTCTGAAGACGGACAAGGAGATTGCCGAAATAAAGGAAAGAATGAGCAAAGGAAAGACTAAAGGATTTCATGAGGATGAGCACGATATCTTATGGTTTGAGGACCACGTATATGTGCCAACTAATCAGGAGATCAGGAAGTTAACTCTACAAGAGGCCCATGATTCTCCATATTCGATTCACCTAGGAAATACCAAGATGTATCTAGATTTGAAGGATAGTTTTGGGTGGACCGGAATGAAGAAGGATATTGCAGAGTATGTAGAAGTTTGTGATGTATGTCAGAGAGTGAAGGCAGAGCATCAGAAGCCAGCAGGGTTGCTACAACCATTGTCGATACCCGAATGGAGGTGGGATAAACTAGGCATGGACTTTATCATGGGATTACCCAGGACTCGTTCAGGCTATGAATCCATATGGGTAGTAGTCGATCGTTTGATGAAAGTAGCTCATTTCATCCGAGTGAAGACCACTTACACCAGTGCTAAGTTGGCAAAGATATACATGACCAGAATCGTATGTCTACATGGAGTTCCGAGGACCATTGTATCAAATAGAGGAACCCAGTTTACCTCAAAGTTTTGAAATCAGTAACATGAAACTTTGGGAACCAGGCTAGAGTTCAGTACAGCTTTTCACCCGCAAACAGATGGCCAGACTGAGAGAGTCAATCAGATTCTGGAGGACATGTTGAAATCTTGTGCACTAGATTGCGGATCTAGTTGGGACGAAAATTTACCTTACACAGAGTTCTCATACAACAACAGCTATCAAGCCAGTTTGAAAATAGCCCCTTTCAAAGCATTGTACGGAAGGAGGTGCAGAACACCGTTGTTGCGGGACGAAGTTGGAGACCGACAGTTGTTTGGACCAGATTTGATTAATGAGTCTGAAGAGAAGATTAAGCTGATTCGCGATAGACTCAAGGTAGCCCAATCCAGGAAGAAGACTTATGCGGATTCAAAATGCAAGGAGACAGTTTACGAAGTTGGAGACAGAGTGTATCTTCGTGTATCCCCACTTCGAGGAGTGAAGCGCTTTGGAGTTAAGGGAAAGTTAGCACCACATTTTGTGGGACCATACAAAGTTTTGGAATGTATGGGAGAGGTTGCTTACAAGTTGGAAATACCCGAAGGATTGTCAGGAGTTCATGATGTGTTCCATGTTTCTCAGTTGAAGAAGTGCCACCCAGAGATGGCTGATATTCCACTCAGAGATATAGTGCCACTGGAAGCGATGTTGTTGGATAGCGATTTGACCTACGAGGAGAAGCCAGTCAGAATTCTCGAGTTTCCCAGCCGAGTTACACGCAGCAAGGTTATCGAATTTTGCAAGGTTCAGTGCAGCCACCATACCGAGCATGAAGCCACCTGGGAACGAGAGGGAGACCTACAAAAGGATCACTCTCACCTATTTTCTAGCCAACCCGAATCTCGAGGGCGAGTTTCATCTTAAGGGGGGTAGGTTTGTAACATCCCAAATTTTCAATTTGTAATGTTATACATTAGATCATCATTGCATATCATATTTTATTGCATTTTGGTTTGATCCTTGAAATTCTACACAACTCAAGGACCCACGGAGAGAGTTGGGGATTTCATTATTTTCATATTCGAGTTTTTTCTCGAATTTTGAAAAAAAAGGGATCGTTTGATTTTAATTATTTTCTCTTGAATATTTCTTTTATAAAAATAAAAGAGAGAGGATAAAATGACTTCCTCGAAAATAAAGAAATATCGGAGATTTAATGTTAAAATCAAATAAGAATTTTATTTGGAGTTTTATCGCTATTTTGTTTGAATTAGGAAAAATATGTGTTTTACACAATTGCATTTTAGGCCCAAATAAATGTTCACCTTGGCTGGCCTATTTTTAGAGGAAGGGGAAAATTTATTTCGGGATTTTTGGAGTCTGTTTAGTACTCTTTTTCTTTCTATTTTTGCACGTCGAAATTAATTTTTTTAAAGAGGAAATCGACTCCGGGCCGTGCCCGAGCAGGACTCCGCCCGGGGGGCTTTATAAGACGTGGCCCCGAGCCGCCCCAAGGCCCAGCCGCCGGAGAAGCCCACCAGCCCCGCCACCCAAACCCTAACCCGCCGCCACCGCCGTCGTTGCGCACCGTTGCCGCCCCGCTGCCGCTAGCCGCCGCACGCCACCGCCCCGCTAGTCGCGCCGCCGCATCGGAGCCGCACCGCCGCCGCCGTCTCACCCGACCCACCGGAGGTAGCCGCCGCCTTCCTTGGTTTTCACGAGAAAACTGATCGATTTTTTTCTCCGAAACCCTAGATCCGTTTTTTTTGTTTTGGTTCGGTTTCTCTTTTCGGTTTAGTTATTTAGCAGACGTTCGTCTATATGTTTGTTTTAGTGAACGGTTTTCGTCCGTTAGCCGCAGATATTGAACGTTCGTCCGTTAGCCTGTTCGTCCTTTTTTCTTTTTCTCGGATTTTCCACGGTTATTTTTGATCATGATTTATGATCCGATTTTCGTTTTAGTTTATCTTTTCACTCGTTTATCGGAATCGGGCATTTCAAGCGCCTAGAGTTTCGTCTCGAAGCCTTGTTTTGGTTTAACCAACTTAAACAAGTTTTTGCTACTGTAAAATTTGACTTTATACCAGATTAGTAAAGGAAGCTTGTTTCTTTCGTCGTTTGAGTTTTGTTGCTTCGTTTGATTTGATTCTTTTTGCAAACCGGAGTTCTTAAGTTGAACTTTCTGGTTAGATCTCCTATTTGAGTTTTACCCGTGCCATTGCTTGATTGCTTATTGTATGCTTCTTTGTTTGCGGTAGAGTACCCAGAGTGCAAAGCGTGCTACTATGGGTCTCTAGGTTTCGCGGATCATCAGCAAGGCAAGTAACACTTTGATCATACCTCTTTACTACCCAGTTTTATTACATTAGATCACCCCTCAAACAATTGCATGGTTAGGATCAGAATTAAATTGTGGGTTGGGTAGTAGTTGTGGTAGTACCTATTCACCTGTTTATTATCAAACCTTTGGGAGTTACTTCTACGTTGCTTATATTGCTATGCTATGCTCGTAAACGTGGATTGGGTTTGAGCGTTTTCATGACAGATTTGAGTATTTTTAATTAATGGTTAACTTAAGGTGGCAACTTTAATACACATCTGGGTGGATTGAGGCACCTGGGGAAATCTAGTGATTGTCTGTATTTTTTGGAAATCCCGGGGTACAAACTAATCATGGTTTGCTGTGTCTCCGGTTATGGACATCTTGATTATCTAGTTCGTGGATTATCATGTGGATCTCAACACTCTTAATTATAAAATTTGATTGGGTTATTGTTAATTATTTTCATTTGGGATTGAGATGGGGTTTACCATTCTCAATGTTTAACAACCACCATGATAGTTAAATAAAAGATATTCCTTTGTTGTAGTGAAAAATTGGCTTTTCGCAAAACTTATTAACCATACAGCCTCCACCAGCCATATATGCATGTAGTGATAGCATTATTCTATTGATTACTCTCTCGTGTTACATTGCCAGCATATTCCATGTGTTGACCCGTTTTCGGGCTGCAACGTATCATGTTGTAGACTTTTCAGACGACGAGTAAGGAGCCTTAGGTCGTGGTCTTTCACTCAGTGATGCCATTGGAGTTGATGGACTCAATTTATCTTCCATGCCTTTCGCTGTTATCGTATTAGATGGCCTGCCTTAAGCCATATTTATTGTAATAAGTTCTCTTTTGAGACATTCGATGTAATAAGTGTGTGATTGCTACTCTGTTATAAATCCTTCAAGTACTATGCATGTCAGCATTACCGATCTAGGGATGACACTGATGCACAAAGATCAAACTGTTTGAGGTCTGGTCGCTACACAACCGGCTCGATCGAAAAGGGCCCTGTTCATCCAGAGGCAACACCACAGGGTCCTATTCATCTACCCCCACCGGGACTGTTCATCCAAATCCCCCAGCGGACTGTTCATCCAAATCCCCCAGCAATGCTCACTGTTCATCCAGAGGCAACACCACGGGGTCCTGTTCATCCACCCCTATCAGGAACTATTCATCCAAACCCCCCAGCAACGCTCACTCTTCATCCAGAGGAAGCATCGATCGTCTTCAGTTAGTAGTAGTAGCGAAGGAATCGCTCGATCGGGTTCAGTTAACAGCCATCGATCGATCGCTCGGGTTCAGTAACGCGTTGCCTGCAGTGAAATTTCTCGGGTTCAGTTAGAGCCCAACGCCTCGCTTGGGTTTAGTTAGAGCCCAACGCCTCACACCCACGCGCGTGCGTGTACGATAGAAACGTGCATCGATTGGCCCCGACCACCCACCGTAATCGGGAACACCTTCATATTTTCCTCGCCCTCGCTTCTACCAGGGTTTTTTCCGTCATGGACGGCCCAAAGAATGTCATGTAGTCGCGTCTCCGGCCCGCCCAGGACGAAAAGCCCATTTTCTATCATGATTTTTTGTCATAGAAGTAGGACCCCACCACATCTATGATGATACCGTGTTTTGTCACAATTATTGTCATAGAAGTGTCATAAGTATGACAAAAAAATTTCGTTCGGCCCAAAATGTCACGGATGTGTCTTTTTTTGTAATGTACCTTGAGGGCATCGCGTCAAGCTCACGGATTTGAGCAGAGTAACAAATGACGAGCCTAGTTGTAGTGCGAGTGAAGAAGAAGGGGAGCTGGGCATTTTCTATTGTAGTGAGGAAGAAGGGGAGCGATCGGAGCGAGCTGACATGAGGTGGGTGGGAGTGAGGAGGAAGAAGAGCACCCATGTTTTTTGGGGGGTGGTGTACTAGGTGGACGCAGCTTTGGTGCCTTAAAGTCACCTGCCTTTGGGTCGCTGACATGTGGGCTAGCCACCTATTGGGCCCACATGTCATTGACACAATGTCAGGTGCCTTAAGGCACCAAAGCATAGTCCATGTTGGGTGTAGGTAGCGCCTCTCATTAAGTAAATATATGGGATTTTGAAATGATTTTATTATATACTATGGTGGATGGGCTATTTTGTCTTGGGTCGAGAGAAACAATTACTATTAGTACAATGGAGACACTCAACAGCTACCTAGAAAAACAATTACTACTAGTACAGTGGATACACTACCGCTTCTGGCTCCTCCAAGGTCATCGAAACGTCTCCCTCTGCAGAATGCCATTTTACTTTTGCTCACCGACATGCGGGCCATGCAGCGTGCGGGCCCAAATGCCATCCACCAAATTAGAAGGCAGTATGCAGGCGGAGAGTCACCCCGGTCGCAGCGCGGCAGTAATGAGTTGTCGTATCAAAAAAAACCCTCCCCGCAGTATAAGTTTGACGGACAAAGCAACCATCATTTCACTCTTCGCTTAACCCCCTTCTCCCTCACCGTCTTCAAAAAAGCCAACTCGCATCTGCCATTGTTCTTCTCTCCCGATGAAGGGAAGGTAACCGGATTCGTGATGTTGCTATATTTTCATTCAGAGAAAAAATGAACTTTTCCAAAGCAGTAACCGATCCTCACTCTCTTTTTTGTTTCATTGTCATTGTGATTGTGTTTTCTTTTTAGTGGTCTCCAAGTATTCGTATGTTTCATGATGGACCAAGGAGAACCAGGCAAAGATTTGTCGATGTTGGAGCAGACGCGACAGGCTGATCCCCACGAGACAGAGAGCTCCAAGAAGATGGAGGCAGCCACCGAGCCGACCCCAGATATGCTCATGGCCACTACTGAGATGGTCAATGCCCCC
>NC_041382.1:240426959-240449251 GCF_002162155.2 Triticum dicoccoides | reverse complement strand
TCTTTGCCGATCTCAATTGTGGTTTTTCAGCTAAGTATGTGGTGATGAATAATGGAAAATTTATTAGCTTCGATGCCATGCTACCTTCCCTGTCATGCATACTTTTGACTCTACATAGTGGTTTAAATAACTTGTGTTTCTTATACTGGAAAGTAATTCAGAATTTGTTTATGTTTCAATTAGAGCCCTGATGCAGACAAGGATTGTGTGGTTGTACATGTCACTCACTATGAGGCAGATGACCTGAATATACGCACCGGGAAAACAGAGTTCTTAGGCTGTTGGATCCTGGAAGCCATTTGCACTTATAACAATGTCGAGATTTATTCCAGCCTTACTATTGTCAGACGTGTTGTCCAAGGCTTACTGAAGCACAAGAAGTTCAAAGCTACTCCTTCGTTTGTGAGGCATACTGTTCTTGTCAAGCTTACGTAGGAAGATGATGTGGCATGCCTCCACAAACAAGTTTATGAGTGGCAAGGCCACAAGGTTATCTTCAGGAAGGTTCACAGGATTGAGCTGTTGCCGGACATCCTGGATGATGTTCATGGCAAGGTCTATCTTGTGTTCATTACAAATTAGATCGAGTCATGAAAAAGTTCCCCCGGCAAGTGTTTAATAGTAGTTTGTATTGTGTCTAATTATCCGAACCTTGCCTACTATCTAGCCCTCTCGGGCTAGTACTCTGTTTGAATCCGTCTATGGGAACTATTGCTACATTTGTGTGCACGTGAATCATGTGAGAACCATAATGATTGTTGCCGAAACAGATGCCTCCTCACTAGTTTTTTCATGAATATGGCATGGTAAGACATAAGTTGTCACGGTTTATCATACGAGCAGTGTGTGTTTGATGAAATAGAGTAATCGTTCAAGAACTATGCACCGACATATACATAGGGTACATAAGGCTGGTTAAGTACTTGTAAACACTATTGGTGCTACCCCACTTGTAAGCAGTGGTGCAAAACACGGCACATTGGCTCAGCTCGCTTCAACACTAGAAAAGTTGGCTATCAACCACCTAACAATCAATAATTTTCTATCTGACATATAAGCAACTACGTATCTTGTTACAGTGGTTCATGTAGTTAACTAAGGCCACAATGTAAATTCCAAATGTTCACACGCTAGTCTAGCATTCATGTGGAACACTCACATTAAACTCAGCTTCATACAAAACTTGAAAAGCATAAGTTAAGCAATTTTATACATCTCAATGATTCATAGAGTTCACTCTAGTTTTTCTTGTTGCCACCATCCAGGGTTAGGTTCTCTCATTCCAGAATAACCAATTATAATTGTATCCTCAGCTAGAATGCTGAACTAAACCACGTAGTGTACTGACCATCTGAAATTCTTGTGCATTCTACTAAATTTAAGCACCGCTATTTGCAGAAATAAGCGGACAACAATGCCTCTTGTCCACACACCTGTCCCAAAAACCTCCATGCAGCCGTGCCATCTAGTCATCGTTCCATGGATGAACTGGTAGAAAGTGCAGTCTGGACTAGGATGCAGTTGTTTTGGCCGTCCCTGCACTAAAATCAGGAAGTAAAACGTACGAATCGGCTTCTTTTAGAGTTTGTTGGTCATTCTACCTAGTTACTACCAATGCAGGAATACCTGGAAGACGGGTGGTTATAGGATGGCAGCTAGGAATAGCCATCTCATTTTGTGTAGTTCTACTAAAACTGAGGTGTGTACTTTTGATTGCGCAGATAGAAATGCTATGGAGACAGACATCCCTGTTTGCGCAAATATGAAATATGGTTATTTAAATAGTGATAGTTATTTGTAGTGGCATATGATTAATAGCAGCATCAATTGTGTTATAACTAACACTACATTGACAGTATGAAAGTGCCCTTAAGTAAGTAGCATCACATCACATCAACATAGCCACTAGATTAACATGCAGAACAATAACATTAGTATTACTGTCATGAGAGTAGCACATGGTCAGTAAATGTGCAATGAAATTTGTGTAGTTCCACTGGGATGAAGCAATGTTAGCGATGCGAGATTTAAATGTAACTGCAAAAACACAATTCATGGGAAATAAAGCATGACGGAAGCACTTCATAAAATGGTGATGGCATTGCTTCAATTTATCGATGGCACTAGACCATTAATTAATAGTGACATTAGGTGGCATTGCTTAATGCTTCATGTGATTTTACATTAACGATAGCGATATGGGCGTAGGGACAGTAGGGGCATAAAGTGGTGAGGCAGATGTGGTTGCTGAGAGCGGCAAACACTCAGGCATCATGTCTATATTTGTCCCATTTTTTATCTCCTCGAAAACATTTTCCTATGTGAGCACAGGAAATCTAGACCAGCTCGTTCTCATTTGCGGTGTCCCCCAACAGCCCTCACTTTCTTTCCTTTTTCGACCAAGAGACATGTCCACTTCCCCCGACCATTCGACATCCACCATGCTTTCTTCCCCTTTTCAACCAAGAGACAGGTTGGGTAGCCAGTATCTACTACCTTCCCCCGTTTTCTCATAGAACCAATTCCTACATTCATGCTACAGCTTTCCCACTTTCTTCCATGTCTGAACCAACTCTTAGATTTGACTATATGAACTAGCTTTACCTCTAATGATAGTAAATGTCTAGATGGCTTTAGAACAGCCGACGGAAGTAGAAAAAGACCCACACTGTCAGGACCCCGACTCAATGCCACATCGATCTAGCATGTAACACCTCATATCACCTTGCGGCCTCACGCACGGTATCCCCACGGGTGTCGCCTTACCTTAGCCCGGGACCGTTTGCGCCTTTTGGCACACGTATATGACAGTGTCGCTAGCATCCATATGATAAGGAGCCCGGGCTGACATGGCTAGTCGTAAACCCAAAGTGGCACAGACTTACAGGGACAGGCATCCATGACCCAGCATCGAACGTGTCGGTCATCAGCGAGTGAATCCAGGCTGTAGCACTGGGCTAGCAGGACTCCGGTGAACCGGGCTGTAGCGGGCTAACAGGACTCCGGTATTCATCGCGTGACATTTCCCCGAAGGGACAGACACAGGAACGAAGAAGGACACATGCCGGCCAGCCTAAGTGTTCCGGAGCAGTAGCAAGCTACCATGGCTCGGTGGAAACACTAGGAGACATTTCCCGGTAAGAGAGGCTACTAAGGATAAACAACTAGATAGCCAGATCCCACACATACCAAGCATTTCAATAACATACACACAATATGCTCGATATGTGCAAACACAACATGGCATCACAACATGACTCTACGACTCAAGTAGTTTATTCATTAGGCTCCGAGGAGCGAGATATTACAATCATGGGTCTCATGACCCAACAATCAGAGCATACAAGTCAAAGCACAAGCGGAAGCTATCATGTCTGAGTACAGACATCTATAAATGAAAAAGGCTGAGAAGCCTGACTATCTATCAGATCCTGCCGAGGGCACAAGATCGTAGCTGAGGTATCAAGCTAAACGTCGAAGTCCAAGCGGCACTATTAGTGAGACTGAAGTCTCTCTGCAAAAACATAAAATAGGCAAACGTGAGTACAAATGTACCCAGCAAGACTTACATCAGATCTATCTACACATGCATCATTATCAACAAAGGGATGGTGGGGTTTAACTGCAGCAAGCCAGCTTTGACTCGGTGGCTATCCTAAACTACGACTGCAAGCGACTCTTTTGAGGTGGCGCACACGAGTCCACATATTCACCATATCAATACACCACTATGGATCCGCTCCCGTCTCCCTACGAGAACGCCATCCATAGCACTCACGCTTATCTTGCGCATTTTAAAGTATCCACTTTCACTTGTCTATGAACTGATATAAGCAATCCAGAAGTCCTTTTCCGCGGACACGGCTATTCGAATAGATGATGTTAACCCTGCAGGGGTGTACTTCTTCACACACGCTCTCACCACTTACCGCCGTTTACACGACATGTACTCGGCAACCTTCAAGCGGAAGCCCAACGTGGGTGTCGGCCACGACCTACCTAATCACCTAAGTCTCTAGTCCAGGTTTATCGCCTATTCGGGTTCCATCCATGAGGAGATCCGGCCGGAGTTTCGCTCACAGCCCCAAACGATGTGAACAGGGTTCCCGAGACTCCAAACGGGCGCCCGGTACACCGTGCCACGTGCCTACCGCATCACAGCCCACCCCTACGGTCAGCGCTGCGCACGGCCTCCAGCATACTACAAACACCAGAAACTACTTGCAACTCCTGGACAGAGGACAAGGGTGATCAAGAAGCCGAGAGGGTCCATTGGTTTCGGGCCCAATGCGTGGTAGTAGCTGAGTCATGGATCACAAACACAGAACTCAGTTCCTGAGGACGGCTGCAATCAGACAACCCACCATGTACTCCTACATGGCCTCTCACCGCTACCTTTACCAAATCGTATTCACACACTTAGCTCACACGCAGTAGGACATGTTCACACGCCTCTGATTCATCCCCGATGAATCAGACCTGACTCAACTCTAAGCAGTAGCAGGCATGACAAACAAACATGAATGAGTAGGCACAACAGGGCTCAACCAACTCCTACTCATGCTAGTGGGTTTCATCTATTTACTATGGCAATGACAGGTCATGCAAAGGATAAAGGGGTTCAGCTACCGCAGCAAGTAACAGATGAATCGGTGTTGTCCTAATGCAGTAAAAGAGAGCAGGAGCGAGAGAGTAGGATTGTATCGGAATGAACAAGGGGGTTTTGCTTGCCTGGCACTTCTGAAGATAACATTGAGTCTTCATCAGTGTCAACGATCACATCATCGGTATCACGTCTATCGAGAGGGGACAAATACCGGCAACAAAGAAGAAATACAATCAATGCAATGCACAATATGATGCATGCTCATGACATGGCAATATGAATGTGTTTTGAGCTAGTGCAACTAGCAACAGATTAAATGAAGTTGGTTTGAATACAAGATTCAAATTCAAACTCCATATGTGATTATTTAAATGCCCTTCACTTCATTTGCCCTAAACAGTAGTGATAAGTTGTTCTAACATGCATGAAAATGGTACAGATGGATTCCTTGAATTTTTCTGATAATTTTTCATATATAAATTATTTAATTTGGAGTTACGGTTAATTTTCTATGATTTATTGAAGTTTTAGGCATTTTCTGTAATTTCCTGAATAATAATAAATCCAGAAATGAATTTACTGCGTCAGCATGACTTCACAGTGACGTCAGCAAGTCAACGGCGTTGTCCAGGTCAAATCTGACCTAGGGGACCCACATGTCAGCTGCACAGTGATTTAACAGAGTTTAATTGACTTAACTAAATGGTTAGCCGGGTTAATTAAAGGGTAGGGCCCACCTGTCAGTGTCTATTAAACTAACTAGTATTTAGTTAACACTAATCCTAGCCTAATTAACAGGCCGGCCCCACATGTCATGGACACGGGGGGGGTCCCGCCGTGGTCAAAGTGGGTCAACCCACCGGCGGCTTGACGCCGGCGAGGCCAGCCGCGGTGGCGAGCCTCGGGTTTGCGTCTCCGGCGACCAAACGGCCGGCCGAGTGCACGCGCGGGGAGCTGGGGCTCGCCCGCATCCAGGGAGGCTTGCGGCAGCAGCGGGGACGGCCGGAGCTCGCCGGAAACGAGCTCGAGGCGGCGCCGGCGTTCGGTTGTTTCTGGCTACGGGGCTGCTGCGGCCGTGGTATCGCGTTCGTGGCACCTACAGCAGCTACGCGAGGCAGCGAGCAAGTTGGACACGACGCCCGGACCAAATGGTCGCCGGAGTCGTGTCGGCGGTGAGTGCAGGCGGCGACGCAGTCGGGCGAAAGGGGCGAGGCGGCTACGGCGTGCCAGAGAGGGAACGGAGAGGGGGAAAAGGTTCGGTGGCTCACGGCGGTTGCAGCGGACGTCGAAGCAGGCTCGGGGAAGGCCGGACGGCGACGAGTCGATGATGGGGATCCGCGGCGGCCGGCGATGAAGAAGAGGCCGGTGACGGTGTTTTGAGGCATCCGGCGTCGAGTGAGTCGACGGGGAGGACGAGGAGGTCGAAATGGAGGCCATGAACACGTCGGCGAGGCGAGTGGTGGTCGGTGGCCGTGGCTATGGCGAGCGGCGGCGACGGCGACTCTCGGGCGGCTCGGGGAAGAGAGTCAGGGGAGGGAGAGAGGGTGCAGCGAGTGAGAAAGAGGAGCGAGGGGACACGGGGCGTCGTCGTGGCGTCGCTAGGAGGCCGGGGGGGGAAGCAGGAGGTGGCGTGCGGGGCCGTGCGCGCGTCGGCGCGTGCCCGCGTCCTTCTGGCGAGGGAAGAAGACGACAGGGGGGGTAGCGGTGGCGGGCTGGGCCGCCAGCTGGAGTTGGGTCGGGTGGCTGAGGTGAGCGCCAGGTACGGGTCTTTCTCTCTCTGGTTTTTATTTCTATTTTACTTCTGTTTTCTATTTTTCTGTAACTGGGAGGCTTTATTAAAAATACTTAGGCATCTCTAAAATTCCAGAAAATAATCAGGGGCTCTGTTTAGAATATTTCCAACAGCCCACACTTATTTTTAGAATTATTTGGGCATTTAAGATATTTACTAGCATTTAAATGCCCAAAAGCAAAATACATATGATTTTATTCAGTGACCAAATATGTCCTGCAAAAATATAAACCATTTGTGGTAGATGCTTCCACCTCAAACCAGAAATGTTGAACATTTTTAGAGGACATTTTGAGTTCAATGAAAAGGGTTTTATTTTGTCCCTAGTTGAATTCATTTGGTGCTAGGGCTTAGTCAATCCCCATCTCAGGTTTAAATGAAATTTAAACATGGTGCAACACTCTAATGCATGCACTAGGCATTGTCAGAACTAGGGGTGTGACAACTCACCCCCACTAAACAAAATCTCGTCCCGAGATTCAAGCGTAGGGTAAGGTGAAGGGTAAACGCAACTAGTATAATCTTCACGATCCAGGGTGCACTTCAGTTGAACGTTGATTCATTCACCATCATTGTCTTGATGTCTTGCTCTGAGAAATCCTGCCAACAAGACCTGGAGATAAAGAGACTCTAGAAGGGTCGATCTCCTCGAAGATCGAACAACTCAGAATTAACTCGCGGAATGAGACATAGAACCATCTCTCGGATTGAGACACGAGATACACATCAAGAGGGGTGGAAAGAAACGGATGACGAGGGTTCACTAGGTAGACAACAATTTCACACCTAAGAAGGTGGTAAACGGTTGTCAACGTAGCGAGGAGTTGAGTTGCCATGATACCACGACGAAACATCCTGGAGGAGGGTGATTCGTAGATATCCCCCCTTAAGTGGCAAAAAGAATTACCTTTGATATAGAGATCATTGAGATTCTCTATATCCGCCTAAGGCAAATCACAGCAATCGATTGGCGGGGGTCGGTAGAATGGCATACTCGGACTTGGATGATGTGGATTACCTTGTTGAAGACAACGCAATGGATGAATTTGCTTATCACCGAAATGGATGAGACCCATGGTAGAATGGCACATTGGCGGTGCAAGCTGGGAACAAAATGCAAATGCTGGGAATGATTCTGGTAACTGGGGAAGAACCCAACAATAGGGAGTGAATTCACTGTTTGAGTAGGTCATAGCATGTCGAGGAAACGGAGAGGATCCCCAGTTAATGCCGAAGATAACACCTAGCGCTTGGGCGTGCTCTCAAGAACTTGAGCATTTCCATATTCATCAAGGTTTTACCAACATCCGTGTCAAGGATCCTGGCAACACAACTTGCTACCATGATGAATGATGATGGAGGATGCAGATGCAAAGGAAGATAATACCTTCTCAGATTTCACCCTTGGCGGGGCCAAGGAAATAAAATCTGGATGATCGACCGAGAGACATCTAGCACTCCGCTTCTAATGTTCTCCTTGATGTGCTAGTGTAACCCATTCATAGAAATGGTCTGGTATCTAGGACATCAAGTAAAAGGTCGGACTTCGGGAGCAATAGAATCCATAAGGAACAGTTATGGAGGTAAATCCTACGAAATCCTTATGGGGAGGTGGCCAACTTCTTCAATCAAGATACTGCAATAATAGGTCTTTCGGCTGGGTGGTGCTGGCCACGACATCCACTTTACCGGTTATCGAGGGACCAATATTATAGTTCTTGGGGAAATGTTCCAACCATCATATCTGCCTGAGATTCAGATCTGGTTGGTGTCAGAATATTCCAGACCCATCGAATCTAGGAAGGAAAACGAAAGTTTGCAACACAAATCGACGAGGTGACGTTGCGAGATACTCGGGAAGTGAACTACGATAGTAAGCTCCAAAACATGAGCTGGTTCTGCTAAAAACATGTGAACACGTTGTCCCAGACAAGCATGACCACGTGGTAGTCTTATAATAAAACACTACCGAGTTCAGGTGGGGAACCATCAACGAGGATATCAAAATCCTTGCATAAGGTATACTCTTAAGAAGGAACTTCTTCTCCTTGAACAAATCAATCAGTGGCTTGGTGTGCTAGGATATACGTATGGAATGAAGATGATCAGTCTAACAGACCACAGAATTCTTCGCACGTGCATGACCGACTTGGGATGATTCCAAAGGAGCAAAAACAAACTTTCTCGAATTCACGACGGCAACTTACATCAAAATGCACGTGAATCAAAGGAAGTCACTCCTTTCATCAAACAAGTACTTCATGAGCTAGCATGAAGAAAATACTTTCAAAAGTTTCCAACACTATCTTAATGTTCAACAACATCATGGAGGAGATAAGGATGTTGTCAATGGGCTCAACAACAACTCATCGGAATTTCCATATCACTGAACTTCCACCATCATGTGAACACGGTGATAGCATTGGTCAGAACCAAAAGATATAATGGTGTATGCTCGAGGGATCAACCACGAGGAAGACAACATTACGAACATCGTTGGTTCTGACTTGATTTGACGATAGCCCACACTCAAATCAAAAGATTGATAAGACAATAGGTCCAGCAACTGATCACAGGGACCAATCGATGAAGATATCATCTTTCTTCAACACACACTACACAAGAATATCCTTTTGGGACGAACTAAGTCAGGCAAGCTTTTATCTTCCAACTCTCCAAGTTGTTGTCTAGCTTAACCAACTAGCTCAGGGATATCTAACACCGATTCTTGGAGAGAAGGTGGTTCACAAGAAACCAACTTGATCACGAGCTCAACATAGCGGTCAGGTGACAACCTGGTAATACTTCCGAGGAGATCTTCGGAAATCATGAACCACCGATATGTTACTAAGCTCGAGAACAATCTTGCTTTTCAGGGCAAGATGATATGATCAAATGAGCGAGGACTTAGCAAATCCTATCTCATCAATCGAGGAGTGCACCAGGAAAATGGACTAGGTAGCACAATCAACCTTAGGGTGATGATTCAATAGTCAACTCGCTAAGGATGACGTTATTGTCCATTTAACTACCAAGCAACGGAGTTGCTAGGAGTATTGATTTCACACATCATGATTCACTTGTCGGCACTCCGGCTGCAACAACACGGAACCGAGGAATGAAAAAGGATGGCGAGAAGTATCACTATGTCAAGAATTCACAAAAGGTGGTGCAATTCTCATGAAATTCCTGTCATAAAGAAGGTAATACTTCCGGGTAGAGCAGACCAGAAGCTGGATTGTAACTTGATCTGCGGAACACAACTACTTTGACCCAATCCTAGATATGGATGAGGTACTGGAGTTTGTTTCTCCAAGTCATTCAGGACAGAATGGCTTGACGTACCACAAGGGTAATAGGCATCGATAAACGAATGCATGCATACCCTTGGTATCAATTGATAGACGAGGGTCAGAATGCAACTAAAGAGAGCAACTCAAAGGAACATGCGATTTTCTGAGTTGTGGATGCATGGTTTAGCATGTCGAACGAATTCCACATATTTCTTCCGGATAACCCATGCAGAAAGGTAGAACTGGCAGAGTCACAATGTAGAATCGAGAACCCATCGAGAGCACTCTGATTGTGATCTTTCGATCAGCGAGGAACATCTGCCATAAGCGGTTCATAGTATTTGGAAGAAAGGAATACCACGAACATCGAGGACTAATGCAAAGGTTACTAATAACCTAAAGGAACGAGCAAAACTATCAACATAAGCAAGTAGGGTGAATCTCAGGTTCAAAACCCAGGGATAGAATACCTACTACTAAGTAGCATCACGAAATGCTTTCGAGAATAAGGGCCAGAATCTCACACTGGGAACACAAAACGTTGCTAGATTACTAGGTGACTCCCTAAATACCTAGGGTCATAATAGTAACTCCAACATAAATGTCAAGGCAATAGAATGCCTCAACTCAACAATTAGTGTGATTGAGCTGGCATAAAGGAGCATCGAAACCAGAGGGAAAGGATTTTGCAAATGCATCAGACTATTTAGAAACCTGGAATGACTCGGACAGCATAACGGCTGTAAATGCTCAGAAAAGACTTGAGACATTCACAAAAATGGTGGCATAACCACTCAGAAGCACAATATCAAGATTTCGAGATCAACAATTAACATACGGAAGTAGTAGAAACTGAACTCAAGCTTAAATTCAACAATCTATAAGTCTACGGATTAGTAACACGTGATCCTGATAGAAAGAAAAGATAGCCTAGTTCTTAATCCCCGCAGGAAAGATAAGATGACTCAGATCAGAAGGCATAAGGTATAAGGAGTAAAAAGAGCCTTACGTTCCATCCCACAATCAATTCCCTTATATAACTAAAGAATTTCTAGACTCAACTTCGACCAGTTTGGCTTGGTAATCCTACAGGCAGTCAAGCTCTGATACCAACGCTGTCAGGACCCCAACTCAATGCCACATCGATCTAGCATGTAACACCTCATATCACCTTGCGGCCTCACGCACGGTATCCCCACGGGTGTCGCCTTACCTTAGCCCGGGACCGTTTGCGCCTTTTGGCACACGTATATGACAGTGTCGCTAGCATCCATATGATAAGGAGCCCGGGCTGACATGGCTAGTCGTAAACCCAAAGTGGCACAGACTTACAGGGACAGGCATCCATGACCCAGCATCGAACGTGTCGGTCATCAGCGAGTGAATCCAGGCTGTAGCACTGGGCTAGCAGGACTCCGGTGAACCGGGCTGTAGCGGGCTAATAGGACTCCGGTATTCATCGCGTGACATTTCCCCGAAGGGACAGACACAGGAACGAAGAAGGACACATGCCGGCCAGCCTAAGTGTTCCGGAGCAGTAGCAAGCTACCATGGCTCGGTGGAAACACTAGGAGACATTTCCCGGTAAGAGAGGCTACTAAGGATAAACAACTAGATAGCCAGATCCCACACATACCAAGCATTTCAATAACATACACACAATATGCTCGATATGTGCAAACACAACATGGCATCACAACATGACTCTACGACTCAAGTAGTTTATTCATTTGGCTCCGAGGAGCGAGATATTACAATCATGGGTCTCATGACCCAACAATCAGAGCATACAAGTCAAAGCACAAGCGGAAGCTATCATGTCTGAGTACAGACATCTATAAATGAAAAAGGCTGAGAAGCCTGACTATCTATCAGATCCTGCCGAGGGCACAAGATCGTAGCTGAGGTATCAAGCTAAACGTCGAAGTCCAAGCGGCACTACTAGTGAGACTGAAGTCTCTCTGCAAAAACATAAAATAGGCAAACGTGAGTACAAATGTACCCAGCAAGACTTACATCAGATCTATCTACACATGCATCATTATCAACAAAGGGATGGTGGGGTTTAACTGCAGCAAGCCAGCTTTGACTCGGTGGCTATCCTAAACTACGACTGCAAGCGACTCTTTTGAGGTGGCGCACACGAGTCCACATATTCACCATATCAATACACCACTATGGATCCGCTCCCGTCTCCCTACGAGAACGCCATCCATAGCACTCACACTTATCTTGCGTATTTTAGAGTATCCACTTTCACTTGTCTATGAACTGATATAAGCAACCCAGAAGTCCTTTTCCGCGGACACGGCTATTCGAATAGATCATATTAACCCTGCAGGGGTGTACTTCTTCACACACGCTCTCACCACTTACCGCCGTTTACACGACATGTACTCGGCAACCTTCAAGCGGAAGCCCAACGTGGGTGTCGGCCACGGCCTGCCTAAACACTTGAGTCTCTAGTCCAGGTTTATCGCCTATTCGGGTTCCATCCATGAGGAGATCCGGCCGGAGTTTCGCTCACAGCCCCAAACGATGTGAACAGGGTTCCCGAGACACCAAACGGGCGCCCGGTACACCGTGCCACGTGCCTACCGCATCACAGCCCACCCCTACGGTCAGCGCTGCGCACGGCCTCCAGCATACTACAAACACCAGAAACTACTTGCAACTCCTGGACAGAGGACAAGGGTGATCAAGAAGCCGAGAGGGTCCATTGGTTTCGGGCCCAATGCGTGGTAGTAGCTGAGTCATGGATCACAAACACAGAACTCAGTTCCTGAGGACGGCTGCAATGAGACAACCCACCATGTACTCCTACATGGCCTCTCACCGCTACCTTTGCCAAATCGTATTCACACACTTAGCTCACACAGTAGGACATGTTCACACGCCTTTGATTCATCCCCGATGAATCAGACCTGACTCAACTCTAAGCAGTAGCAGGCATGACAAACAAACATGAATGAGTAGGCACAACAGGGCTCAAACAACTCCTACTCATGCTAGTGGGTTTCATCTATTTACTGTGGCAATGACAGGTCACTCAAAGGATAAAGGGGTTCAGCTACCGCAGCAAGTAACAGATGAATCGGTGTTGTCCTAATGCAGTAAAAGAGAGCAGGAGCGAGAGAGTAGGATTGTATCGGAATGAACAAGGGGGTTTTGCTTGCCTGGCACTTCTGAAGATAACATTGAGTCTTCATCAGTGTCAACGATCACATCATCGGTATCACGTCTATCGAGAGGGGACAAATACCGGCAACAAAGAAGAAATACAATCAATGCAATGCACAATATGATGCATCCTCATGACATGGCAATATGAATGTGTTTTGAGCTAGTGCAACTAGCAACAGATTAAATGAAGTTGGTTTGAATACAAGATTCAAATTCAAACTCCATATGTGATTATTTAAATGCCCTTCACTTCATTTGCCCTAAACAGTAGTGATAAGTTGTTCTAACATGCATGAAAATGGTACAGATGGATTCCTTGAATTTTTCTGATAATTTTTCATATATAAATTAATTAATTTGGAGTTACGGTTAATTTTCTATGATTTATTGAAGTTTTAGGCATTTTCTGTAATTTCCTGAATAATAATAAATCCAGAAATGAATTTACTGCGTCAGCATGACTTCACAGTGACGTCAGCAAGTCAACGGCGTTGTCCAGGTCAAATCTGACCTAGGGGACCCACATGTCAGCTGCACAGTGATTTAACAGAGTTTAATTGACTTAACTAAATGGTTAGCCGGGTTAATTAAAGGGTAGGGCCCACCTGTCAGTGTCTATTAAACTAACTAGTATTTAGTTAACACTAATCCTAGCCTAATTAACAGGCCGGCCCCACATGTCATGGACACAGGGGGGGGGTCCCGCCGTGGTCAAAGTGGGTCAACCCACCGGCGGCTTGACGCCGGCGAGGCCAGCCGCGGTGGCGAGCCTCGGGTTTGCGTCTCCGGCGACCAAACGGCCGGCCGAGTGCACGCGCGTGGAGCTGGGGCTCGCCCGCATCCAGGGAGGCTTGCGGCAGCAGCGGGGACGGCCGGAGCTCGCCGGAAACGAGCTCGAGGCGGCGCCGGCGTTCGGTTGTTTCTGGCTACGGGGCTGCTGCGGCCGTGGTATCGCGTTCGTGGCACCTACAGCAGCTACGCGAGGCAGCGAGCAAGTTGGACACGACGCCCGGACCAAATGGTCGCCGGAGTCGTGTCGGCGGTGAGTGCAGGCGGCGACGCAGTCGGGCGAAAGGGGCGAGGCAGCTACGGCGTGCCAGAGAGGGAACGGAGAGGGGGAAAAGGTTCGGTGGCTCACGGCGGTTGCAGCGGACGTCGAAGCAGGCTCGGGGAAGGCCGGACGGCGACGAGTCGATGATGGGGATCCGCGGCGGCCGGCGATGAAGAAGAGGCCGGTGACGGTGTTTTGAGGCATCCGGCGTCGAGTGAGTCGACGGGGAGGACGAGGAGGTCGAAATGGAGGCCATGAACACGTCGGCGAGGCGAGTGGTGGTCGGTGGCCGTGGCTATGGCGAGCGGCGGCGACGGCGACTCTCGGGCGGCTCGGGGAAGAGAGTCAGGGGAGGGAGAGAGGGTGCAGCGAGTGAGAAAGAGGAGCGAGGGGACACGGGGCGTCGTCGTGGCGTCGCTAGGAGGCCGAGGGGAAGCAGGAGGTGGCGTGCGGGGCCGTGCGCGCGTCGGCGCGTGCCCGCGTCCTTCTGGCGAGGGAAGAAGACGACAGGGGGGGTAGCGGTGGCGGGCTGGGCCGCCAGCTGGAGTTGGGCCGGGTGGCTGAGGTGAGCGCCAGGTACGGGTCTTTCTCTCTCTGGTTTTTTTTTCTATTTTACTTCTGTTTTCTATTTTTCTGTAACTGGGAGGCTTTATTAAAAATACTTAGGCATCTCTAAAATTCCAGAAAATAATCAGGGGCTCTGTTTAGAATATTTCCAACAGCCCACACTTATTTTTAGAATTATTTGGGCATTTAAGATATTTACTAGCATTTAAATGCCCAAAAGCAAAATACATATGATTTTATTCAGTGACCAAATATGTCCTGCAAAAATATAAACCATTTGTGGTAGATGCTTCCACCTCAAACCAGAAATGTTGAACATTTTTAGAGGACATTTTGAGTTCAATGAAAAGGGTTTTATTTTGTCCCTAGTTGAATTCATTTGGTGCTAGGGCTTAGTCAATCCCCATCTCAGGTTTAAATGAAATTTAAACATGGTGCAACACTCTAATGCATGCACTAGGCATTGTCAGAACTAGGGGTGTGACACACACGCAGCTACATGGGGAGCTGGGGCAGTAGAGCAAGGCAGGTTTCGAAGGAATATATACCTGAGGGTCGTTGGCATGTGGCAAAGATGGCGTCGGGAGGTCACATCTTGGCCACAATACCGCATGGAGGAAGAAGGGGTCGGAGGCCCTCTCGAGCCGGTGTTGTCTCGGAGAGAACAACATGACCGCCGATCAGGACACGTAGACAGCCGTTGGTCTCCTCCCTCACCGCTGACGATAGCGTGAACGATACACCTACACCCCTGCCCAGGTCGAGGTGGTCCAGCCGGATTTGTGACCAGCGATGAGCAAAGAGAGAGTGTGGCCACCTATGTCTTGCTTAGATCTAGAGAGCATGAGAGAGTGAAAGAGAGGAACCCTAGTAAAGCAAGCACTGAGACTCCTGCTTATATATATAGTGGAGTGATTTTGTTGTACCAGCTTCAAAAAAATGTGCTCCTACGTGTACCCACGTGTGGGTGTGAGAGAACTACTGCGCTTCGTGAGAGTACAATATACTATCCCCAAAGAACGTTCGCCACAAGAGTAATAGTATAAGTGTGTGCTGCGTGGGTTAAAATAAAAGGTGCTCAACGTCTTTTGTTTTTTAGAAGTTCTAAGGTTAGGGTGTGAAGAGCACATGTGTGTGTGACGTCTACCTACAGATAGACGATGGGTGCGAGAGGACTCGGGAGAGTCGTGACTCGTGAGGGTGCGTGTGTGCATGAGAGAGAGGGGCACGTATCAATGCAATGCATGTGTCCGTAAATCATATCTGACAAACGTTCTCCACAAGCCGATTCCTGATGAACGCCGTAAGAACTGTTAGATCAGCATCCGACAATGTTAGTTTTGCCATGTCATTTAATAGAACAGCCACTCCTCCGACACACAAATCTTCCACGTGAGTGTTAGCAACTGCCGTATGCTCCTCCCCCATTCCAAAATGCAGTGCATATAGCTTTATTGAAAATTCGAACCTTGCAAACTTTTACCGAGTTTTCTTGTACCAAAATGCACACATAGAATACATAGTATATATCGTTTCATTCATCTTCGATAGGTAACTATAAAGATGGTGGAGGAGTGTACGAAGAAAGACTGTCGTATGACCAATCATCCTTTGGTGTGGAGGAATATCATAGGAACTCTATATGATATGATTTTTATAGGATTTTTTCCTTTAGAGCCAATTGGTTCATAGGAATAGATTCATATATTCCACATTTCAAAGGAAAATAAACAAGATATCATTTTATAGCTTTAGAGCCACTTGGTTCATATAAATGGATTCCTATACTCACACAATTTCAATGGAAAATAAACATTTGCGTATATTCAATAGAAAAGTTCCTATGATGTGAACCAATACATCCCTTTTCTAATCCCTCCTCATAGGAATTGAGATACATGTCATCTCTAGATTCAATAGAAAAGTTCCTATGATGTGAACCAAATGACATCTCTTTTCCAATCCCTACGCATAGGAATTGAGATACAATTCATCTCTTTCCCTACAACTTCCATGTATATATTTTCTATTCCTAAATAGCTAGTACAACCCACTAGTAGCTTTTTTTCCCAGACATGCAACTATGGCAGAAGAACAAGTCATGCATGCAAGTCATAAATCACATAGTTTTTGTACTCTATGCATGCAAGCACCACATCATCAATTCGTGCATGTTACTCATAACTTATTTCTTGCATTAGATTTTGTATTGACAATATATGTGTTGGTCACGTGCACACATATGTAGTTCACATTCACATTTTTGTTAGAAATCTCGTTCTTTTAACTGCAATTCATTTTTTCTCTTTGTACTCCCTCCGTCCAGGTGTGTAAGTCATGTTCCAAAAACCAAATAATCCCAAAACACTTAGGCACGGTACATTAACTCCCTCCTTATTTCTTATTTCGTGACATATCAACCAATAAGAGATGTGGGTCGTGCATGCTTTCAATGGCTTGAGACTTTCAAACATGACATGCAGTGGTTAATTCATTACATGCAATGCTATTAACTAGCAAACAAAACCTAAGATGACTTATACACCTAGATGGAGGGTTTATTACATTTTCATTTTAAGCATACATTCACTTCCCATTGGTTATAGATGTTTTTGGAGGAAATTTTATGCATTATTTCGAGTAGCAAATTTCATGCGGTTGCGGGTATATCAAAATGCAGGGCCCATCCATCATTGCCTTACGGTAGAAGCTACGTGCACAATTTTTTGTACGTATATCTCCACTGGTCCCCAAACCCAAAATGCTACCTTGTTCCCATAAAACCAAGCGGACCACACATATTAAGGCATTGACTCGAATTCAATCCCTCTCCCGTTTACTACGCCGTGGACCCGCGTTCCGTAGTACTCCTACAAAGCCTACCGCCACACGCATCATCGGTTTCTTCAAGTGGACGAGGTAGAAGCGGATTTCTAGTGGAGGCGCTTCCAAAAAAAGGATTTGTAGTGGAGGCTCCTACCCTAGGGTGCCCTAGGTAGCTGTAGCACGCATCATTGGTTTTTTCTTTTCTTTATGCTCTTGCGCCCTAGAGTGAAATGATGGTTGCTTCGTCTGTCCAACTTACTACGGGAAAGGTGGGGCTTTGTGATTTGACCCCTCATTGCTCATTTACTACTACTGCGGTGCTACGACCAGGGTGCCTCCAAGTTCAACCGCTGCTCCGAACTATAATTTGGTGCATCGCACCTGGCACAAGACGGTGCATGAGCCACATGTCAGCCAAAGGGGTCCTATTAAGTTTGTCGCCATTTCGTGTGTGGACTGACCCTGCTTGAGTTGCTACGCCAACACGACAGGAGCAACCTACCACTTGCTTTTGCTCCTTGGTTAATCCCGACTATATTGATCTAAAAAGATACTACTACCTCGGTCTCGGTTTATAGGGCATGCACGTAGTTCTAGGTCATCCATTTGACTAACTAAATATGAGTTACTATGTCACAAAAAGTATATCATTGGATTCTTAAGTGGATGTAGTTTCTAAACATATATTGTTCATCACATATATAGCTAGTTAAATTCTCAACCTAGAACAACGTGCATGCCTTGCAAACTGATAAGGAGGAAGTAGTAAAAATGAGGTGATTTTATTGAGCGGTGGGCGGGGGAGCATGGCCTGTCATGCCGTCCCACGTGTCATGATGTACCAAGGCGATGCTCGTCCCTCTTGTGGCAGACCAATGGCAAAAGCAATACGTGGTTTTCTTGAAGGAGATGATGGCAAACCGGATTCAGCGAAGTGTGAAATAATGGTTGCTTTGTCCGTCTGGGAAGGTGCGACATTGTGATTTGATGTCTCATTGCTCATTACTACTATTGGGGCGGTACGACTTGGGAGCGTCCCCCTACTGTTCTACACTGTTATTTGGTGCATCACACGTCTACCCGGTTGCTATATGTCCCACATGTCGGCGAGTGGAAGTGCATAATACATGAAAGCGAGCGTCGACAGAGGAGTACAAGACATGGCTTGGTTTTTTGCTGCTTCGTGCCATCCATTGATACAAACCCGGACTAAAAAAGGCGAGGGCGGGTCTTTTTCCGCGTAGCAGGAAGGGGAGTTTGACATAGTCTGTTCGAGGCAACGAGGTGGGAAGGGAAACAAGCAAATAAAGGTTGAGAAACTTAGTTTTCGCATAATCTGATTTTACGGAGTTCGTAGTACTATGGAGGTAGTACTACTTACTACTCCCTCCTTTTCGGTTTATAGGGCTCATCTAAAAAATTCATTTTTCTATTTTATAAGTCTCAATTCTACTAGTAGTACCATAACATGTTTGAATTTCGAGGTGCATTAAATCATGCGATGCAAGCAGTGTCAAGAGAAAATTGACCAATGCATGTAGAAGTTCATGGAAATTTAGTGGTCATGCATGCATTCGTTGTAATTAATGCATCAGCAAACATAAGTTCTTGAGAAAAACGAGCGTACTAATTACTTGTGCAAAGTATGAAATTAATTCCACCACTCACCGTCTACCTTGGTTGGAGAGATTTTGAAATTGAGCCATAAACCGGAAAGGAGGGAGTAGCAACATAGCCTAGGGTAGCTTGCTACACCATGGACTCCAAGGAAATTGCTGTAGTACTACTCCTATGTACCACTGTACTACTCCTACTACTACTAAAGACATATTTCAAACTATATGATAATCTCTCTAACCAAGGTAGGGACGAGGAGTAAACGGAGGGAGTAGTAAAATTTTCTCCTCATCCTACAAGCCACCGCGCGCGTGGGCGAGGGAGCGGGCGTAGACATTGTAAGCAAGCTTCTCCCCGTCCTACAACTCTATGAGCCACCGTGCCGGTGGGTGGGGGAGACGGCGTACTAAGCAAGCTTCTCCTCATTCTGCGAGTTGATGGGACACATCAAAAGTACAAAGCATCTCCAGTGTATAGAGACTTGCCTCTAAGGTAGGCCCCACATGGTTTGCCTCTTACCAAATGAAAAAACTGAGCATGTGAGATGGTGAACGGAGGGAGTACAATACCATTAGTACTACAGTTCTTTTTGAAGGGTTGTAGTAGTCCCTCCCATTCACATGTTCACATTTCAAGCTTCAATAGAAATGTTGGACGCAAGAATTAAGAGAAACCTTGGCAATGCATGTACTCCCTCAATCCATATAGGGTATAAAATGCGTTTTGGAGGCTAACTTTGACTACATGTTAGAGCAATAATATGACAACCAACTTACAAAAATCTTACCATCAAATCCATACGTGGTCATTATATTGATAACACATGGATGTGTTGCAATTAGTATGTAGATACATTAGTAAACACTCACTATCTAGTAGTACTACTAGTACTCTACACTACTACTAGTACTCTAGCAGACACGGGAGGCGCGGTACGAGGCGGCGGCGTGGACGACAGCGTCGACGCCCGTGCTCCCCATCGTGCCAGCATGGAGCCGCTCACAGCTCCTCGTCGAGCTAGCCTGGAGCGGTGAGTTGCTGGACCACGCGCCAGCTTGGGGCGGCAACTGGCTCCATCGAGCGACAGGAGGGAGGTGGATCAGCGAGCTGCATAGCTCATATCCGGCGGGCTCGGTGGACCACCTAGCCAACTTGGATGCCAGATAACTACTCTTCATAAGCCATTGTAAGAGTGGACAAAATTGTGAAGGAGGAGATAGGGGAGTGGCGGAGGTGTGTGATTCTTGGCGGCGTCTGGCCTTGTTTCAATAGGAGATTAAATAGACGGTGGATGGGAGGAGCTCGGACGGCGTTGCATTTAATGCCGGCCCGGTCATGAATAGACGTGTGTCCAGAGTGGGTTTCTCAGCTTCCACACGGGTTTCATGGAGGCATTTGAATGCGGCAAGGAGGTGTGTTCAGCCGAGCGTGCAACGAGCGGTGCTCTCGACTCTGACGTATGACACCACGCCTTTTTCCACTAACGTGTGGGATCGTTGGGTACCTGGCCTGCATGTTAGTGACCCAACACAGGCAGCGCATGGCAGAGGAGCTTTTGTTGGGCCAGGGCGGTCATAAGCGGGCATTTCATAAAACCAATGATTGTTCATTAAGTGTGACGTCATCTATTTCATGTAGACAAGCCTACTATATAATGTAAGAGAATTTTAAAATTTTCATATATACGTTGATAGCTTGTTCGATACGTTGTAATTCATAAAGACCGCTGGAAACATCAATGTGCTGCTTATCACAGATAAGATTGATTAATAACCGTAACAATACATGTCCTTAACAAAGGGTCCATGCACGTATAGGTTGAGCGCGTGTCTTGCGTCGTGTGATGTGTGCATGAAGGCATGCGACTATTGTGTGCGTGCATGTGTACGTTTCAGTGTTGCATGCATGTGTACGTGTCACTGTTGCACGCCTGCATGTGTGCATGTGTTCGTGCGGGTGTTGCATGCGTGCATGTGTACGTGCGTGGTGAGACTACACGTCAGTCGACTGACTTTTTCATCTCTGGTCAGTCAATTTTACAGTCATTGGATACGAAATCAAGGGCCTGCAATTCATCTTCAACCTCCACCCCCCTGAGACGCCAGCCACCACCGGTCGAACCGCCGGCCCCCGGCGCCCGCAGCCGACGGTGCTCCTGCGCCGCCTCGCCCTCCCCAAATCCACTCCCCACCGCCGGTCCGCCACTGCCCCGGCCACCCCTCTAGCCCCCCACCCGCCCCGGCTGTTTATATTTTAATCTAATGAGTATCATCACAAGGTGATCCTTTTCTGCTGTGGTTAGGGGCGTGGGTTGCCAACCAGAGGTCTCATGACTTCGAATCCCCACCGACTACTAATTTATTACCATTTTTGTCTTTCATATACGCGTTGACGGATGGGCCCTATGGTAATGTGCGTTGCTGAATGTGGACTATTTGACTAGTCAATTGATCATGTCATCAACAAATTACGGAGCTGTATGGTGAGCCAGTGACCGTATGATCACCATAAAATGTATTTTATTAACACAGTACAGACTCAAACTACCATTTATTTCTTTCATATACGCGTTGACAGGTGGGCCCCATGGTTACGCGTGCTGATGGTGCAGCACTAGTTGCGCCACATGGAATGTTTGACTGGTCAATTGATCGTGTCATCCACAAAATACTGGGTTGTATGGGTGAGCTAGTGACCGTATAATGATGGAGTGTTGTCACAGCCCTAGAATTTGCTTGCCATTAGTTGCCTTAAAGCATCCATGCATCATGTTTATTTTTCAATTAAAGTTGAAATGGGGATGACAAACCCTAGCACCAAAATTAAATCAAATAGGTTCAACTTAAAAACATTTTCAAGAACCCAGAATGCTCTTTAGAAAAGTTCATCATCTTTGGATTGGGCTTGAACCTCTGCCAAAACTATTGCACATTTTTCTAGGTCCATTGGGGGTCACTGAAGTAAATCATATAGTATTTGCATTTGGGCATTTAAATCCTATAAAATATATTAAATGCCCAAATAATCACAAACTGAAATGTTTACTGTTGGAAATATTCCAAACAGTAGCCACAGTCAGTTGCATGATTTTTGGAAATGCTCTGGCATTTTTAATAAAGCCAAACATAATTACAAAAAATAGAAAAACAGAAATAAAAGAGAGAGAGAGAGAGAGAGAGAGAGTTACCTGGCTTACCTGTAGCAGCCCAGCTGGCCAGCCCACCTAGTGGCCCAGCCCACCACCTCCACCTCCCCTCCCAGTTGTCTTCCTCCTCTCGCCAGAAGGCAGAGGGGAAGCAACGCATGGCGCTCACGTGCGCCGGCACGCAGCTGCCTGCCTGGCCCTCCCTAGCCAGC